>NC_085933.1:11202500-11802500 GCF_963556715.1 Cydia fagiglandana
GATCTAAAAGTTGTAGACAGCGTATACAGTCACAGTTATAGGTACACCATAATAACGGTATTATCTATAGTCATCATAAGAATAGCACTAAAACAACTTTATCTTGTACGCGGGTGTAGCTACCGCTTTATTGTTCGGAAAAAAACTAACCTTATATTTAAGAAATATAAGTTTACGAGTGCGTCGATGGTTGCGGGAATAGAGCGCTTTTTCAGATTTAGCGAAGATACATGATATTGCTTGTGCTAGCGAAAATATTCCAGTTTCTACGAAATATTATTCTGCATGGTTTTTGCCGTTTTGCAGTAGGAGCAATGATTTTCCTCAATAAGAACTTTGTATGTGAATAATTTTATTATCTTAAATTGTTCAGCGTACATAGGTAGGTATATTTTTCAGCGGGGAGAAAGATTTGTACGTACCTAAGTCAAATAATTGTAGTATTTTGTAAAGATCCAATTTTTCTCATTCACGAATGAGCAATTGACACATCATAACAATAGGTAGTACAAAAAATTACACTCGTCCCTTCTTCTAGCAAATACATTAAATTAAATTTACTCTTCAACCAAGCAACAGTACCTACTGTAACTAAACGTTAAAACATTTTATTTAGCGAGTGTATGCTATCTGTTAAGAATATTAATCAAAAAATATAAAATGAATACCTGAAATAAGAAAGCACTTTGCATACAGCCGTACCAACATCACTTAATTCACGAATAGAGAAGAAAAACATACTTCATCCGCGATAAACCACAGGC
The DNA here is from genome assembly GCF_963556715.1 of Cydia fagiglandana. Classification (NCBI taxonomy): domain Eukaryota; kingdom Metazoa; phylum Arthropoda; class Insecta; order Lepidoptera; family Tortricidae; genus Cydia; species Cydia fagiglandana. The sequence goes on from NC_085933.1 coordinate 11,203,265, forward strand.
GCGCAGTAAATCACACCGCTACAATAGCACTCGGTTGTATCTTCTCCATTCACTGCTTGATTTACTGACCACACTCTGTGTGATACTACCAAACCGGATGATACATTGGTGTTAAAATGAACAATAAGGTACAGTCACCATCAGATATATCGGAGCGGCCGAGGTGTTCACAAAATTTGAACACGCACTCTAACGCCTTGACAATAGAGGCGTGTTCAGATATTTGTGAGCACCTTGGCCGCTCCGATATATCTGATGGCGACTGTACCTAGTCGAATAGTGATTGGTTCAATGGTAAATGACCAAGCGTTTTTGAGGTTACGATAATCTCTCTAAATCGGGCCGGCCGGAGATCTATTTCCCACTAACTACAAAGGCAAAGCCAGGGATTATGAGTTAACCTTCAAGAGTATATATGTGGGCAAACCCGATTTTGTTGAAGGTTAGCTAATAATAATTTGTCACTCATATATTATAACGGAAAGCTTTTACCCAGGCTTTGATTTTACTACAGGGTAAATATGTAATTAAAAGTTGACATCGACTTACCAGGGTAGTTAAAATTATCTTCAAGAATGCATGATTTACGTGTCTACTTATCTCAATTTTCGTTCTATTCAAACTTTACTTATTATTTAACCGACATCACCGCCACTTCGGATGAATGTTGCTATTATAATGGTCACAAAAGAAATTGATTTGAGCTCGAGTTTAAAACAAGTGTTTATTCTTCCAAAAAAGTCTCATGACAAATTTGTAGGTATTTGCAGCTAGTTATTCATAGAACACGTGTTCGAGTTACTTCCAGCTGAGCAATGGCTCTATAAATTAAAATAATGTAGATGAGAAATGTGACCCGACCGCGTGACAGACACAAATCATTACGTGAGGTTATGTTTGAACGCGTGCTTGGGTGCTCTCAGCGAAAGGGTAGAGGTACTTTTATGTAGCAATCATATTCATATTATCGTTAATGAAATATTTTTCTGTTTCTTTTCTCTGCTTTAAAGCCGTCCAGTAATTAATCCCTATATTTGCCTAAAATATTTGTTTCTAAAAAATATTCGACCCATACAAAAAAATCTGAAAGTTGTTGTCAGTCTTGTCATAAACAGATTTTGCAAATGAACCGGGTGTGTTTAAAATAAACAGGAAATTAAAAAGGGTTTTCAAAAGTATTCCTAAAGCTTAAACTCTTGACAGTTTTACTTTCAGGCGCTCATTTTTAACGTACTCGTAATATTTTTTCGCTTGCTACTTACATATATACGTATGGGTATATACATGTTTTAGTAGAACAAATACCTATACTTACCTACTTGTATAAAAGTATATGACCAAAAAGTTATAAGAAAGTATTAATTGAAAACACCTATTGGTGTCTTCATAATGTGTTAGTAATCGAAGGTAGATATAAAATTAGTCATGACATATCCTAAACCTTTTTTTAAACAAAATTTTTTCCGTATTTGTTTTCGGTTGAGTCAAAACGGGACGTAAGTTAGTAGTTGTTAAGTAAAATAAAATTATTATCTAATAGAGTAGTTAATTTAAAACGACACTCTGCGGCTCCACGATATAAGCGCTTTTCCCGTCAAAACCTTAACTTGTTCAAAAGGCCATCAAAATAGTCATTGATTCAGTCTATAGCTTATTTCCTGCTCGACTTCTCTGGTCGCTAACGATGACGCATGAAGCAAATAAATGAGCTTTTATATCAATAAAAAGTTCTACGTAGATATCGTTAATACTAGATATGCGTTCTATTTAATTCCATTAAATATTAACCTGTTTTAATAGATTGTAGTTTTTGTGAAATAAAGTAGATTTGCAAGCCTTACTCTGAACTTCCGTGAAGTGAAGTGTCTTGCATTGTTGATTAATAATTATTTCTTTCGTTATAACTATCGTTGTTTACATGAGAAGTGATTTCTTTTTTGAGCAGGGGTACCGCCATACTACGGATTTTTGTCATATTAATATTCGTTCAAGTCAATTGATAAACAAGATACACACATTCGGACGTTATCCGTTCGCTCTTTGCCGGAGTTCATTATTTAAAATTAATATAATTAATGAAAACTGAAAAATAAGAGTATGAAACAGAAATCCCACATCTGAATTTGTAGTTGCGTTCAACATCAACGACAACGATGAAGTGGCCGCCAGATCACGCGGCAACGCTATATTTTCCTCATTTCCCACCCCGCTGCCCTCACATCAAAAGCAAGTGAAATTGTTCGTGAAATGCCGTATTTTCAATGAAAATATTATTTATTTTTAGGGTACCGAGTACAAACAGGCGGCAGTTTTATTTTCTTTGCGCAAAATAACTACATATTTTATTATGTAATCTTTTAAAGTTTCCCGACAAGCTTACTCGCTGCCATGGCTGCCAGGTAACGACATTAGTATGTTATTTGTGTTATAATATATCATTTAGTTATCGTTCGTCTCGCCCGCGCCAATACATGTACGGACAAGTACGAGCGAAATGTAAGATATTTGAATGACACCATAGATGTAATTCTGATATGGAACAATGTGCGAGGACATTCACTAGTAATAAAACGGAACCCTTTTTGAATGATCATACTTACAAGTGAATTAAATATTTATGCATCCCTCATCGCTGTCCAGTGTGGTGCGTACATACCTACACAGGCGGCCCAACAAGATAGACGATGCATTCCAAAGCAATTTAAATAAAATACGATCAATTAGACTTGCGAAATGACAGAGTGGATGTTTTGTTTAAACAGAATAGTGTACGAGCGAGAAAAGGCGTTACGACCTAGAGCAATTCACTTGGCAAGGACATTTTTGTCCATCACATGCCTCATAAACAAAGCAAGGCATAGAACCTCATTGCGTTTACCTAATCTACTCGTATTTCTTCTGAAAGTACAAGTACATACGAGCGATTGTTGAACAATATTTTAGTAACTAGCAAGGATTGACAGTCACAATTTGCGGTAATTTTTAATTAAATACTTTATTTTATGCGGTACCCCGGTGCGTACCTTCAGCAAATCCAAACACCAATCATTGGCTCAATCGAGAGCAAACACGTAACGCACCGGCCAAAGCACGGATTGTCTCTGTTGACTTTCCAAATGTTTGCGATCTGACTGGGGGACCAATCGAACTGACGTCACTGGTGAAAAACCGGGCAAGTGCGAGTCGGACTCGCGCACGAAGGGTTCCGTACCATAATGCAAAAAAAAAACAAACAAAAACAAAAAAAAAACGGTCACCCATCCAAGTACTGACCACTCCCGACGTTGCTTAACTTTGGTCAAAAATCACGTTTGTTGTATGGGAGCCCCATTTAAATCTTTATTTTATTCTGTTTTTAGTATTTTTTGTTATAGCGGCAACAGAAATACATCATCTGTGAAAATTTCAACTGTCTAGCTATCACGGTTCGTGAGATACAGCCTGGTGACAGACGGACGGACGGACGGACGGACGGACAGCGAAGTCTTAGTAATAGGGTCCCGTTTTACCCTTTGGGTACGGAACCCTAAAAATCACGGGGTAAAAGTATGACGTACTGTATATCACCTCAGTATTCAGGAGATTCATTACAAGCCGTTCAAAATTTGACTAGACTGCCTCGGCAAAAAAATGGTCGCCTTAGCAATGAGACTAATGAGTCGTCAAGCTGTCCAGGAGGCAAACCAGTTTGTAAACGCTGCTATAAATTTTATTCATAAAATTTCTATTCCTTAAATAAATATCAATTATTAAGCAGTAAACTCTAAAACGATAGATCCATTCAATTATAAGCCAGACAATATTCTATTTGGCATTCGCCATATTACGGATTTTCAGTGGTACTTATTTATTTCAGGTAAGGAATACTCTTGCCAACAGACGTTGAAAGTTTCCGAAGTCATCGATGTAAACAATAAGAAAGTTTCGCAATAATAAACAACTTTATCACAAAAATGCCATAAAATATTTCCAAAGTTGTAAGAAACATGTTTTGAATACAATGAAATAGGTATTTACATCAAGAAAGGACGAATGCTTTGCGCAGCATTCCAATAAAAAATATTTTGAAATTGGTCGCTGTACATTTTATTAGGCCACAAGTCAATACTTCAAAGATATGTTTACGTTTTTCGACTTATTACAAAGGAGTAAGGTGCAAAAGTGTAAACTAATAGGTATTTGCCAGGCTTTAACATGGAGTTTTTTTTACGTGAACCTCAACCTTGGACGTTAATTACCTATTTCTCCCACCTTGACTTTTAACAAAGTTTTAGCTATCTCGACCGGATCGATATATGCGTTTAAGTGTACCTATGCCTACTATGAAGTAGCTGTTACCTCGCATGAAATAGCTGTTACCTCGCCGCAAACGAGGCGCAAGCTGGCTGTCAGCACGCCGCAATTACTTTAATTATAATGTTTGTTTACTTACTGTTTATAACTCGATGTTATAGCTGCCTTTATTATTTACCTGAAAATTAAAAATATTAATTTAAATAAATTCTACGGACTCCTTTTTTTACATTTTAAATTGTCATCTACTCAAAGGTTAACTGGAAGAGATCCCTCAAAGGGATAAGTTCGCCTTTGTACTTCTTACTAATTGTATGTTATTTTTAATGTCTTTTTGAGATACAATAAAGAGTTTACTACTAATACTAATTGTCTCAGCTGGCATTACCAGAAACTTCTGATGTATTGATTTCATATGATTTATTAGTGCTAGCAAGTACCTAGGTAGAGGCTACCACTAGCTTGACACTGACATATTTGCTAATGTCTGCGTACCTTACTTTCTATACATCTCGCTCGCACTAATATGCCAGTACGAGCGAGAAACATAGAAAGTAAGTTACAACACGCTAGTCGCTAGCCGATATGTCAATGTCAAGCTCTTGGTAAGGTCATGCGTCCGCAAACTTCATTGACTCAAGACATTTTTAGAATCCAAGTATTGATACAATACATCAAATCCCAAACAAACATGTCACTTTTACGGGACAATTCACTTATCACTCGCAGTGCATCGACCCCGAATGCATTAGCTCCGCAAAGTGAAATCCATCCGTCTCATTGTTGACTATACTCACAAACCATTATACACTTTCAGAGACTACAGTTATGCGCATTTAAATTCTGTGAATAGCCATGCAATTTAGCAAAAATAATAGAAGCCAAGTCAGTGGAAATAAATGTCAAAAATATTTCGCTTTTCTGAAAGCTGCATAAATCAAAGGACCTATTTTTAACCCCACGGAATGACAGGCTGTGAACAACTATCAGTTACTTCAAAAAGTGGATAGATACAAGCATTTAATCGGAAGTTGCATAGGCCCTAAGTTTTGCAAGAATCATAACGCGCCACGACTTACTGATTTCCGATGCTCACACTAATATATCTTGGTAAAGAACAAGTTAGGTCGAAGCATGCGCCATAAACACAATTAAGCCGCTTACTTGGCGTACAAGCCAGTTCTAGTTTTAGTTATTAGATTTGTTTCCAATATGATACTGATATGATACAGATCTGTCAGTCTCAAAAGTGACGTTTTTGAAAAAAACGAAAAGTGAGTGAAAAGTGCGTGTCGGACTATTGACAATAATTAACATTACGTGATAGTGGGAGGTTTGAAAATGTGATGTCTACCCCAAACTTTTCCATACACTTTTCGTCGGGTAGTTGCACAAATCTCTGTTTTGACATTTTGCTGGGACATCAGTCAGCCGCGACCACGACCAGTGAAATCTGTGTCGAAACGTCGGTAAATCAAGGTAATTGAATAAAAGTCGCGTTAGACCCGTCTATAAAAGTGAGTTAATATATGACATTTATTGGTTGAAGAAATGCATGTAGGTATCACTTTTGGCCTGGTAGTCGCAACAACAATACGCATCAAGTCCGGACCAGTTATTCGTAATGAGATTAATATATTATGAGTTTAGTGTCAGCTAATGGACCGCCTTTATTTTACAAGCTTTTATTTACTTTCACCTGACCGTTGTTTGTCTGTAATCAAGCAATCTTGCAAGTTAAATTTGACCCACTTCCCGGTTTCCGTATGAGCTGAAATTTTGCATGCATGTATAAATCAGATGACAATGCAATATTATGGTACCATCGAGCTGATCTGATGATGGAGATAGGAGGTGGCCATAGGAACTCTGTGATGAAATAACGCAACCTAATTGTGTAAGGGGTTTTTAGAATTGTCTCAATGAGTAAGTATTAGTTGTCTGTCGTAAGAAAAGTACAGTCAGCGATAAAAGCTTGTACCAAAAATGAAATTATTGCCAAAAACTTATTTTTCAACTTATGTTGGATTAGTAGTGATTTTAGCATGCTGACAAGTGATAACACATGCCGTGATGAATAAATAAATCTTATTATTACCCTGAGTATTTACTTTTTCTTTTGTTTAAGCCATGCTAACGCTTAAAGGCTCAAATACATGATGCCCTACACGAATGTTGCAAGGAAAAGAGCGTCAGCGTATGGGTTTTCCTTATTGATCTTGATATACATCGGTATCTAGCCCTTTACCTACGGGCCCTTGAATCACACCGTCACCGCCCAATACGGGCATGTTTTTGCGAGAGTCAGCGGTGAGGCATAATTTCACTTACTTGTAACTTTTGAAGTATTACAGCTACACACTTGAAACTTCACACACACAATAAGTATAATGTGTTAAATCAATAAAAAAACACTTGGAGTAATAATATTCACTATTTTTTCTGCTATCAAGCAATATATCACTCACTAAGAAATTGAAGATTTTTAAGTTACTACTCGCGGATTTCACAAGCTTTAGTTTAAGAACATTAGGTTTATAGTATACTTAACACAAATAAACACTTAAATAACGATTATTATGAAAATAATGCATAAATATCGATCACTTAAAACGTTGCATAAAAACAATTTGCCACTTATGGAAAAAAGTGATGTGCGTCTATCGACACATTTGTCGATATATCGATAACAGTAAATGTAAAACTGAAATTCAACAAGTTATGATTTTGGTGAAATTATTATTAGGTACCTAATAATGATTTCATAACATGTTAAATTCCAATATTTGAAGCAAAAACGGTAAAAAACCACTAAAAATAACACTCGAAACACTCCCACGCACAGTGTTTTATGAAAGCCAAAAAAGTGACATCCCCATTTTATTGCAAATTACTGTAGTTTAGATCATTATAAATGCGAGACTAAAACTCCCACGTTTCTAATTTGTGTAGTTTTTGAGAAATATTTTTTTAAAAATCGGGTTTAAAATACCCGGGTATTACGAAAAAAAATTATATGCTGCAAATTATTTAACAAACTGTTCTGTTGCCCTAAGTGTTTAATAAACCCTTCAAAGACGTACGTTTAGAGGTAATCACGGCCTCTATAAGTACATTTGATACAAAGATATTAATTATTTATTGATTTTAGTTTTTATTTTTTTTCTTCCATTTTCCGCCGTAGTCGCCAGCGATATTTGCATGGCAGCTTTATTATTATGTCTTCTATCTACCCTATTTTTTACAAGACATAATTCCGTGGAACATTCAAGTAATCGCCTAAACACTTTATATCCGGGTTACCCGGCCTCTAGGGTTGACACTTTGGTATTTTTAATTTTAAACATAGTTTTGTCGGGGATATCTATTGTTCTTGGTTTTTATGTGGTAATATGGAAAAAAAGTGTTGCCAGTGCTTCAAAGACTGATTTAGTAAGTATCGTGCGAGTCGTGTTCGCATACACATCTTATTACTAGACCTGGTTTTTACTGTGGATTTTAAATTTAGGGCAGTATGCCTCAATATATTTTTTGTTTCAGGTGCTGACACGGACTTAGAGGAGATACTGAATTTTAAACGCATACCGGTAATGCCTGTGGATTTGGAATCGCCGTTTGGTTCGCCAAAACTTAAAAGAGAATTATTGAGAGAAATATTCGATATTTGATTGTGGTGTTCGCAAAATACAATGTATGGTTAAAATATTTTAGTTAAATACAGCTTGTTTTTTTTAATTACGTGTAATTTTTCTGATTGCTGTTGTGTTTTATGAGTACTATGTTTGATTTTAAAAATTAAAATGTATGATACCTGATAAGAAATTCGTTTTATTAATATCGCCAAGAACTGATTTTTTTACAAATCTTCAATGAAACGTTACATGTGACATGGGAAGGAGTCCACCCTCGTAAGGCTATTATAGCTAAAACCCCAAGTCCATACATGTAACGTGGAGAAACGGGGGTGAGGCATCATGGAGCCGTCACAGACTCATGGTGCCACTTTGCCTCAGCAGGGGCTGACCCTACCTGCTGGGGGATGTCTTACCGGGCTCCGACCGGGGGACTTAATGCTAGGGGGGCATGAGGGCGCCAACCCTCATGTTGGTCAACGAGAGGCAGGCGAAGTTGTGGGTAATGCCGCAACCGGCACTCTTCGCACTCCGGGAGTGTCCGCAAATACACTAGGAGAATTGGATTATGCTACTGCTGGTGCATCTAACACAAAAATATTGACCAGGCTAGATATTTTCAAACTTTTATCCGGAAAAAACAGAACTCTTCCACTCGCTGAGCGCGTAGAAATTGTGCTTGCCACAGCTACAATAGGAAATTCATGTAAAATGTCGCAATCCAGGGAGGAGGTCACAAAAAATCTACCAGTAGTTTTGACGAAATGTGACACAAAGTATAAATATTGCAAGAAAAACATGCAATACTTTACAAAAAAACACGCGAAATGGTTGGGTGCCACTTTTATCAGTAGTTACTTGGCAATGGTGCAACCAGAGATGGGCAAAATGTAATCGACTAACGATTAACGATTAAGACTACAAGAATTAATTGCGACTGACGATTGAAAACGACGACTGATCAATCGTAGTTGTATAGAGTGCAACTAATTTAGTTGCAACTAAATTAGTTGCCGATTGATTACGGACAACTAATTTTTGTAATCGACTAATTAGTTAGACTATTTTTTCCGCGACTAATGTTAGAAGCAAATTAAATGGAAAACCTCGGTATGGCTATGTTGACAGCTTGCAGATTAGGACATCTTAACGCATGTATAAAAATGAAATAGCACATGTGTTACTTGCGATATTTTGACCATTTTTATGGAGTGTAAAATTTCTCTTATCTAAGGGTAAATAAAAATTGGGTACTTTGTGCATTGACAAACAAATTAGACGGCATAAATAATAAACAACATGCAGAACTCTCATGCAATAAATAGAACGTGTTTTTTTTAGAAAATGCGTCGGCACTTGCATCAAAATGCAATAAACAACTTCCAGGTAAGTAGGATTATCCCATTGTTTTGTCGCCGCGTGTAACTAAAAAGAGTTTTATTATTGACAGCGACAGCAGAATATTGATAATTTCTTTGTCTAAGATTTACTCAGTACCGTAAAACGGGGTGAGTAGGTTTTGCGGGGAGAGTTGGTTTGAGAGGGGGGTGAGAAGGGATTTTAAGGCTACTGCTACAAAAATAATGTATTCCAATTTAAAATGAGGCTATAATAATAATAATACGCATAGTAAAAAAAAACGATCTAACAATTTTCCAAAATCACCTTTGTATGAAAAACCCTCTCACCCCAAATACGAGGCACTACGAGGTGAGGTGGGTTTTCCTCTTTATCGTCAAAGTTATGAAATGGAACTACCCAAAATAAAATACAAACGTCCGAATCACATTATATACACCATTCAGTTTTCACATGTAAAAGTAAAATTTTATCGAGGTTTGAAAGTCAAATTTCACCCAACTCACCCCATTTTACGGTATCGTGTACAACTTAATTATTAATAATGCACCAATCTTCATTATTGTTTGCGACTTGTAAACATTGCAGTTTTTCGCTATTTATCTTTATCTGTATCCATAATATAACGATATATACTACACATATATCGTTATATTATTGCCCATAATATTACATTGTCATTCAAGCATTTTAAATTAAACGTGTATACATAATTTTAGCTCAATCGGTTGAAGGTATCTGCTTCGAAAAAAGCTGCAAGATTCTACCCAAACCAACACAGGTACAACATATAAGTACCTCCAATGTACATACATACCAACTTTTATTTACATATTTAAAGTTAAATAAAAAATGCAAAAACCAGCGATGCCATAGTTTTAATATAGATTTAACCGTGAAATTTAGTCGATTGAAACTAGAACTAATTTAGTTGTTAGTTGTACATTCTTACAACTAATTTAATCGCAACTAAATTAATCGCGATTAAATTATGACGATTGATATTTTTAATCGATTGATTAGTTAACTAAAAAATTAATCGATTAATGCCCATCTCTGGGTGCAACCCATTGAAGACACTGCAAAGGACCAACCTGTCGAAAACACTGCACCGGACCAAACTGTCGAAGACACTGCAACGGACCTACCTTTTCAAGACACTGTACTGTCATCGCCTAAAAGTTCACTGTTTTCGAATTTGAGTTCACGACAAAAAATCCGGTCGCGAAAATCACTTCAATCTGTACTAGAAAATGAACCACAGAATAAAAGAATTAAAGCATTTGTAAATACACTACAAATTGAAGGGGAACCTCTTTCAAACAAAAATTCAAAGGCCATAGAGTCTACTATAAATTTATCTTTAGAATCCAAAAATGCTCCAATACTGATAAATAACAAAATTCGTGCTGAAGCTCCCAAACCTTATAGTGCTGATGAATCACTGGCAATGATAATTGACAAAAAAATGTCTGTTGACGTTTACAATTTTCTACACAACGATTTAAAACAAAGAGGCTATTCTACTTTCCCGCCATATTACAAAGTTATTGAATCTAAACAAAGCTGCTACCCTAAGTCTGTTCAGATTAACGAAAAAGAAGCATCAGTTCCGTTACAATGTCTCCTCCAACACACCTTTGAACGCATTCTTCACAGTCAAGAAGAAGTTGTCAGGCAATATTGCGAAAAAAATAGTCGAAGTAATTTGGAGTGTGTTTTTGTGGGATCATGGGGGTTTGACGGCAGTTCTGGCCAAGCTCTTTACAAACAAAAATTTGATGAAATGCAAAATGAAAGCAGCCTTTTTGCCACAACGTTTATACCACTGCAGATTTTAGTCAAGTCGTCATCTACGGATCCAGCCATTTTATGGATGAACCCAGCTCCACAGTCATATCGAAGCTGCAGGCCAATCCGAATCGTGTATGCAAAAGAAAATAAGGAATTAATATTGTCAGAGAAACAGAGGGTACAAGACGAAATGCACAACCTCTTTCCTCTTAAAGGCCAACTAACAACAGGACAAACCATCACAGCTACCTGCGATTTGTATTTAGCGGCTATCGATGGCAAAGTTTTAAACATCCTACTGAACACAACATCGCAGATGCGTTGTCCTTACTGTGAGCTCACGGCAATAAATTTCAATGACTTGGAAACAGTGTTTTCAAAACACGTAGATGACCAGGTATTCAAGCACGGCATTAGCCCCCTACATGCCTGGATAAGAGTTCTAGAATTCCTGCTCAAACTGGGCTATAAAAATGAGGTGAAAATCTGGTACATTACAAAAAAATCGAATGTAGGTCACCTTATTGAAGAGCGCAAAAAAAGGATACAAGATGAAATCCGACAAAAAATTGGTGTTTTAGTCGATGTCGTACGACCAAATAGTGGCACTACTAATGACGGCAATACTGCTAGGACAGTTTTGTCCGACAAACACCGCGGAACTTTTGCAAACATACTTGGAATAGAGAAGTGGCTTCTGGACGATCTCCACACAATTTTGGTTGTATTATCAAGTGGTCTTCCAATAGACTCAGAGAAGTTCGGTAATTTCTGCAAAGAACTGGCCGAAAAATATGTTAAGAGCTATAAATGGTGTCCTATGACAGTGACCATACATAAACTTCTGGCCCATGGAGCTGCAATTATACGAAACTCTTCTGTTCCAGTAGGAATGCTCTCCGAGCAAGCAGCAGAGTCTCGTAATAAATATTGGCGTCACGATAGAGAACATCATACTCGCAAATCGCATCGTATAAAAACAATGTTTGATTTGTTTCATAGAGCGTTAGTCTCATCAGACCCAATAATATCGGGGCATCGTATTTCGCAACGACAAAAAAATATTAAAAAGCGACCCCTACCATCTGCCGCAATAGAATTGTTAAAAGCACCACAGGATGCATCTATACCACCATCTGATGAAGACACAACACATGACGACAGCTTTTATGAGCTTCAAAATGGGGCAGAGAGCTTGGAAGTAGAAGAAGACATACAGTAACTTGTCATACTAAATGAACATTTAGCATTGTACATTATTTTAATTACTATTTACAAATAAATGTTTTAAACATTTTTTGCTGTTGATTTTTTTTTTGTAATTCATGTTTTAAAACAATATATTTGCGAAAGTTTATTATAAACACTATCAAACAGCATTTTGTTGTATTTCGCATCATAATAGATACTTAGCGTAGCATAACAGACACTATTAGCAGTTTAAAAAAAATATTGTGTAACTGGTTTTAACCGATTATCGGTAAATTTTTACGATAACCAATCGAATATCCAGCGTTGAAAATTTACGTTAGTGCATTCCTGTATAGGTACTGAGTTAATTTTATATCCGAGGAAATCCGGATATTGGGTAGTGGCAGCCCTGAACGAAAATTTTAATTCACTGTAGATTAAATGTTCCACGGAATTATGTCTTGTAAAAAATAGGGTAGATAGAAGACATAATAATAAAGCTGCCATGCAAATATCGCTGGCGACTACGGCGGAAAATGGAAGAAAAAAAATAAAAACTAAAATCAATAAATAATTAATATCTTTGTATCAAATGTACTTATAGAGGCCGTGATTACCTCTAAACGTACGTCTTTGAAGGGTTTATTAAACACTTAGGGCAACAGAACAGTTTGTTAAATAATTTGCAGCATATAATTTTTTTTCGTAATACCCGGGTATTTTAAACCCGATTTTTAAAAAAATATTTCTCAAAAACTACACAAATTAGAAACGTGGGAGTTTTAGTCTCGCATTTATAATGATCTAAACTACAGTAATTTGCAATAAAATGGGGATGTCACTTTTTTGGCTTTCATAAAACACTGTGCCACGCCGTACTCTCATATCGACAACAAGTCGATGAAATATAAAACAACACTATTGTCCGCCATATTGAGTTCAATTATTAGTACCTCTGCAGTACGGGTGTCAACTCCAGTTGCCAGCAAAAAAGCGGTAATTTTAAAATTATGTTTATATCAGAGCCATCTACCGAAATATTATGATATTTTTTTCTTTGTATCTATACTAATCCCAGTGCATAATGTGACCGCTATTACGAAGCCACAAGGTCTCGTTTTGATTTAAAAAAAATGTTTAACATGACCATTACTTCGATCAACTATAGTTGACACCCGTACTGCAGCGGTGCTGCCGTACTGGCAACTCTGGTTGACACCCGTAGGTAAAGGGCTAGAGCGTCAGATATCCGCGATTATTGCGGTCGCTCTGCGATACTCTGCGTAGGGCTGCCGGTACCGTTTCCAATTTTACTACGCTTACATTATTGTACATATTATCTAACAAAAGTTTTGCTTACGTTAGTATTTCGCTGAAAAGCTTTACGTAAGGACCAGTTGATTATGAAAACATGTTTGTGATGCTCAGAAAAAAATATTGTGTCCTGTATCTTAATGCAGGCTGGCTTACCATCTATACAGTACATAACTACATAGTATGGAGTGAATATTGGAACACAATAGGAAAATGAAGGGACTTTCAATTGTGACCAAATACAGCAAAGAATCGGGTATGACTACTATTACAAGGAAGAATGTCGTGAAAAATGAGTATTTGTCACTCATTCGGAAATTCAGGGATCCTACATTATTCTGGCCCGATTTAGCTTCTTGTCACTATATATGCTCGCCATATGCTCGATTGGTATCCCGAAAAAATATGAGGTACAATAAAAAATGTCGTCAAATCTGTAAGTTGATAAGTAGGTAGGATAAGATATTAATTTTCGAGATGAATCAGATCTAGACACGCGGCAGCGTGTCAAGCCAAGTTCAAGCAAAGGAACTGGCTAGCCAGCGCCAAGTGTAATATTACACGAACCACTTGGTGCCACTTTTGATCCTTCTATAACTCAAAACATCTTTAACGTAAACACATAAAACTACGTGTGTTTAATTATATCCATAAGGACATCTAGAAGCCCAAATTTCATGAAGCTAGCTCAAACGGTTATAAAGATATGAAGGTCAAAAAGTCGTAAATTTTAAGACTGACTGACATACCTATAGTACCTAAACCTAACCTACTTCCAGATGACCTAGAAGGATGAAATTTGGAATCCAGCTCAGTTATTGTGTGAAAGCGTAGGAAAAAATCTAAAAATTAAAAAAAGTTATAAAATAGGGGGGGTCCCCATACAAAAAAACCATTTTTTATTGTGACTGACATATAAGTACCTAAACCTAACCTACTTCCAGATGACCTAGAAGGATGAAATTTGGAATCCAGCTCAGTTATTGTGTGAAAACGTAGGAAAAAATCTAAAAATTAAAAAAAGTTATAAAATAGGGGGGGTCCCCATACAAAAAAACCATTTTTTATTGTGACTGACATATAAGTACCTAAACCTAACCTACTTCCAGATAACCTAGAAGGATGAAATTTGGAATCCAGCTCGGTTATTGTGTGTAAGCGTAGGAAAAAATCTAAAAACAAAAAAAAGTTAATAAATAGGGGGGGTTCCCATACAAATTTCTTTTTTATTGTGACTGACATATAGTACCTAAACCTAACCCACTTCCAGATGACCTAGAAGGATGAAATTTGGAATCCAGCTCGGTAATTGTGTGTAAGCGTAGGAAAAAATCTAAAAATAAAAAAAGTTAAAAAATAGGGGGGGTCCCCATACAAAAAACCTGTAATACGCGCTAAACAACCGGCCCACGGTGTGTCGTTGGCGGCGCGCGGCACCACATAATTAATACAAAGAACAGAAGTAAAAAACATGCAGCGGAAACACAAGAAAAAACATTAAATCTCAATACCTGCCTAGTTTTATTTACAAAAAGTATTGATATCCCATCAAAAACATAAATGTAAAAAAGGAGAGCCAAGTTCAATACAAAAATTATGCTTGGCTGTGGGGTTCGCCGCAAAAAGAATGGAGATTTAAATGAGTGCCAAGTTCTATGCAAAATCCAAATATGTATTTATAGGAACAAAATAACATTATAAACAAGTATTAAACTCTATTTCTTTGCTTTATTGGATACCTATAACAATTGCTGTTATTTAAAAAAAATGTGAGATCTTAAAGTAGGTTAGATTTGGCTTGGCCAGTTTTTATCAGAATTACAAAATATATATGTTGAATAACTTTATAAAATGATTGATGTAATGAAAACTGGCCAAGTCAAATCTAACCTGCTTTAAGATATCGCATTTTTTTTAAATAACAGCTATTGTTATAGGTATCCAATAAAGCAAAGAAATAGAGTTTAATACTTGTTTATAGTGTTATTTTGTTCCTATAAATACATATTTGGATTTTGCATAGAACTTGGCACTCATTTAAATCTCCATTCTTTTTGCGGCGAACCCCACAGCCAAGCATAATTTTTGTATTGAACTTGGCTCTCCTTTTTTACATAATTATTTCCTTACCTACGTACAAAAAATTCAGCACAACCTCAGTTCCTTATAACGTTGTCAAGAAATTCAAGGAACGCGTCGACATTTGGGCCCTTACCGCATGTGTAACGAAATAATCCGGAGACAAAGGGCCAGCGGCGGATGGAGATATTCGATCGTGGCGATGTCCCGAGATCTTACTGGCGAGGAGTAGGGAATGAACTATAAGGTAAAGCAGCTTAGTTTTGTGTTTATCGTAGTGTGTCCAAACTACGTTAGTGTTATAGTGAGCTATGTAGTTTTTAATTTTATTATTATTCTAGTTAAATAAACTATCTGTTAAAATAAAGTACACATTAAAAGTCAACGAACATAATATATATTGATAAGTGCTTATAAACATAATATACGAGCATATAAAATACCTGTGTTGCTGTTGTCCTTTTAATTTGATGATCGATGTACCTATTAAAACATAATTCTAAAAAACTTATGTTTCTATGGGAAATCGAACTCCTAGGGCGATAATCTGTCAGCTGCCAACAGTGACATTTCTGGATGAAGATCATATCTGATCATATCCACAACCGTAAAACGCTAACAAAATTTTAAAGTTCGAATAACCCTCCAGTACGTAATATAACCTATAAATTATATAACATGTTCAACTTACTTGTTGTTTCGATGGTAAGTTAGTGCAAAGTTTAATTATTGTATTGTATCCTTGCAGAGTAATGTATTAGTTTCGATACAGTACCAAACTCTGCACACTACACCACCTTCATCTTCGAACGCACTGTCGCGGCAAATTTAATAAAAATCGTAGGAGCCTAACGGAGCAAGAAAACGCTGAATTGTATCCTCCAGCCCTTTGGACGCTCGCCGGGGCCTAAGCCTCGCTTGTCGCAAAACGAATTCAATTCGGATCATTCCTCGTATTATCCCGATTGAGACCCGAAATTGGATCTTTTTGCATAAAAAGGAACTAACGAAATATAGAAAGGTCGGCCTTTTGAGAAATTATGAAGATTGGGATGAAAATATTACCTAAACCGTTTTTTGGTATTGGGTCGAGTTAGTAAACCTTGCATCAACATACGTACCTAGTTCGTATTTAATATAATTGTAGTAGTGGTTCATATTTTACACCTTGACATGAAACCGTTTGGGGCTGAGTTTTCTGGCATATTATTCTCCGACATTATTTACAGGTAATTTCAATAGATGTAAGCTTTAATTGTTAATTTGCATATAATTTAAACAAAACTACACGCTTTCACGCTTGACATACTCAAGTATTAGATTCGTATATTAATAAATTACTTACTGGTTAATTAAACTGTGTTGAAGTTGCGAGTGTAAAGTGTATTAAGATACGAAACGGCAATATTTTGTAACCGAGTCGATGACTGGAAGCGTCAATGGCGTGGAACACGCGAGATATAGGGTATGTTTTATATGCGCGATATTTATTTATATTTTTATTCTATATTATTTGAACTTAAAGGCTTAAAGCCTTTTGGTAATATACACTGAGAGAAAAATCATCACCAGGAATTAAAAAACAGTTCTGTACTGGGAGAAAAAATGAAGTTTTAGTAATAATTATGGACGTTTCGTTTATTTCTGTAAAGTTTATTTATTTCTACAAACAGCTCAGTAATCCCAAATATAATTTCAACAAACAGATAATTGAAATTGCAAGAACTAATAGAAATTGCAAAAGTCAATTTGTTCCTATTAGTTAACTCTCCTTGTCCCCGGATTAAGTTTATTTTTGTAATTCTAAGTGTATTTTTGTTGTACTTTTCTCTCAGTGTACTTATAGAATCAAACGTAGGAGATAAAAAATTAAGACGTTAACTTAAAAATATTATCTGGAACAAAAGTTTAATCTACTAATAGATACCTGAAGAAATTATCTAATAATAACCCAGGCTGGTCCGAGAATAGATTCAATACCTTATTTAGCTCACTCCCGACTTATTATGTTTATTAACAAAGTGTGAACAAATAATAAGAACTAAATGAGAACACAAACGTATACTTAAGAGCGAAGTATAGCTACTGACAAAAGGTATTTTTTCATACAATTTACATTTCAGAAGAAAACGTTATCGTAAATCTTAACATATCACTTTGAATTTGATGACGGTCGCTTCAGCATAATATGTTCTACTCGTAGGTTTATAAATTTGGTTTTTTTATTTACTGAAATAAAACTTTTGTAAGTATTCCAAATTGTGAAAAAAGGAAAATCTATAAACCTAGTTTTTCAATGGGTCGTAACATACTAGAAATCATGGAGAATGGAAAATATTTAGAAGTGGAAAAACGTTTTCTTTTTTTTTAATGGACAATCACGTGCTATACTTACTTCCCTCTTAACAAAACATTTCTTAAAACAAATGAGTGCGGTTTTAGTATTGCGTGGAAAACGTTATAACTAGGTATTCAATACATTTCTTAATACTCATACAGTCACGGGTGTGCTTGTGTTGAAGCATCATCATTCCTTCCTACCTACTTCTTAAAGACTGCATAGTCTTGAAGCGCTGCAATCAGGCGAGCGAGGTGGTGAGGAGGTACAAAGGTTGTGAAAGTGGTAGGGGGAGGTAATTAAAGGCGTTTATCTGACTCAGGTGTCCCTAATTACCAAGATACCGAACTATGCTGCTAGATGGACTGTCAGGTAGATGCGTTAGACCCACTTACATGCACATTTAATTAATTATGATCTGGGAGCTTGCATCTTGAACACTTTACTGATACATACATATATGAGGATTATGGGTTTGTCAGTTTGAGGGTAAAACGTAGATCACAAGACTTAAGTACTACACCATAAATTCAAATATGTATATAATTATCTTATTATCTTATACCTATAGGTAATCATAATATTGCACCGCCTACAAGTCCTCTGCTTTGGCCGAAGGTTGACTGGTAGAGAATGCCTTATAGCATTAAACCCACCTTTTGTACGATTGTATTTCTTTATTACTATGCAATAAAGTTTAATAAAGAAATAAATATTTTGTAGGCATATTTATACGCCATATTTCAATAGAAACTCAATAGGATATCATCCACCGGACAAACCATATTCTCATACACTACAAAAGTTCTAAAACTACATCTTGAGTATTCATTGCTAATCCAATTTTCATATAATTGGCCAGAAACATAAATGCATTTTTTTATACGAGTATGAGGATTCTGGAAAATTATAATATATGTGACATTCCACGGCAAAAGGTACCTTATGGCGGCTGGCGCTTACGTCGCATAGCGCCGCAATAATATTGGAGCGGCGTTAATAATAGCGTAAGCGCAAGGTACCTTTACTCGTGGGACGTCACATATGTGTTGTACATATATCGTTTAATATACTAGTACTCTGTGCAATATTGCGTATTGTTGCTCGCATAGTGCATCGCGAGAACTTCGTTAGGACGAACTGCATGTAATTAACAGGTATGCGTAACATTCCCTTATCTAACGTTTTAAAGTAATCTTCAGAGCGAGCAAAAACAATTCTCAGCATTCTGTTGGCTGCAGAAGTTGTGTAGATGTTTATGAATTTGTGTGCCATAAAAACAACATTAGACATTAATGGCCATTCTTTTTCTGTAGGGGCTAATATCTTGAGAATGAAGAAACAAATTGCTAAGTATATCGTTATGTTTTACTCGTATCTTCGCAAAAGAAAAACAATACTGATTATAAAATCGCAATTTAATAATGTTACTCGTAATGTGGAAATAAATTTAATAATCCTAGTTTAACGAGAATTATATTAAAACATAAGCTAGGTACTTCATTAAATACGAGTCTACCTATACATCTACGTCGCAAATATGTTTTAGAAGAGACTTTAGAATACTCGTATGTAAAAAGAAATCATGTTGCCTTGATCGAGCCATACGTGTTTTCAAAGAAAACTTCAAGGAATAAGCTATACCTACCTACCTATGTATCTACCTACATAACTTATGTAAAAACTCTTATAGGGAGCACACGTCACGAAACGGGCTATTTATATTCAAATTCATTTTCTTAAGGATTCCGGAGAAGATTGCTTTTTGATTATGCCGCTATATCACGTATTTGGTTTAATTTTCCGAGCACCCTTATTTTTATTACTAAGAAACGGAGTATGACGTACGAAGTAACCTTTAAAAATATAACTACCTAGTCACGCAATTATTCCTATGTCTGGCTTATAAAGTAGTCAAATTATTATTTTTTCATTCTAATAATATACATTAAAACATTAGTATGTAAACCTTCGAATAGCTTAATTAAAGTGAACTCGGATGTCGCATATATTCCACACAGCCAAACCGGAAATCTATAACGTCCAATTGCGAATCTCTTCGAATTTAGTCACAACTTCGATTTTCTAATCCTGAATAGAATGAACTAAGAGATCTGGCCACATAATTCACAAAACGTTCCGTCTTTATTCTCAACTTTTCCCAAATATATTTTGGCCTCAAGATCCGTAATAAGCATATGAAATCAGATGTCACACTTATACTGCTACTTCTGAGATGCGCTCGATAATGCTTGTGAAATAAGTTCTAGATCGAACAGGCTAAGCTCGCCCCATGAACTAGTTGTTAAAGCTCTGAACCATTAGATTGCTCCGCAGTCACAGGGACATTAAGTATTAGTCAAAGATTAGTAACATTCTAGACATACATAAATGAATGGGAAAGTAGTGTCCAGTTTAAACAAATTCAGAAAAATATGTCAAAATTAGATTTACTTAAATAAAAAAAAAACCTATGGCCAGTGTCTGTTTGCGGTTAACTGTATATCGGACCGCATAAACGTCAAATGGTTTTAAATTTCGCTATACGTAAAGTAATTTTAACGATAAGAGCACAAGTAAATGGTAAAACGATAAAGACCTAAGTAGGTTTCTAGATTTGGGAAACTTCTTAAAAATAAATATGTAAAATAAAGTGTGCGAACACAGTAGTAACTCAGTTGGTATTTGTCATGGACCAAATTAGAGGCAACCGAGGAATTGTGCCTACATTAAATCTAGACCACTCTGTTCTGTTTAGCAGTTAGTCTACGCCCCTTCAGGATAATTGCCTCATGCCTTATTCATGGCGCATACGTCGTGCGCGGAAATGCTAAACTTTCGGCGCAACGATTTATGACGCAGCGACAACACGCGTTTTATTAAACGTGTGGTAAAAGGGTAAGAGCAGAGGGTAGTTGACGATTGATACGTGACGCTATCTTGTAACAGATTTTTCCTAGTTTCGTTTTAGTTTTGAGAAAAGTTGGCATGTTTAGTTGAGGCAGTTAAGGATGACCCACGTTAGACCAGCCGGCCTAGCCAAGATTACAATCGCTATTATGTCTCTCTTTCACTCTTCCGTATTAGTGTGATAGTGATAGTTGCGTTTCGATCGCTACCGAGCGTAAGCGATTGGCATCTTGGCTACGCGGCCTGGCCGGAGCTTCTAGCGTTTACTTTTCTATGACAGAAGTCAGGTGATCTCGTGATGCTTTCCATAGAAAACGAAGCGCCGGAAGCTGCAGCCCGGACACGGCCCGGTCCGAAGTGAGTCATCCTTTAAACTACTAAGATGGCATTTGCAACATTGCTGAAATGTCAGATGAAAATAAATAGATACACGGTAAAAATCTACCCCGTTTTTAGGGTTCCGTACCCAAAGGGTAAAACGGGACCCTATTACTAAGACTTCGCTGTCCGTTCGTCCGTCCGTCCGTCCGTCTGTCACCAGGCTGTATCTCACGAACCGTGATAGCTAGACAGTTGAAATTTTCACAGACGATGTATTTCTGTTGCCGCTATAACAACAAATACTAAAAACAGAATAAAATAAATATTTAAATGGGGCTCCCATACAACAAACGTGATTTTTGACCAAAGTTAAGCAACGTCGGGAGTGGTTCAGTACTGGTGGATTGGTGAGTCAGTACTTGGATGGGTGACCGTTTTTTTTTTGCTTTTTTTTGTTTTTTTTACATTATGGTACGAAACCCTTCGTGCGCGAGTCCGACTCGCACTTGCCCGGTTTTTTAAAATAATTACCTATCTCTTAAATTGTCGGAAATTCGGAATTACTTTTATTTTGCTACGAGTATAAATTGTCACTTTCGCCCAGCAAATATAATTCAATCAACTAAGGGTATAATTTCGCTTGGTCCCATCGTTTAAATCAAACTTGCGTACATCAGGCTCATCATCCAACTCATTTATAATTCATACATTAATTTATCCCCTCTCCTCTTGTCAACGACACAAATTGGTTAATCATTACCAGTTATGTCGTCGGCTTATAAATTTGAAGATCGCGTGATTTAATTATAATCAATAATGAATCTGAAAACGACGCGTTTGGGGTGTTTTGGCTCTAATTAAAATCAAAGATTTAGTATATTATTATGTAAAGATATTAAATTGAATTGCTTATGGTTAGAAGTAACATATTAAGGATCGGTTGCACCAAACTGTTCGTATCGTTAAAGAGTTCGCTAAATTTCTATGTATGAAAAGTTTCATAGTAAAGCTCTAGGGCGCGCCGGCTGACGTTGATCAGTCTGTCAAATGTGGTTGGTGCAACTGGCCCTTAATTCGAATCAATGTGAACGTGATTTATGCCAGACGGAATCTTTTGAAGAACTTCTCCATGCTCAACCCACTCACATACAGTCAGCAGCAGAAGTTGCTAAGCAGGCGAAGTGTTCAAAATTACCTTGACACGCTCTTATTCTCTTAACAATAAAGTCGCGTCAAGATCATTTTGAACACCTCGCCCGTTTAGCAACTTCTGCTGCTGACTGTACAACGTTTGTGAGTTACCTAATATCATGCATAGTAACCATAAAAGAGGCATAGCAAAATGACAGTCTCGAAAAATATTTCGAGAAACCAAGGACAATCATACCAATATTTATTACTTCATATTTAGGAAGTAGAAATTAGATGCAAAGCCAAATAATCTAACTAGTACGCAACGTGTCCGCGTGTCCGTGTGTTTGATATATTGTAATTGCGTGCGCGCAGGTCTGAAGGCAAGAGTTATTGTTTGCGATATTGGTAATTGAATGTAGTTTGCAGCTAATGGTTGTACGGCTTGTGGGTATGGTAATTTGAGAAATAATGCCATTTCACGGGTTAGCAAACTCCAGCACGATAGGATACTGCGGAAGCAACACGGAGTTCGCTAAAGAAGTACTGTGATAAAGAAGGCGCTTCTTTACCGCAAAACTATTACGCTACTTTAATTTCTGAATCTTTTGTTTGCTCGCGTCTAAATTTTAGCGTCTCAATACCTATTCCTTGTTATTTTTTTTAAATATTTTTATGTTTTTATAAAATACATATTTGCACATATGCAATAGGGGCTTTAGTTTTTTACCAACTTATTATGTTTCATCGATGACTATTTTATTATATAGGTACACAAGGTACACACAATGTTTATTTACTTGCTTACCTTTGCAATACTAAAAATGCAATTGTAAAACCAACGAATCAAAACTAATAATAATAAACATAACCATACTACTTTAAATGCTCCGAAAATGTCAAATCTAAGTTATTTGTATCTGCTTTGCATTTATCAACCAAACAACTAGTTTGTTTGACGGTTTAATAATGGACAGCCGGATAATTCTATCGAATTCGTTTAAACTAAGCAACTATAATTTGAAACTGAACTTAAGAAAACTAGTTTTGTTATAATCTATCGACAGATAGTAATGGTATCTACACGCTCTGCAGTTAATCACTTAATTTTGTCTGAGTCACAAATGGCTTTCCCTGTTCAGTTCTGCGCAGTACTAGGCACTGTGGAACTAATTATGACTAGGCAATCACTTTTAGTATAAAAACAACGGTCTGGGCATTTGGTATGAGCGCATTGTATGAAAAACTGTTAACGCGCTTTAGGCTTTTATGCAGACTTATTATATGTACTTAACGACAGGTACTATTACGACTACTGGAATCAGTTATGTAACGCTGCCATACATGACCCAAAAATTTTTTATTAAGCTATGAGCTTCATCACATCTGATATTTGAGTAATTCTAAGCATTTCTAGCCTGGGGTAGGGGGGAGGGTGGGGTACAAAGACGGCCGCCACCCGTCATCTTTAAAAAAAATCTATTCTGATCCTGGTGGGAACTAGGGTAAGTTTGGTATCATTTTCGTATAAACCAAAGACGTAGAATTGATTGCTGATATTTGTTTTTTTCAGTTTCATAGTAATTTTACAAGAAAAACGTAAAAAGGTGAAAAATATGGTTGGAGATTTTTGCTACGCGGAGCCGAAACTACAAAAGATAGAAAGTTGAAATTTGCACACTAGATTACATTTATAAAGTGTACAAGAGAAAAGAAGCGATTTTGAGAAATTCAACCCCTAAGGGGCTTAAAAAGGGGATGAAAGTTTGTATGGGGTTCAAGTTTTATTTTAAGCTAGGAATTTGAAACTTCGTAAAACGATATATTATTAAAATAAAAGGAAAATAATTTCAGCGTTTTCGAAAATTCATCCCCTAAGGTGGTGAAAAAGCGGTTGAAAGTTTGTATGGATATCAAAAAAATTTTCGAACGCGGGACTTGAATCTTTGTATTTGGGGATATTATTAAAAGACAGGAAAAGTAATTTCAGCGTTTTGTAAAATTCATCCCCTAACAGGGTTAAAAAGGGGTTGAAAGTTTGAATCCATTACAAATCCCAGTAGACACACATTTCTTATTGCCTCCCAGGCTTGAAATGCTTAGAATTACTCAAGGAACATACGTGATGAAGCTCATAGCTTAATAAAAATTTTTTGGGTCAACTTTATAACTACTTCCGCTACGACTAGATGATTTAGAATACATATTATGAAATGAAATACTATTCATTATTAATAGCACACTTGACTTATATCGTTATAAACTGCATGCGACATTTAAATTAACTACAAAATTACACGTTGTATTGAGAAATATGATTTGTCATAGTGTTATTTATAATTACTTCAGGCCAGTTATTAAGTTGATGTATTTATCAGGCGAGTGAAATATGGAGTGGCACGCCCGGCGCAAACGCAGAACGGAAATGGTTATTGAATAAGGTTAATTTAATAAGGAGTGTTGCAAAATAAAGCGGGGAAGCTTGGTAGATATTTTAGTCGGGATTTTTTACGGAAAAAATATTATTACCTTACCTACTTTAAGCAATAAAGGACTAAAGACTATGTAGCACTAAGGATGTGGGTAATTGCACAAATTCCGTAGTCAAAATTCTTAGTTTTTAGGGTTCCGTATATCCAAAGGGTAAAAACGGGACCCCAAAACCCCACTGTCTGTTGGTCCGTCGGTCTGTCACCAGGTTGTATTTCATGAACCGTGATGGCTAGATAGACAGTTGAAATTTTCACAGATGATGGATTTCTGTTGCCGCTATAACCACAAATACTAAAAAGTACGGAACCCTCGGTGGGCGAGTCCGACTCGCACTTGTCTGGTTGTTAGGTTAGGCCATTTCTGTATTTTTGACTTGTGTATAGTTCGTTTTTTTTAGCATTAGAAAGAACACCACAGAAGCAAGCGTGCAGTTTTTATCAGGCTCTTTAATTGTTAATAATTATAGAATTATCTAATGTAGCATGGTCAATACATATAATTTACTTCAAATTATTACCGCTAAAAGTGCCGTATTTGGAACCATAAGCTTACTTCTGCGAAGTTCTTTCTAATGCTAAAAAAACGGACTATAGGTTAAGGAAAATAAATTATTAAGCAACTTTAATAATTATCACTTTGTACAAAATCATTTTTAAGACGCATTTTAGTAACAAAAACTATGATCAACCCACGATTTAAAATAATAAAAACTACTGAAATAGGTACATTGTATTTGAACTCACTTCCTGACCGCAGGTTGAGGCGCAGCAGCGAACGCTCTCTTAGGTAAATAGAAAGACGTGGAGTGTATGCTGAATAAGTGGCTAACTGTAGTCCATATGTGCACGTAGCAAAGTGTCTTGCGTATCCTCTGGGATTGCGGTTTGCGGAACAATGCGGCATTTCATTGTAGATATTATATTGTATATTCATGGTTTCATTTAAGAAATAGCAGCTGCTTGCAAAAAGTAGTACCTGGTCTACTTTGATAGCTCAGCAATAGAAAAACACAACACAAATTCTGAATTAAATATCCATACAAGACTAATGGTAGTCCAACAGATACGTATAACACAAATTCGAAATAATAACTTAAAAATCAAAACTGTCTCTCACAAAATTGTTAGGCAAAACATTGACGCCGACAACCGGACATATTGGAAAAAGAGAATGTTTTTAAAACTGTCCAATACTGCAGCCTGGAGGTTTTTTAGGTGCTACAAATTTGCTAACCCAATACTTTCAACGGTTCCGAACAAACAGGTGAGTTTTAACGAGAACCTTTGTTTATTTGGTAGTGTTTTTTTTTCTTTTGGTCTGGTTGGCCTTGTCCGAAAAGTCACTCCACAAGTGTCTAGGTACGCATACGCATATCAAAATTTCAGGTGTCTGTGTCTACCAGTATGTCTATGTCACGGGTCATGGTTTAGGATATGAAACCCGAATAGTTGGAACGAGCTGAGTCAAGGGGCCAGCTATAACTTCAAAAATTCTCGACTTTCGTACAATTTCTTACACAAGTTGATTCTAAAATGAACAAGTAGAAAACAAAAATTATGAGGAAGATTCTAAGTTTATGGTGTTAACTAAGAACAGATACTATTTGGGACAAGTATTTCAACTAGGCTGATTTGCTAGAGAAAACTTCAAGAAGAAGATCACTCGTAGGATTGATCTCCGATGACACCATCCACATAATTAAGTATACAGCTGAATATTTGAATTGGGCACTGAGGGCTACCAGGCCCTGTGCTCCTACATCAGAATGGTCTTAGAAAAAGACGGGTGGTATATCTCGCGAGTGAGATACAGACGTAACGCTCCTGTGCTAAGCCTACAGTGATAACATACGGCACAAGACCATAAAAAGGCTCAAAGTCACTCAAACTACACTTAAACAAGCTTCAAGTTGCCCTGTGAGACCAATTTTGAGATGAGAAGATGTAAAGAAAATCCAAGGTGGATATACAAGCTATCAGAGTTGCCAGCTTAAGTGCCAGAGGGTCTACCGCAAACCACGTTTGACTTTGTCTCCCTGTCACACTTACGTACAATTTACAAGTTCGACAGACAGAATCAAAGAATATAATACTCACTAGGAGAAGAACGATAACTCCATACAAAAAAATGTCCCCAAACGTTTATACGTTTATACTAGTAGCGCCGCGTTGTGTACCAAGAACTAAAGTTGACAACCGGTTTAGCCTGGCGGGTATTGGTAGGTAGTAATTCTGTTGATAAACATATTTGTTATCTTCATATCACGAAATATATGAAAAATGCAAATATTACCCCTTGTTTTTGGTATTATCAAATCAATTGATTTAAATAAAATGCATATTTATGTTTATAACATTGTATAATTTTATTTATTAAAAATATGTTTTACATATAGAAATATACACTGAAAATTAAACCCTGACAACTTAATAAAAAAATTTACATTAATAAAGCGCATTCACAAAGTTTCCAGTGTAATACAAATAACATTAGGCATGCCTACCTATTACACTTTACACACAGATACACTACACTTTACACACGGCATTTTACACAGATTTCCAACTTGTATTCATACATTTCTTCACGGTTAATTAATACGCTTTCCAGATGCATTATGACTCGGTTTCTTCTGAACCCACTAAAACTGTGAATTTCACTCTGGCTGCTTCAACAGCCGTTGCTCCGCATTTAGCACATTTTCTATGTGCATTGCTGTAATCCATGTAGGTACAGACTTACAGTCTTAAGTGGTAGTACCGCTACGTTGTATTTATTATTTAAAGATTTAATAAATAAAATTTTCGTTATGAACTTTAACCACAGCAGTTGGACACAGTCGCATATATTTTTTATACAAATATATTTTTTATTATGGTGGGTAGACGTACCTACCCTCCATATATTTTATGGACATTGATAAAGACAGTTGGAAGCAAATATTCAATTTTAAAACTGAATCGCGTATAATTAAGTTTTAAGCGTTTTAAGTCCCGTTTTATGATTAATAATGTATAAAATTCGTGATAATTTAAATCAGAGTTGGGAGCAATGTTGCTGTAGAAAAATGTTTTTATTTTTATTACTCGCAACTTTTTCTCGGAGGCCAACGCACACATAGAAGCTTCAGGCGCACACATGCGCAATTGTTTGGGGACATAACTTTCTTAGGAAGTGAACAGGCCTTGGACAGAATACGTAGATCCTCTGAGCTCTTTGATCGTTATGTATAACCGTCGTAAATAAGTAATAAAAATACGTTTGGCCTATGTCCTGAAAGAAACGTCTTTTGGCTGATATGATGAACGATCCATTTTTGAGTATTATACTCGTACATATACCGGGTGTGGCCTGTAACATGAGCAAATAATTAAAACACAAATTGTACTCCTCAAACGGTGACACTTTTGTTCAACAACTTTTAAAAATTATGAATTATTTAGTCTCCCTATTTTTCATACAAAATAAATAATATCTTCAATGGACGCCATCGCCAAGCCACATTATTGTGATTGACGTTGCTTGTCAAGCCTTAAACATTACAAAATTCGCAAAACATTGCGTCTTTGAATAACCTTTAAAGTGTATTAAAAATCAAACTACAAGTTTTTTTCACAAGTCGCTGAACAAATGTTGATCAGTATGAGGAGTACAGCCTACAGTTAAATTTTTTGCTCATATTACAGGCCACACCCGGTATTTATTCAGTAATCACAGGGCGGAAATTTTCTTATTTATTCCATACCATATTACACTTCGCAAATAACATGTGCTCTCGTCGCTAAGCACTGTGCGCATTAAGACGACGTATCTCCCTGCTGGATAAAGGAACCTTTACACAGTTTCCAAAATAAAATTATTCGTCATAATATGTATTCCCCGGTCTGGGGGGTGCATATTCGGTTTGACGTTGCTTTAATTATAAGTCGACATCGATTAACTTTGACTATTATCAAACTGCACAACGGGACTTAATCGCGTATTTAAGTTTTAAGATTTACCTCCGACGTTTCGAGGACGGCGTTGTCCCCGTGGTCTCGGAGAAGACTGGCTCAACTTGACAACAACATCTTCTAGCCGCGCGAGTTTTTCGAACTACCCGCACTTGATCTTGTTTATCAGTTTGAACGTTTTGCGCACTTGCGTTGCGTTTTGCGTTTTGTTTTGGTTTTGGTAACTTTGACTAATTATAATCGTGATTATAATAATATGCGCTAAATCAAAAGCAGTTAAATCAAAAAGGAGATTTGTTATTATGATTTAGAAACTGCCTCGTGTCGATATCGATAACAACTGGGTCGATATTTCATTAATCACATTTTACGGGTTATGATGGTCAAAATTCTCCTGGAAATCCTGAAGTAAGGCCAGGTCAAGAGCACCCTAAACCGGCGAAAGTGTATAAGGAATGTTATGAAAGTGAAGGAAGCGAAAGAGATATGTCAGAATCGTAGCAAGTGGAAATCCGTGGTCTCTGCCTACCGCTCCGGGAAATATGCAACGTGATTATAGGTACCTATATCAAAGACATATGTAACTTCGTATAAGATGAATAAAGTCTAAGGAAAAATCGTGCCTCGGAAATCAAGAAAAAGTCATTCTCGGATAGATGCCGCACACACCTTTAGCCTATCCTCGGCTAGATGGCGTGACGACACTGTTTCATATTTAACAATTTTAACACATAGATATCAGTGAATGAACATGGATCAAAATGATATAAAAATAATAAAATAATTTATCCATATATATACATTTTTTTGATAATTTTTACCGTTTTCTTTTTGAGTTTTAGTCGTGTGTTGATAGATGGCGGTAAATGTACTGTGACTACAAAATTTACAATGACAGGACCCCTCTATACTATCTATTCTTTTTGGTATATATGAATATTGAATTGCCCTTAATTTTAAAACAAAAATACTGTTTCACTCGTACTCATAAATGTGACCGCGATCTAGTGGAACCCGCATTACATCTTTATTTAATAAAAGCTCAATGTTACATATTATATACTGAATTGCGCAAGTGTAAGTACGGCTTAACCTAAAGTGCGTTGGGGGTAAAACGTAATATTTCCGCATTACAGCCCTTCATAATCACTACACTCGCGGGACCACCTCCGCTCCCCGCCGACAGAAAATTTAAAATAATACAATTTACTTGAGGAAATGTTTTTTATCGGGACATTGCTGAAGATATTTTGAGTTGGTTATCTGATAAATGTAAAGTGGTAAACCAACAAAAAAAAATCTATGTAAAATGTTGAATGAATAATCAAGATGACGTTTGTTCAAAATTCTAACATAGATACAAAATAATACTTTCATATAATATAGGTATATAGTTCGGGGTTGTAGTCACTAAGCGCGGCCGCAAGTGCGCTCCCCCGGGACCCACTTTATTTGATTGGCTCTAATGACCTCTGTGATTCACTGTAGTCTCTTACGGGTGTACTAGCCGAGTGCAAGCGGAACGCATGGAACTCATTCAGAGCGATTTGCTGAGTATGGAGTCACATTAACTATTAAAATACAAAAATCACTATAAAATGTATGCCTATAAATTTAAGGAGTACCCTCGATTCCTCATAGATCCCACTATCAGTACTATCTTTTGACTATAAAAAAATCAAATCTGTTGACAAATGAGTTCTGGAGTTACAAACATTTAAAAAAAACATACAATCGAATTGAGAACCCCCTCCTTACGGAATTTTGAAGTCGGAAAGGCATAATATTGAGAAGGTATTATTTTGAAATATATGTACAACAAAAACCCAGTTTGACCATGTATTTTGAAAACATAATCTAAATTAAGTCAAGGTAGAAAAAGATACGATATTACACTGTGTACTTATTTCCGCTATAACTGGGTATAGCGATCACCTCGTCCAAGGGAAAATATACATTTTCACGGGCAATAAGCCCTCAGTATACACCGTAATGAAAAGCGATTCAAAAAATATTGCGTCTACCATAGTTTAATTCCCTGAAAGCATCCGAGCATCTAATGGAGTGAAAACTACTAAAGCTTTTATTCACTCGGGTCAATTATCTTCCTAGAAAATACTTTAAAAATAGTGAGTTAAGTCAGTAAGTTTCTTGTCATATTTGTAGTAATAAGAATACATATGAGAGAGCTTATGTATTCAATTAATAAATTTATTTTTTACTTTTTGTAGTCTGCTGAATATAATTTTCTGTTTATTTCACGTAAAAGTAGCGGTTTGCTCAATTTGCGACGTCAAATTAAATCCTGATAGGTTCTGTCGAGGGACCAGTCCCTCAATATTCGCTTCATTTTCCTGAACTCTCTTCGCTTCTAAGCTTATGACATATGTATTTGTTATACTTATAAATTTGTGTTATAGGTGTAGTTATATAAACTGTAACTAATTTATTCTATAGTTATGTACCGTTAGCAACGCTATTTATTAACTGGGCACTTCTGTATACACATTTGTATGTCTCATTAGGCTCATTACAAACACATATCTAATCAATGTGATTAAGTAGTTATATATCTTAAGGTTTATTATTACAATGAATGGCTTGTTATAAATATAAATCTGCCGGCAGGCCCCGTACTAATAGTTACCTTATGTGATTTAGCAATTTACATTAAAACATCAAATTTTCCAACCTAAAAAATACATAGGTACTTATATTTTTCAAATAATTTATCGATGGACATATTTCAACATTTACCACACATATGGGCAACCAGCGGGTTATTCTAAAAAGCGGTTAACGTCGAAGTGATCCCCGGACGATTGTCCCGCTTCGTGGAAATTACCTTTTTACTACACAACACCGGTGCTTACTCGTGTCATAACCGGGTAGCTGCCAGACATAATATGTAATTTAATAACTTCGTAACGAGTTATGTTATTCTTTAAAAAAAAGATAGCTGTTTGATCAATATATTTTTTGCTTAGGGAAACTTAAAGAACGCAGGAATTAGTGCTACTTATGACGGACTGGCGAGAGGATAATATTAAATATATCAAGAATCACACGCAAACTCATAAATTATGCACTGTGCATATGCATTTATTTTATGTTTGTTGCTACCTATTTATTATAAGTTTCTCTTTACTGGAGCTCTATAAATTCATTAGAACTTATGATGAAAATAATTATAAAAATAATATTTTAGCTTAGTATGGGTAACCTTTGATCAACATCATAATAGTTAACACCAAATCCATCGATTTTTCCTGTCCTATGCCTCCTTTTATATGAATACTCTTACCTCGACGAATGACATATCACAGTCGATTACAGCACAAATGTATCAAGTACGTAGTAGGTACCCGCTTCTATCTCTCGGCAGTCGGACAATTTATAAATCAACGGGGACACTCAAATTTGCATACCGCAAACACGTGTCGCGTTATTTATCGCGCGGCAAAATCGCGCCGCGGCATTTTGAACGTAAATCATTACCTATATACATATTGGAGGGCTTAATGGGTTGGTTATGGGTTGGATTACAGCGTATCATTGTCATTTTATAAAAGGTTTTATGAGATTGGATTAATTTTTTCGGACGACCCATCTACTATATCTGACTAAACTTTTCTACTACCTATACGGTTCAGTAAAATATTACTTTTCCGCTTGGTCTATCTTTTATATATAAATTTGTAAAAAGTACATATCTTAAAATCTCCGTGGTGACCTGACATAGTGGCATTATGAATATTATGATTAAAAAATTTGTCATGGGTTTAATCTTGCTATGATTATGACATTGACACAACTCAGTGCATCTCACGCGCCCCAATAAGCGCGAGTCTGATGTCTATTATGTAGTATACGATGTCATTTGTAATGAAACGACATCAAGAGTGAGGGTGAGCTATCGTCAAGGTAGTATCAAAACAAGATGAAAACTGTAACAAATTGTTAAATCACAATCGACAACAAAGCCGGGTGTATAAAGTTACGGTAAAAAAGCATAAGCTTATCTTTATTGTTTTCATTTCAGTTTTATGTGCCGTGTAAAGATAATGAAATTGTATCCCATATGAAGGTCATAGTCAGCCATCCTAGTTTAGAGTCAATATAAAAACCATTAAGGCGGTTTAACTGGATTTCCCACAGAGTTATTGTTATTGAAATGAGCTTAAAATTTTATAGCAGACGTTAAAACACTTGAGTAATTGAGCGCGTTATCTAAGCTGGTTCTTTGTCCAACAGTTTCTAAGGAGGTATTAAATATAGCTAATAAAAACAGGTAGCATTATCTATAATTTTATATCCCGTCAAAAATGTAAATGTGAAATGAAAGGTAAGTTCAATATTAAGAATACGCGTCGTGTTTAATTCGCCGGCAAAAGAATCGAGGTCTATGTATATGGGTGCCATGGTTAAGTTCCATGGTTAAGTAAAATCACAGACAAATATATCAGCCGTATCTAATCTAAAGAATCCATGTAAATACTAAATATGTATGTAAGACCCATCGCTGATTCCTTCACCGAAATGGTGGAAACTAAATCGGTCAAGCCGTTTTAAAGACAAATGGGAACATTTATTTGTGTGCAAACACAAATAAACAGCCTCACCTTAAATGAGTAGGAATTATATACCTACCGTCTCTGTTGCATTGAGGATAAAAAAAAACTGTCAATAAATTATTTTGCCCACGGGCACATAATATTAACAAGGTATTTAAATGACCACATAACGTTTCTGTATTATGTTTGTCGCCGGTTATCATATATAATCATTATGTAGTTATAAATACTAAGTATGTGAGAAGATATACCTATAAATTTTCTTAAAATCTTTTACTAGTACTTAAAATATATACAGTAGGTACTTAAGCCCATGAATGGCGTTGCTCCTTACCTGATCTGACCCGGGTCGTACCATTAATCGAAACCCACTTTACCACCATGAGAAGGCAA
Organism: Cydia fagiglandana; assembly: GCF_963556715.1. Lineage (NCBI taxonomy): Eukaryota > Metazoa > Arthropoda > Insecta > Lepidoptera > Tortricidae > Cydia > Cydia fagiglandana. The sequence goes on from NC_085933.1 coordinate 11,237,040, forward strand.
TTGTCTCGCCCTTCAGCAGTTAAAGGCGTTTTATGTTTATTAGGGCCGTCAAGCGGCGAGTATAGATACGGCGGAGGATAATTATGTCGATAAGCCAACGGAACGTATCAGTGGGTATTAACTAATACGATGTTTTAAACTTCCTTTTAGGAAAACAGATAAAAGTGCGTTTTCTTTTTTCCTGTTAAAAATACAAGCCATTGACAAAAAACAATGTTTAGACAGTCATCTACTAGATACCTAGATATATGTATGCCTCAATGCAATTCAAACTCAATCAAAATGCGTTGTTTTTTCACAACTATCTTTAATACTTATTAGAACTTTTTTTATCAAGCAGAAACGTCGGCGAGCGATACTGGGTACAATTTTTTAAATTATAAGAGTAAAGCAAAAATTCAAACACCTCCGGCAGGAGTCAAACCTGCCTGCCAGTCGAGTCCTGCCGAAGGTGTAAATTTTCTACATTTTTCCTTTGTTAAACTTAACTAATGTTAGACTTTACATGCGTTTACGAATAACGCCATAAGCATTTTAAGAGTTAAATACTGGAGATGCAATTCAGACTACTGCAATACCACTTGTCCCGAGTAGCCTTTTGTCAAGCTTCAAAACCTCAGTCGCAAAACATAGTTCATTATATTTCAATCCTCAGTAATCGAATCCAATCATCAACTTCAATAACAAAAACATCGACTCCAGGCTGGTAGACAAAAAGCTTCGCAAACAATCGGCGCTGTTTAAAATTCCGAGCGAAAGCGAACCCTTTGAAAAACGCCGCGTGCACAAAACTGCCCGAATCAATGAGAGCTCCAACCCCCATAACGTGGGGCTAGCAACTCCAAAACGTTGTAAAGACTGTATGGTTGTTCAAAATATTACTATAATGATAGTGATTAAAACGACTGTAATAATACAAACATAGAAAATAAATACCAATAGAAGGTCGGACGATCATAAATTGTCAATTTGTCATAAAACAATTGTTTTAGAGGTTAATAAATAATCATACAAATGTAGAGTGACTATTACAGTAAATACCGAAGTCGCTACTACGCCGCATACTGTTTAAATAAGTGTTATTGTTCAATTCCGCTAAGTTTGATAAAACACGCGAAGCTTCCGACGTACGCATATATTCCCATCGGCAACCCTGTGTTTCCCATAACGGCCAGACCCCATAACGACTATCCCCATAATCGACACTATTTGCCCAGAAATCTGGAAGAGGCGGGCAGAACAAATTTCCGCAGAGCCTAACGAGCCTACCCCCATTTAATCAGACTCAAGTATTGATGTGATATCCTCGCATGTAATAAAATAGATTCGGGGGTCGGTCTGTGTGTGTCGTTTATTCGGTTTCAGATATTTTCAATATATTTTATTATGGTCCATAAAAAATAATGGTACTTTAGATTTCGTTGCCCCCAGTTAGCGGAAGCAGTTATAAAGTTGACCCAAAAATTTTTTATTAAGCTATGAGCTTCATCACATATGTTCCTTGAGTAATTCTAAGCATTTCAAGCCTGGGAGGCAATAAGAAATGTGTGTCTACTCGGATTTGTAATGGATTCAAACTTTCAACCCCTTTTTAACCCTGTTAGGGGATGAATTTTACAAAACGCTGAAATTACTTTTCCTGTCTTTTAATAATATCCCCAAATACAAAGATTCAAGTCCCGCGTTCGAAATTTTTTTTGATATCCATACAAACTTTCAACTCCTTTTTCACCACCTTAGGGGATGAATTTTCAAAAACGCTGAAATTAGTTTTCTTGTATTTTAATAATATATCGTTTTACGAAGTTTCAAATTCCTAGCTTAAAATAAAACTTGAACCCCATACAAACTTTCATCCCCTTTTTAACCCCCTTAGGGGTTGAATTTCTCAAAATCGCTTCTTATCTCTTGTACACTTTATAAATGTAATCTAGTGTGCAAATTTCAACTTTCTATCTTTTGTAGTTTCGGCTCCGCGTAGCAAAAATCTCCAACCAAATTTTTCACCTTTTTACGTTTTTCTTGTAAAATTACTATGAAATTGAAAAAACAAATATCAGCAATGAATTCTACGTCTTTGGTTTATACGAAAATGATACCAAACTTGCCCTAGTACCCACCAGGATCAGAGTAGATTTTTTTTAAAGATGACGGATGGCGGCCGTCTTTGTACCCCACCCTCCCCCCCACTTCAGGCTAGAAATGCTTAGAATTACTCAAATATCAGATGTGATGAAGCTCATAGCTTAATAAAAATTTTTTGGGTCATGTATGGCAGCGTTACATAACTGACTCCAGTAAGTTTGTGAAGTAAAATTACATTTTTTTAGATAGATTTTAGTGCGGCGCTAGGTATCAAAAAATGATGCATATATCTGCTCATTTTTAAAAAACCGGCTAGATGAAGCTCAAGACAAGGGCGAATAGAAAAACAGGGGAGAAAGGTTCCCTAAGTTGCTCTCGTCTAAGTTATTATTTTTAATTTATATAATGAGTAAGTAATTATGTGCCATATATAATTATGCGCCTGTTATATATAATTATGTGCCAGGTGTGTAGGAATAGATTTCAATCTACGTATAAGAAACTAGTTAATGTAGGTACTTTTATAGTATAATCTTATCCTTTGGTAAACCCGGCGGCTAAAACTATACTCCCCACTTAATAATTCGTCAAGGTTTCCTCTCGTACTACCCTCTTGTGAGAAAGAGATGGGTTGGTCATCTTAATCTCAAGAAAGGAAATAACCAGTTCCGCGCGGCTCTTGCCGGACATATCCGGATTTTTCCGGATTTCGGCTTGGCAATGTGTTTTTATACCGCCCGGGGTTGATGTTGCGGAAGGGATGGTATGTTCCCTGTTAAGTAAATCTTATCTTAACGTACAGGCATCCGAGGAGGCATTTGTGTTTGCGGGTTGAAGTGGAGGACGTATAGGATAGCCACCATAAAATTGAAATAACTAAGTAAATCTCTGGTTCGTTTTAAGAAAAACATAGATGTAATTTTCCCAGTTTCCCTAAAAAGTCGCGCTGATCTCGTTGCCACTTTAATGTAGCAATTAGAACTTCCAATCCGATCAAGGAAGTTGGCAGTGACATTGCTCATGTCAACGCCGCAACAGTAAGAATGACATTCCATTTCCAACTGCAGCTGCAATACTGTTCATTTTACTATGGAAACGCGTCGCTGTCATTGTCAATTTCCATAGAAAATGAACAGTATTGCAGCTGCAGTTGGAAATGGAATGTCACTTTAACACTGCTGCAGTTGACATCCGAATGTTGTTTTTACGAGTATTATACTATGTGGTCAAAACGCAAGGAAGCGTTAGATGATGGTAGCGCACGATCTGTTGTAGTATAGATCCTTTTGTGGGAGGCCTATCCAACATGATGTTTTCCTGCTGATATTATGATGATGACTACTACCTATTTAAGGAATAAAAGGAATTTAGTAAATATCTATATATAAAATAAAATAAATTGTGTACAATGTAGACGTGTAAGTAAATCGTAGTATTAAATTATTATTGCTATATCTTCTTCAAATCATTAGACTATTACGATTTATTTCAAATAATACTTTCAATTGTGCGGTACCTCGTTATCCTACTGTGGTCACACCGATTTTTAATTCACTCACGTCGGTCGGAGGCGGTGCAATTAAATATTTAAATGACTGCACAGGAATGAGTTTTAATTAGACACAGTGCACTGCGGAGACGGGGCGCAGCGAGAGGAGCGAAGAGTAAAGTTCGATCTCACCAGAACACGAAATGTAAAAAATTGGCCAAGTTTTCTGACCAATATTTGTGGTATCGTCACATGAACTATTTGGGATGCCATTAACTATTGGAATTATGAAAATACGTAGTTATAATAGATTAATCATAAGCATAAGTTGCTGACACAGTCGCAAAGGTTGGACGAATCACGAAAGTTTTATAAAACATTTTATTTAAATCTTGCAAAGTATGTAAAATGAAAAAAGCAGAGCATTTCTGAAAAACTGACAATATACATGATTTCGGCAATAGTGCCTACATTTATTCATTTATATTGCACTAGGTAGGTACACTATTCAGTACAAACCAAGCTCCAAATTTCACCGAGGAAAGCAGTTGTCGGGTAACAAAAATTGACTTGAAGGATGAAGCTTTTCATAGCTTTTTCTTCGAACTTGGCCTGACTCACTACAGAGTGTCTAAATAGTAAAACGATTTTTTGGCAATGATTCCAGTGCAGTTTTAAGAGTAATGGAAGGGTATTTTAAAGGCACTCCCCGTCCGCCAAATATAAAAGGCTACTTGATGTGGTTGCTTTAACTGAATATCAAACCATTTTAGTATTTTCTTTTTTGTACCTAGAGAAGGGTTTAGTTTGCCAATGAATGGTGTTATGATATTAAATTATTGTTAAGCTATGTAAATTCACATGAATGCATTTTATTATGATTGTCAAAAAGAAGCAAATACTTTAATAAAGACACAATGAAAAGGAAAAACAACATCCAATACATGGCGAATAACTACATAATGTGTTTTATATACATTATTAGTTTTATACAAAATACGATAAGCACCTACATGCACTCTGTGTACGCCACCTTAATAAGCTCGTTAGGGCAAGTGCTGCGGTCACTAGATTAATTACTAGGGCTTTATGCTCATTCAGGCACAAAATAAAATACGGCTTAGGGGAATTTCAATTTTTTTTGTACCATTTGTTTGTAATAGTACTTATAGAGAACACTAGACTAGACACACTTTGGTAGGTACTACTGTTAAGAAAATATTCACGACTTTTGAGTCATACTTAAGGGGCCCACTGATTAACAGTCCGCCGGACGGTATCGGCCTGTCAGTTAGAACAAAATTTTGGCAGTTCCGAACAACTGACAGGCCGATACCGTCCGGCGGACTGTTAATCAGCGGGCCCCTTCCGATTTGTTGCACCCCAATTTTTTGACAATTGAAAAAAAGTCACATATTTTAAGGGAAGGGAAGCTCAATATTTAATAGTAACCAACTGCGGTCTCATTAAAGGCAGGCCACATGGGATGCATATAAGTAGGTAGGTACCTACATACATAGCATTCGAGTCCTTATTACCATTACTGTGTAAATGTAAATCACACCTTGTAACACATTTTAAGCACAGTATCATATACTTATTCGATAAGGCGATGTTACAGATTAATACGGGAAACTATATGAAATGAAACTCAATCAAATCAAGAAAAAACAGAGTTGTAAATTCAAATAAGTAAGGTAGCATTCGTATTAAGGCTTCATAAATATTAATTTATGTTGTTATGTATACAGAATACAGAGAATTGTATCGTTCATTAAATCCGTTAGCTCACCTACGCAATTTCGCAGATAAACAACAGCAACAGAACCTTCAAATATAATTCGGGAGCATGGTTTAATAATCCTATTATGTGTATTTTGTTGAACAATTATGAATTGATTATTTCAATACCATTGATTGATTTTTTTAAATGACAGTAAAATTAACGCTCTTTCACTCCCTCCATCACGAAACATAATCTCTAAGAATAATAAAATAATATGAAGTCAAATTTTACGTAAGTACCTCCTGCACTAACAACATAAAATAAAAAAACCGGGCAAGTGCGAGTCGCACTCGCGCACGAAGGGTTCCGTACCATAATGCAAAAAAAAAAACAAAAAAAAAGCAAAAATAAAACGGTCACCCATCCAAGTACTGACCACTCCCGACATTGCTTAACTTTGGTCAAAAATCACGTTTTTTGTATGGGAGCCCCATTTAAATCTTTGTTATAGCGGCAACAGAAATACATCATCTGTGAAATTTTCAACTGTCTAGCTATCACGGTTCGTGAGATACAGCCTGGTGACAGACGGACGGACGGACGGACGGACAGCGAAGTCTTAGTAATAGGGTCCCGTTTTACCCTTTGGGTACGGAACCCTAAAAATCAGTCGAGCAGTTTTTATATAAAGTCCAAAGTTTAAAGAAAATGGTGATAAGTACGGAATTTTCTTCGGTTCAGTTCGCGAAAGCGGCTCGCACTAAGTACGAAGATTTCTTTAGGATTTCGTTTTTTTTTAAACAAAGCAGTGGTATAGTTGAAAAATTTATCAGAGGCACTAGTTTTCAATACGCTATGTTAAAAGGTTCAAACAAGACGATGCGGTCAAAGTTAATTTAATTAGTGATGCAAATGATAAGAATGGTGGTGGTTTGCACTTAGAATTTAGTAAAAGGTAAGATATCTTCTGGAGCTCAGTCTGCCGTGTCACGCCCAACTCCGTTAACTCGAGTTACATGAGTTACGGATAACCAGTCTAAATAGTCTTAAAAACCTTTAAAGATATCTTCTAAAAGCAAATTTTGAAAATCTTCATTATTTACTGAGAAACGCATATGACTAACTCATGTAACTTCATTTTTTTGACGATGGCGTCAGGCACAACTCAGTTAACTTGAGTTGTATGACTGACACAACCAAAATATCACCATCGTTTCTTAAGTTGCCGGAGTTAGGCATGACTGGCCGAGCGCTTGGTTTATACGACAACAATATTGATCAAGTAATACGTATCACGTTTGATCACGCGTATGTCATGTAACTTGACTTACATGACTTCGTGTGACCACTATAGTATGTAAGAGCTGATCATGCGGAACCATTTAATTCGAATAAAATGAAAACTATTCATTATGCGAAAAAAAAATTAAGGGCCTATTCTGTGACCATATTTCCTACATGTAAAAAAAATAAAAACATTACGATGAACCGTCAACGATAGCAGCATTTGAATCTTTAAAACTTTAAACGTTATTATCTCGAAACTCAACTTTTAAAGTTACATGAGATGCGCGTGACACGGCAGCAGTGTATAAGTATATTTAATAGGTAGATGAGTGCTTGCTATCAATGAAGCAATTTACAAGCATGAAAAATTAAAGAAAAGGAACCTACACTCAAGACCAATTAAACTACATACACTATTAAAGAAGACTCTGTGGCGTAGGTACCGTAAGTAAACATAGATGGAAAACAATGACTTCCCAACAATTAAGTCAACCCTGCCCTGACTCATTTTGACACACGCGTTGTGACAGCCCTAGTCAATAAAACAGGCACTCGGCAAACATCGGGTCAATTATCCCAAGTCAACACGCGCTGTCTCCGTCGCTCATTAATTGCCACGCTGTGATTGGCTGTTAAATGTTTACGAGCGAGCTTTGTGACTCGGTAGTTTAGGATAAATAAATTGTATTGATACATATTAAGATATTACTGCAACCCGGATTATTTAGTTAACTGATGGTATTCGGAGAGTGACTGATATCAAATTGGTAAATATGAATGGCGCCATAAATACATTTTATGACATTCGGTTTACGACTGCAGCAGTTGCAAAGCAGCGTTGCAGCAGGAGCGATGTCATTGTAAGTTTCCTTGACTAATTGATTGACTGTCGTTGCCGCATTGCTGTCGAGACAGGCGTGGCTCACTCCGCGATTTCGTCGCTTTGCTACAGGTAGCTAAAAGTACATTCGTTCGACCCCAATTTTGGGGTTTGCCATAAGTCGCGCGTGGCGCTGTCGCCAACTAGCGGCCATATCTGTGCTGATCGTGACAGACGCATTTTGTTAGAGAGTGAGTCTTCTGTAACTAGTACTATTATTTATTCTGTGGTCGCGATTAGAACGTTCAATCCGTCATTAAATTTATCAAAGAAATTTAAAGTGACATCCTGCTTGCCGGAGCTTCAACACTGCAGCAGCAATGAACCCGCAAATTCAATTTGTACCTATGTAATAGGCTGGTTCTTCAATAAATGAAAACGCAATAGTTTCAATAAGTACGCAGAAAAGAGCTTTAAAAATACACAGAATACAGTTTTTTGTCGTAATAAGGAACCCTCAGTATCATTTTACGCAGGATTCAAAAGAAATGAAACCTACACAGCCTTAAAGTAAGCACTTTAAGTGATATGCGATATGCCAGACCAACAAAGAGTATTTTACAGAACTAGGAAAAGTGTAAGTATATCAGGTTACTGGAATACAGGGTACACAATTGTTGCAATGCAAGAGAGTCGTTAAGTATAAGTTTCATTTGTTAGGTAACATTAGTTATTTCAACCATTTTACACCTCGCTGGCCCAATATCACAAGTTCTATGTTACAGTTTCAAAATAGTTGAAATTCGACTTAATATCACTTTGACTATATTTAAATTTCAGTTCGATAAAAGTTAAACATAAAACCCTCTTATATCGGGCCAGCGACTTGTCAGTAGTGAATATTTACTCGTGAGTTCATGTAGATTTACTCCAAAATTGGGATCATGTGCAAAACCACTTTTTCCTATAACTATACCTGTAATTTAAATTTTGAAGTAGAACGACGAAAGATGTTCATATGGGTTGGGTATGGTATTAGGATTACAAATGAAATTTATTGGGTCGGGTCGGTAACAAATCCACGCGCCCAGATTTGTAAGAAATCGAGGTTTTTTAGTACAGGTAGGCAATGTCGGTAATCCTCCAACAAAATTTCTCACAGAATCAATAATATAACTAAAATAAGTGCAAATAATACCAGTTTTAATTTATTCGGTCCTCTAGTAAAGTTTGTTTATCAAAAACAAACTGCTTTACCTAAATCTCTTTTTAATATTAATTATGATTTTACACTAACTAATAGTTTTCAGAGACAATGCATGTTAATAAAAGTTCTGGTTTGATTTCTTTGTTTAAAAATTGTTAATAAATGTGTCAAGATTGCCTTGCGATTTTTGCGAAGCAACAAAGATTGTAAATGGCGTCAATACCTAGCAAGATAACATAGTAAAACACTATATGTCTTCAAAATATAAATAAAACATTATGGAAAAGTACGTCACGATTGCTATTCCGCACAAAGAAAGGCCCGGTTCAAAAATCCATTTAAGTGTCATCAGCAAAGTTCGACACGTGTTTACGGCCGTACGTATTTCTTGCGAAAAAACTTTGATAGGTGCCGAAGAGTTTGCATGAAGTTTGGGGGATTGGTCTGAAATGAGGTGTGAGTTAAATCGATTAGGTTCTTTTGCCTCATATATATTTTTTGTAGGTTGGTTTCATTTTCAAGCAAGTACCTCGGTACGAATATTATATTACATTGCTTAAAAATGTGTTGACATATAGTGCAAAAATGCAGTACTTAAATAAAAGAGCACCCCTCAACCACTCAAACACATTGCCGACAAATAAACATGTTATTTCACTCATCTCCGATGTCGATGATATACTAGGTAAATTATTGTATCCTTCGTTCAGAACGGTAAAAAAATAAGGTACGTTACAAAACACCGCCAGAGGCGTTAGGTATTATCAGCGAAATTCTGGGTTGTTACGCATAAAAAAACGTGTCATCGCATTATTACTATATAGGCCGGTGTACAGTAAAGTTCTTACTTATATTCGTAACTGTCGTAAGCCAGCTATCTCCGGCAACAGACTGAGCTTACCACATTAACGGCCGACCCTACTAATGCTGAAATATTATGCGAACGGTATAATGCAATGGCATTTATATGTGTAACGTATTTTTCATGTACCAAAAATATCTGTCTTGGGGTCTTTCTATTTGGTATCTTGTTTTATTTTACATAACTTACTTAACGAGTAAAACCACAATTAACCATTAAATTAAATCAAATTATTCCATACTAGTTATCTTTAGCGACTTAATAGCACCTTCTCGAATGGAATATTGCAATTTCACCGAGAGCTTAGAAATAAACTCCAAACAACTGTCAACTCGTAACGTTAGCCTAGCAGTTTTCACACTTCTAGCTCTCAAATCTGCGACTAAAGTCGTAAGCACACGAGTTGCAAAGCGCGATGCATGCAATATCGCACGCTCGTAAAACGCACCTGCGACCAATTCGCACCGACTCATATTACGCTAGTTTTTCTCGTAATGTCAGTTCGTGGTGTCCTGTTGATGCCGATGTATTTGACCATACCAAATGCAAATTTTCCATTCTTAGTCGCTTACTTTTTTGTATGAAGTTGTAGTCAATAGTTTCTGGGATAATTTGTGTAAGAAGTCAATTTGATCGTTTAATAAAGTTCGGGGTATTTAGATACTGTATTTATAAAAGGTTAATAAATAATAATAACTGTATGTAACTACAAATTCACGCCAAACTTACAAAGAATAAGTATGTGAAATTGTGAAATTAATGTACTTATACAAATAAGTACACATGGTTTCGACTTCATTTTTGTTTACGAGAAACGGGATAGCTTTTGTAGTTTTTTTCCCGGAACATTTTTTTTTTTTTTTTATTATGAATGGGCTTACTCATGGCCACAGACTAGCCGAGGCGTAGACGTGGCCTACGATGGAGGGAGCTCGCATCTTAATCTAATCGAAGGTTTTTCTTCCATCCACTTTTTCCTAAGGTAATAATAGTTTGATAATTTTACTATATTTTTCATTCACGTCCGACTAATTAAAAACTATTAACACTCTTATTCAGAAACGTTTGCTAAAGTTGACAAGCCGATAATAATCGTGTGTCCCTTTCCATCATACCAATACGTCGGAAGGAGACAAACGATTATTATCGGCTTGTCAACTTTAGTAAACGTTTATGAATAAGGCGGTAAGTGTATCAAGTCCTCAGGTGTTACAGCGAGTGTTGGGAAGGGCGTCGCCACGTGTCGCGGCGATTTGTCTTCACGGTGTCTCGACCGCTATCTAGACAATAACCGGAATAATCCGGATTTCTTTACCGACTGGGACTGAGTCACGAAAAATGCCTGTCAGAGGATTTTGTGCAACCTTACTTGTTAGAATTATGTTAAATTTCTTGTTTGCCTTATAAAAATGGTTACAAACTTTTCTTCACCATTTCATTTTTGTCATGACGCTGCCTAATATTAGATGTATATAGGTACAGGGCGCAGATAACAATTTAAGAATATAGCATCACCATTTCAAGAGAAATGCACAGTGTAAAAACACGTGTTTAAATAGGTAGCCTAACCATAAATTTATTAAAAATAAAATAACAAGCTTTATTAAAATAAAGGACTAATCAAGCAATCCTCCAATTACTAGACCATACAAGACTAAGCTTTATTCTAAGCAGGCACAGACCCCAAAATTACCGAAATAAAGTTACCAACGTCAGGTGGAGAGCAGATAACTGGATTAACGGACTCAAAGTAAATTTAAGGGATATACATTTAGCGAGCACAATGTTCTAAGAGCTAACTACGGAAATAGGTGTGCAATTTATACAGCAACGAAGTCCCTCTAGTAAGTGTGACATACTATCATTATTAAGTTATCCGGGCGCCTGGCAGCTCACCGGTGGGTGTGACAGTTTGGGCAACAAAGGGGTTGTAAAAACAATTGAAGTTGTGCAATTTATAGAAGGGACCGAAAACGGGACCTTATTCCTATAAGGCCCCGTTTTCACCCTATGGGTAACGAAATACGATAAAATTTGACCCAGTAAATGAAATGACTTGGCACTTTTTCGCGCATCTTCGACATCACCTGGCACTACTTTTTCCCCAATTAAAACGCCTGGCAATGTTATATTCGAATTAGATATATAATTAGCTATTACATCACACCAAACTCAGAGCTCTATAAATTGTACACCTTCAATTTATTTGACACCTGTCACACCCACCGCTGAATAGCTGCCAGGCGCCCGAATTAATTAATAATGATAGTATGGCGCACTAACTAGAGGGATTTCAATGCTCTATAAATTGCAAACCTATTTCGGTAGCTAGCTCTCCGTCTACAAGTACATATATATAATTAGCCTTTCGGAGATAGGTAAAGAAGTTTAATTTAATAATCCTTTTGGTAAAAGCAAACGTGGGTCACATTACCTTTAAAAGGAGATTTTTTTTAGTTTGTTTTATTACGTAAATTTAAAGACAGGTATATTTTAATGATTTTGGAGTGTATCTGATTAAGGAGACATGAATGTAGTTGGCGATTTATATTTGGATACGTATTCATTGGCTTATTAGTAAAGTTAATAAATTACATTTTCATTTATGGCTTTAATACTAAATTGATGATGATCGTCTTATTTAACAAATATAGTAAGTACTGAAGTAGGTATAAAAAAAGAAAAGTAGGTTTGCCGCAAGGCGGTTGGAGCCTTGCCCGCAGAAACAGCGCGCTCAATCTTTCCACCGGATTGGATTGCTTGCTGACTCGTGCTTTATGATAATCGCCGGTTCTCTTAATAAACAGTATTCGGTTTGCGGTTTAAGCTGTTCTCACAATTGCCTGGAAATCGCGTAAGCGATATTTTTTTAATGTTTTTAACAATATATTAGTCAATTGAAAACATTTTTAGAGAAGAAACTAATTCATTTTATTTTTTTAATCTTACCGTTGGTAACCTAGCAGTACCTATGACGTGCGCCTTTCAAACCAAAGGTCTTGGGTTCGGACCACGGCTCCAGGTACCAATGATTTTTTCCAACCGGAGTGCAGGCAGACCGAAAAGGAGATGGCGGGACGACTTGGACGCATTTTATCCGGATTGGCGGGAAACTACAAAAAACAAAGTCGAGTGAAGGAAACGAGGGGAGGCCTTTGCTCAGCAGTGGGACACTTAACCAGGCTAACAAAAAAAAAGATATAATTATGTGGGTACCAATGACTTTTCGATGAAGGAATAAGTTTCCCTAAGTTTGAGTTGGAAGGTCAAATGGCAGTTGCTTGAGCAAAAACAAGTGAGTTATCAATTCCTCGAATTTGGTTGCCGAGCAAACGCCAGATGAAATGTTAGGACAACGCTACAAAGATGATGATGAGATGTTTTCTAAATTTCTTACGCATTATCAAAACGCAAGTTAAAGCATAATGTTATAATAAAACGCCCTAAATAAAAAAAAAACTACAAACATGTCCATGATATGCCTATGGAATAAATAAATAAATAACTACAAGCATGTCCAAAGTATCCCAACCTTCCTAATTGATGGAAGTGCTATGAGTTTTTTTACTTTCAAATCGTAATAAAATGTTACAATTATAATCCATTACATCCCATATAACGTCATTGTTATTAACAAACGTCGGACTATAGGGGGCAGTTTGAGGGCAAAGTAAGGTTTACAAAAAAATCTTAACTTGCGAGTATTATAATGTACCTAGTATTTGTAACATAGTTAATTAAATTAGTTACCCGTTATCATTTATTCATCTTTAATGTGTAAATACTCTTTGAAGTGATGACTGATAGCCCACTGAAGTGGCCACTTAAAAAACAAATAAATAGCTGACATGCGTCATTATGACTGTTGTTCATACTTATATTTGTTGGTAGAGTGCCGCCTAATCAATAGAAAGATTTGCTTTATTTGTTAATTTGCATATCTATGTACTAGGTACCAAATACTAGGTACAAATACTCGAAAGTGAATTGATTGATTTGCGAACCTTACCTATCATTCTGACATGCCACGAAAATGCCCGCTGGAGTCCGACGTATGGTTATTAAGGTTAAGTAAAGTGTCTTTCATGACCATTGAACAAAAGTTTATTATTATTTATTTTATCAATTTTGTGGTCCAAACAAAGCAAGAGAACGATTCTCAATATCTCTTACATCTACCACTTGATCCATCGCTTTGATTAGCAACGTCAGCGAGTTTCGTGCTAGTTCCTACCTAAATATGGAGGTGGCGCCGTGCAGCTAGCGGTTCATATTGGTTTTAGAAAACTTTAATCAAAACAATGAATATAAGGTGTACATTTATTTAACTGTCTCGTGTCAATCGTGACAGTTCCGCCCGAACCGTGTCGGGATTGAACCAGCGACCCCGCGCCGGTGGTCCGCGGCGGGGCGTCGCATCAACGTCTCGGCTTATTGCGACTCGGTTTATTGTAAGTATTTAATTCTAAACAGTCGTGAAGATTTAATAAAAATCCACTTTGTCAAGTCCAAATTGGAAATAATTAAGCGTTACCCTGACAATCTTAACCCTAACGGAATAAGCGAGAATCAGATACAATTAAAAAACAAAGTTCCTGGCATTTAATTAAAATGTATCGGCTAGGGAAGTAAAAACGAGTTTATTTATCCTTAGTTGTTGTCCTTTAGTTGTTTTTTAAACGGACAAAGATAAAATTTGCCACGTTTATCTGGAATCAGACCAAATACTATAAAATACGTTTAATTTTAGAATTAATCCCAAGGGGTTGAAAGTTAGTACGAGAGTGATGTTAAGCCTGGAGTTTAGTGACTACATAACTACGAGTTGTATTTTTCGCCGAACCCATGACAATGACAAATCTAAACAATGAATATAAGTTCGTTTTATTTAGCATTAGAAAGAACTCCACAGAAGCAAGCGTGCAGTTTTTATCAGGCTCTTTAATTGTTAATAATTATTGAACTATCTAATGTAGCATGGTCAATACATATAATTTACTTCAAATGATTACCGCTAAAAGTGCCGGATTTGGAACCACAAGCTTACTTCTGCGAAGTTCTTTCTAATGCTAAAAAAACGGACGGTAGATTAGATGTAAAATAAAGTAAAAAATATAATAATCCTAACAAAATCGTACTTATGATTCAAATTTCCAAATAACCCTTTAAATTTAGAGATAACCTCCAAACTGCACTATAAAAAGAATATTTCATGCAAAATTTCCACTTGAAAAATAGCATCCCGTCGGGATCCAATCTCATAGCATCATTTAGTTGAGATGGGGTGCAATAGCAGCCCGTGAAATAATATCGGATGGAAAGGCTGATAAAAGTCGAGCGATAGAGATAGCCTTGACGATGACGAAACCAGGAGGTGGAGCAGGATTTACTTTCTTATTTTATTATAAAATTTTAATATTTATCGAAAGTTGTAACGAGTTACCTACTCTGTATCTATATAATTATGTATGAGCTGCGCTACAATTCAACCATATAGTATTTTTATCACCAATAACAATAACTCAGTACCAAATTATATCGACAACGGTTATAAGTGTTATAACAATTCTACTTTAGATGAAACAACTTTAAAATATCATAAATTCGGTATAGGCAATATGCATGCTAAATGTTATTAGATCAATTAATAAATATATAAAACGATAATAATATCATTTGTAAATATATTAAGTATTGTTATATCATTTAATAATTATACTAAATAAGCGTTATTTCATCTGATATTATAGGTAATAAAAATGTTTATAGCCATCGATACGCACCCGTTTATAACTTTGTTTATTGCAAAATAGTTTCCAAACTATGAATAAACAATAGGTTGTAAGCTTCAAACGGGCATAGAAGTGTTCAAAATGTTCAAATAGTTTATTTTTTTACAGTTTTTACCTATTTTTTGGCTAGTGTAAATCATTCCTGCACCCAAAAATCCGGGGTATGGTCATGTAGCATTACTTAAATCCATGTACTTAGTGATCATTTTGTAATCAGCACTTGCCATTTTTCGTTTGCAAACTACGTCTTTGTTTCGGATTTATTTTGAACTTTATCTACAACTTTAGTAACATTTTTGGCTCCCGGCCTAACATTCAAGCTAGCAGGGGGCGTATCTCCACTACTTGCCCCATTTATTTTGTTAAGATACAATAATTTCTTGTGTTGTCTTTTTGCTCGGCTGCACTTTGTTTTTGGATGTGCAATATAGCGTGATATCGTTTTTATTGCGTCGTAAATTTGGTGCAATTTAGCGGTGTTTTTGGTGGGAAAGTGTGCTGTTTATTTATATTATCAACGAGGAATCTTAGGTTTTATTATACGCGAGTCAAAAGATACATAAATTGAATTGTTAAGAATTAAGACCGTATACACCTATTATTGCTCAAAATAAATTATATAATTCTTGATGCAGTAAGTTGATAATTAATCAGCCTCTACACTTAGAATTTTCCAAATTGTAACTAACTTGATCCATTTAAACAGATGACATAAACTTAACTAAAGATACAGCCAATGAAAAAATAGACTTAGGTTGTCAGTGCAAGCATTTACATACTCGTATATTCGATCGAGAGCAAATACTTGTTTCATGTGTGTACCTTACTCTATTGTATCAATAAGAATAAATACGTAAAATCGTTAGGTATATGTACCTATACATTATTTTTAACGTGAACTGTACATACCGACCCGAAGGCCGGGTAATTCATACTCGTCTAAATTTTTACTTTTTCCTTGTTTCTAAGTAATTACTCTGTACAAAAACGGCCAGCAATTTACCGTCAAGGTAGGCGGACGACAGTTATGGCGCGCTTTATTGCGCGATATATCCTGGACCCTCCTGCGCCCCGCTACTTTTTGCACCACATACAAAAATGGGAACAAGGAATGTTAGGAATCTTAAAGGGTTCCGTAGAAAATGTAATTAATAGATTTATTAGCTAGATATATTAGAAGGAAATTTGTTTTTTTAGCGAGGTAGGTATATTACCTAAATTAGTTACATTACACGTTTTCGAAAACCATTAGAATATTATTTAATAAAATGACATTTATTTATCAAATCTGTGAATTTCAGAATTTCAGCAACATCATATTGCGCAAAATTTACATTCATATATATAATCTTACATTCTACAGGTATTTACATTTCTTTACGTGAAATGCATTAACTTCATTTAACCTGTAGGTACGAGAAACCCAATGGTAAAACATTCGGTTTATAGAATAAGCTTTTTCGGTTAGCATACTTCCTAAAGGGACCCTAGAAAAGTTAAACGTTTATCGGAACAGTATCGAAACGGTTCAGAATCGTAAATCTCACGTCGATGATATTATTCGCTTTATTGCTTCTGACCCCATGCAACCCACCAAATTAACGCAAAAAGCGTTCTAGCAAAACTCTTGCTTGCTTGCTTGATGCACGTTACATTTGAGAAAGTGAAAATCAGTTTGTAGAAAACAATTTTGTGACATAATAAATGCTCGAAAATTATATAATTCATACTCAGCAACGTCTTAGTTTCGAAAACATTATATTAGTGAATAACGAAATATTGTACTTGTACTTTACACAAAATAAGGTCAAAATTGCTATAAAAGTATGGTTAATTGATAATTAATTGTAATTTGTAGAATGTAGTAGAGAGTTCAGAAAATCTTTGACTTGAAAATAATAATTTAGGACTAAATATTAACAATTTTACTTGTGTATAGTATACCCTGCAGGCCAGGCGTCCCGTTATTATGGAACCCTGAAAAAATAAGGGAGCTAAATAGACTATGAGATAGGATCCATTATGGATTGGTGTAATGGGCCATCTTTTTCAGATTTATTGACGTCCTTGCCCTTTCAGACGATAGATATACGTTATTAATATGATTTTAGATATATTGGAAATCGCTTAAAGCTTTATTAGGAAAAGTTTAAAAAATAAAGACGTTTTTGCAATTTTTATTTAATTTAAAAATTGTCGTAGGAATTTCTGACAAAAGTAAATCCCTTTTTTAATGTAATTTTACAACTTTATAAATACTTTTAAAAAATAGTCATTAAATCCAAAGTATTTAAAATTTTAACCGTTCTAACTAACTCATAAATAACTTCACGATAAATTACTTTTTTTTGCAAATTGTCTCCTTGTAGGAGTTGTTCAGAATAAAGTAAATACTGGGATACTTTTTTTCCGGAATGAATATGTTGAGAAACACCCTCACACCCTGTGTTGGTGCTCGATGACACACCCCCTATACTATCACTAACATAATATGAAATAGGTATTTACAATACCCTACCACGCATAACAACTGTACTTTACATTACCTATAGGTATCATTCTAATACTCTACAGTATTTTTTCTTATTTCTTACTTGTTTTAATATTTGCTCCACGTTTTTAAGTCTGGCAGGTTATGCGAATCGTGCAGTGCATTCTAGATGGCGTTATAATCGTTTGCGGACGACCTCGCATTAGTAAGCACGTAGAAGGGGAAAAGTTAATTAGAGCTTTTTATATGTCCGAATATGCTGTCACATTTTGCTAAAATAGGTAGGTACAAATTTACGAAAAGAAAATATATTTGATTGAAATTAAATCATCGTATTTTATAGTTATATTATTTGTAATAATGTATTCCTTTATTACTTCATAATATATTTTCAGTCTGCTAAAAATACGTTATCATACCGTCGGCAGAATACTCAAAATTCTTAAGCATTGAAACATGCCTAAATGAAATGTTAATTGTATGCAGAATATTTATTATTTACTGGCGAATTCAATATTTTAATCCGAGGCCCCATTTGCAATTCAACGCCAAATTAATCGCTTGTTAGCGGAACCCTTCAAATTCGAGAAAATAATTTACGGAAATGTTAAGTTAGCCTGAAATAAAATGACTTGGGAAATGTTGGGCTTGATTATCGGACCATTGTTGTCTGCTTAGCCAAATAACCTAAACTTTATGTGTACCTATGTATTTTTAATTATCTTCAAATTACATCTTGTTCCTCGCGTTATCCCGGCATTTTGCTACGGCTCATGGGAGCCTGGGGTCCGCTTGACAACTAATCCCATGATTTGACGTAGGCACTAATTTTTACGAAAGCGCAGTCGCTTCGATTGACCTTCCATGCCAGAAGGAAAACGAGGCCTTATTGGGATTAGTCCGGTTTCCTCACGATGTTTTCTTTCACTGAAAAGCAATTGTAAATATCAAATGATATTTCGTACATACCTATGTTTCAAAAAACTCATTGGTCTATCTAAAATCGAGCCGGGGTTTGAACCCGCGACCTCTTCGTTCGTCGCACGCTCTTAGCGTTAGGCCTCCAGCGCTTCTTCAAATTACATCAACATCATATAACCATACATCGTTATCGCGGGAGCAAATATAAATTTATTAAAGAAGTGGTAAAACAGACTGCCCGTTTAGTAAAAACAGACCTTTCTGCCTACACATTATAAGCCTCCAAGAAGTTCATCATACATAGCACGAAGTTTTTGTTGCATAATGTTCATAAATCTTGCTTTACACTCTGTTAGTAAATAATGACCCGGAATCGACATATCAAATAAATATTCATGATTTATTTTGTACAACATTATTTAATTTTTGTTGATCTTAAGTGATTTTCGTAATATACGACATAAATTTTCTCTATGTTTTCTACTCTTAATCTGCGGCGTCGTGCAGTAAATATCCATTTTAATTGGCTAAATGATCTTTCGACTGCTACTGTTGTAATGGGTGCGTTTTTAAAACGACGGAAGTAATCAAATGTAGAACGATATATCGTTGAATCTAGTACTATCTCCTTCTCCGATATCAGTTCACACATTTTTTTCATAACTTCATATCCGGCATTTTTCTGCAAAACCACTTTGAACTTTTTTTAAATCTGTTTTCCATCTTTATTCAAAATTAATTTGGATATATGTTTGTATGTATTTTGTACTATGGTCAAACTTTCACTAAGAGATAGATTTTGGCACTGCAGTTTATTTATAGCATCTGGTATTACTTGCAGATTGTTGAATGTCTAAATTGACTGATAAGGTTGCGTACCTAATAGGTAATCTTTTTAAGTACCAATCAAGTCAAGTATGGAGGTAAGATAGCATTGATATTCAATAAAATAATTATACATTTTAAGGTCGTAGGTATAAACGTTTCTCTATACGAATGTCATTTCTGTTTTTGACTGTTTTGTTTTGTTTTGTTGTTTATAATCTTTCAGTATTGTCAAATCGTATTTGCTCCCGCGATAACTGCCCTGATAATACTGTAAAAAATGCCCTGGATGATTTGTGGGGCCCTGGTCACAATAAGCATGACAAGGTGTTGTTGTTATTGACTGATGGTGTGGGGTATATGTTGAAAGCTGGCAGAAATTTGAAAACACTTTTTCCGAACATTGTCCATGTTACATGTTTAGCCCATGCTCTTAACAGAGTTGCCGATCAAGTTCGTGTTCTTTTTCCAGAAGTTAACCTATTAATTTCAAATGTAAAGAAAGTATTTCGCAAATCTCCGAAAAGAGTAAAAGCATTAAGAGAAATGTTTAATGGAATTCCTTTGCCTCCAAACCCAACAATTATTCGCTGGGGAACATGGATCGAGGCTACCATTTACTACAACAAGTATTTTGATGAAATAAAAAGCGTTATAGACACATTTCGTAATTCAGACGCACAGTGCATCGTCAAAGCAAAAAAATCTTTACTCAGTGCAAAAGTTCGAAAAGATGTAAATTTCATAGCAAAGTATCTGCAAGTAATACCAGATGCTATAAATAAACTGCAGTGCCAAAATCTATCTCTTAGTGAAAGTTTGACCATAGTACAAAATACATACAAACATATATCCAAATTAATTTTGAATAAAGATGGAAAACAGATTTTAAAAAAGTTCAAAGTGGTTTTGCAGAAAAATGCCGGATATGAAGTTATGAAAAAAATGTGTGAACTGATATCGGAGAAGGAGATAGTACTAGATTCAACGATATATCGTTCTACATTTGATTACTTCCGTCGTTTTAAAAACGCACCCATTACAACAGTAGCAGTCGAAAGATCATTTAGCCAATTAAAATGGATATTTACTGCACGACGCCGCAGATTAAGAGTAGAAAACATAGAGAAAATTTATGTCGTATATTACGAAAATCACTTAAGATCAACAAAAATTAAATAATGTTGTAGAAAATAAATCATGAATATTTATTTGATATGTCGATTCCGGGTCATTATTTACTAACAGAGTGTAAAGCAAGATTTATGAACATTATGCAACAAAAACTTCGTGCTATGTATGATGAACTTCTTGGAGGCTTATAATGTGTAGGCAGAAAGGTCTGTTTTTACTAAACGGGCAGTCTGTTTTACCACTTCTTTAATAAATTTATATTTGCTCCCGCGATAACGATGTATGATGATGAACTTCTTGGAGGCTTATAATGTGTAGGCAGAAAGGTCTGTTTTTACTAAACGGGCAGTCTGTTTTACCACTTCTTTAATAAATTTATATTTGCTCCCGCGATAACGATGTATGCATATAACACAATTAGGATTGTTCATTTTTTTTAGACCCCCATTTTTATTTTATTTTCTGAAAATATAGGTTAATTGAAGATACCAATTTGAATGATTTAGTAATTCGTGGCTCGGTTGAATATTTATAATTTATTGAAAATATGAGATACGACTTCTCGTAAATTACATGTCGTCGGCTGATTAGGATAATGCACAAGCAACAACAAGCATTAAAAAAATAGTTGTCATTGTCAATTGATTGTAATGTCACCTGTCGACAATGTCAGTGTCACGTGTTTCTATAAATAACAATCGTCTGGAATGGAAAACTCGTTTATTTTGAATCATTAATTTCAAAATACCTACGCTATAAATTTGAGAAAGCTGATTCCAGAAATCTGCCTAAGTTATATAATATAACTTAGTTTTATTGGAGTACCTATGTATCCATATAGCATCCAACTCCAACCATAACTTGGCTGAAATCAAGGGAGCAAAAATACAAATGTAAGTTACCTACATCATATATATTTTAACTGATTCGATTTGTAAGAAGATTGGATTCATAAAATCGTTACAAGCGTCCATTGCTAAAGGTAGCTTAGCACCCAGTGGGTGCTTTCTACCGGCTTGTCACCATATTATTAGGAACATGCCAATTTTGCTAATTATATCCTATTATTTCAGGTAATCGTGATTCCTATTTAGATACAGCTGTGAGATATGTAACTGCACTTGGGCCCAGAACAAAGTTGAGCATTTTGTATTGAAACGAACGTCATATTAATTATTAATCGTCGTAATACTTTACGACCGTAAATAATGCCTAGGAACAGAGTAAATAACAAACCATACACTTCTCTTCTGGATGGTCAACAAGAAGCCATCATTGTCAGATGCTCGTGCAGAACATGATAAACATACATTTAATGTAAAGTTACTATTTTTTTTTGGAAACATATATAACATATTTCCCAAATTAATAAAAAAGTAGGTAAACAAAAACATGTTTTATTATTCACAACTCTTTATTAAGTCTTGTCCACCATGATATCAGCAGCTTGAACTGCAACATGTACCTGGAAATTAGAAATTATATCTTTTTAAAGCAGTTTCAGGCTGAATTTTGAGTATGGCTATGTATTCTTGTATATTCCTTCTTTCTAGTAGGCACCATCTCTGTTTAACGGTTTGCCTTTAGATACTATGGCTACATTACCTACCACAGAAAATAAATAGATACCACGACCCTACCAATAAAGTGAGCTTTTAAATACTTAATTGTATTAATTTAATATTAATTTTATACTTACATCGACGTGATTCTCACAGCAATACTGTGTGTAACACGTGAAGTAGGTAGGTATTCCAAGTTTAATTCACGGCACCATCTTTCACGTCGTAGGTCTTCGTGGATTCGAACTATTATTTTTGTGAATCATTCCCACACATAGGAACAAGGTTTTTGATATATTATTAAGCAATGAAATCTACTGTTTAGGTATTAATTATAAATCAAATTGTAACAAACAAGCGCAGCGGTTTAACTGAAAAATTTTGTTATGACAATCGATGACAATGATAACTTTGACAATACGTGAGTGACGGATCTCTTTACTATGGTTCGATAACTTTTATTATGCAATGACTTTACATTCAGCCCAGGAGAAGGTCAAACTAAGGTCATAAGGATATTTGTTGAAATATCTTCAATCCTCAATTATTATATCGCAGCAAATGTCGGAAACTGTTTAAAAACCTTATATCTCGAAATGGTTTTCGAAATAGAACATTTGAAAAAAAATGAACAATCCTAATTCCTAATTTTGAAATATATAGATATAAATGTCAGACTAAACGTTGCTTGGTTTCAGAATTGTTTTATCTTACGTACGTTCCTATAATGTCTAAACGTATAAATATTAAACTTGTAAATACTTTTTCAAAGTTCGCAACATTCGCGAATAGTTTTAGAAAACTGAACACTCCCCTGCACATTCATAACATAAAGCATCTAATCCCACTGTGAATTGAAACTAAAATAACCGTCTAACCGTCTACAGGAGATAGTCCAAAACTCGTAGTAGAACCGTAACTTGGGAATTAGCATGCATCTGACGGTCTTATACAAACTTGCACCATATGCCGTGAATTTAAAGTGCCTTTTGGAGTGATGGAGTAAATCTAAGAGCATTTGACCGTATTCAGGCTGTGGTCGATAGTCGGTATAAGCAACAGGAGTAACGCGAGTAAAAAACGGGTTTATATTATATGATGTCAGGCCGATCAGTAATCTGATTTTTCTTTTCATTTGAGCTTCTAATATAATATATGTTCAGCCTCTTTTAAGTTATAATGTCAAATGTACTCTTTGGTTTATTTGATGAAATATGAAACGTCAGTCATTAAAGTCATGTTGTAATAAAAACACGTTTTCTTTACAAAAAATACAATTATTCACAATAATAGCGTAAACATGGTACAAAACCGAACCGGATAGTTAAAATAAAAGAACAGTGAAGTGTACAAGTAGTCTACGACATATTTACGTATAGGTATTTACATAAAATTTACGAAATTTTCATTTAACATGAATACAGCCGAGAAACTTATTGCACTACAAATAGACAGTTTAGAAATAACGGCAAAGGCCCACGTGAACTACAACAAGTATCCAAAAGAAAAAATTACGTCAGGATATGTAGAAGGGCGGTTAGAAACTTTGGAAAATAACTACAAGGAATTCAAAAGCACCCATCAAAGGTTGATTACTACCGTTTCAGAAGAAGATAAGTGCAAATTATCTTACTTTACAGAAGATCTATACGACACATTTGAAGAACGTTATCATACATACAAGGGTGAGTTGAAGACAGTTTTACACAAGTTTAATACCGAAACGAGGGACAACCAAATAGAAAATAGGTCGGGCAATCAAACGTCGACCAGTGACATAAAACTACCTCGCATCACTATCCCGACTTTCAGCGGCGATTACACTGAATGGCAATCATTTTATGACTTATACACCACTTTAATCCACAAGAATAACTCCCTCAATGACGTACAACGTATGCATTATCTAAAGGTTAGTCTAAAGGGTGACGCCGAAATTCTTTTACGTCAATTTCCCATTACCGGCGAGAACTACATACAAGCATGGACCACTCTGAAGAAGCGTTATGACAACAAAAGGTACATTGCTAACTGTCATTTTAAGAGGTTCTTTGGCCAAAGGGCAATCGTTCAAGAATCAGCCACCTCATTAAAACAACTGCTAGATACATCGGTCGAATGTCTAAACGCACTAAAAAACCTTAGTTTGCCTACAGCCGAATGGGATGCCATTGTCATTCATGTCATAGTGTCTAAACTGGATCCTGAAACTCATAAGCACTGGGAAAGGTTAGTTAATGAAGACATGGCAGTTTTTCCAGCCTTTGAGAAATTGAAGTTGTTTTTGGAAAATCGGTTCAGAACTCTGGAAATGGTGGATTCAGTTAATAAGAATCACAAACCAACAAATTCCAAGACGTTTCATGTGGCAGCCGGCTTTGATAGCGGAGACATTCAATGCGCATTTTGCAAGGAAAGACATCACATCTATAACTGCAAACAATTTGCAGATCAGCCAGTCGATGAAAGGTACGTTTTTGTTAAAAAGAACAGGCTATGTTTTAACTGTCTTATACCAAATCACGCAGTAAGGCGATGTAAACAAAGGAAGTCATGTCA
Source organism: Cydia fagiglandana (assembly GCF_963556715.1). Classification (NCBI taxonomy): domain Eukaryota; kingdom Metazoa; phylum Arthropoda; class Insecta; order Lepidoptera; family Tortricidae; genus Cydia; species Cydia fagiglandana. Next base: position 11,261,800 of record NC_085933.1, read on the forward strand.
ATTGTGTAAAGGGCGACATCATTCGTTGATACATCAGGGTACGAAACAAACAAACAACAAACAAAGGCAAGAAAACGGGAAGGTTTTCATGACTACAGATGTCTCAAAGATAGTTGCACATGTCAGATCAAGTAGAGAGGATCGTGAACAAAATATTGTATTGCCCACAGCGCTCGTTGATGTAGCGTCGGAGTGTGGACAACCATTGGTCTGCAGAGCACTGATCCATCAAGGGTCCGAAGCTTCATTTGTCACAGCTCGGGTAGCCGAGTTGTTAAGGTCGAAGAAAACGGCAAATAGCAAAGAGTTTCCTAGGATCAGCGAAGACAACAACATGTGCATCAAAGGCAAGGTGGATTTACAAATCTCGTCGAGGTATACACCAGATTTTACTGTGAAGGTAAACGCTTATGTTATAATTTCGTTTCATCGCAATATGCCAGCTAAGAAAATCAATAATAACATATTACCTCGACTTGATAACATTAAGTTAGCTGACCCCACCTTTGACACCCCAAGTGGTATTCTGGTTCTTCTTGAGGCTGATGTTTTTGGCAAAATTATTGACTCTGGTTTTAAGAGAGGACAGGGCAATGTTATTGCTCAATGCACACACTTAGGGTGGATATTAACTAATGACATAAGAACCATTTCTGCCAATTTACAAACAACCAGAAGTTGTCCTAGCATGCGTCAAGTAAAGGAAGGTAAAGTAAAATTCAAGCAAAAAAATAAGTACAGAGATACCAGCTTCAGGAGTTAGACCTCTTCGCGCTAAAGTCAAAACTAAAGTCGATATACCAATTCAGCAATCAAACTTAATGTACAGTTAGCGCCAGGTGGGCGGTCAACGTCATCATAATTGTTACCTATTTGATAATAAATATTACATATATTTATGTCACAGTTTTTAGATTGATGTACAAACTGACGTTTTATTAATGTTTAACATACGATTTTTCGTTAGTAGTATGCTGTGGTTTAGCGATGTTTGCTTTAATTAAGATGTTTCACTTCTTTGTTCTATTTAGTTTAGTTTATACTTAGTTAACATCTCTGAGTTTAAAAATAAGTATTTTGGTGGGCGGTATGTTCAGCCTCTTTTAAGTTATAATGTCAAATGTACTCTTTGGTTTATTTGATGAAATATGAAACGTCAGTCATTAAAGTCATGTTGTAATAAAAACACGTTTTCTTTACAAAAAATACAATTATTCACAATAATAGCGTAAACAATATACTCGTTATTAAAACTCGAATATTAAGAACTACCTATACATAAAATGAATTAAGAATACTAAGGTTAGTATATTTTTGCAGATCTTAAGTTTAACTTTAAGTTTGATCTTCTAAGGGCCACTTGCACCAACCCATTAACCTGAGGTTAAGCAGTTAAACCGTTATCTAAGCGCAAATTGTACTGGTAACCATGATAACTCCAGGTTTAACCGGTTAACCCCGGGTTAGTTATAAGGTGCAAGTGGCGCTAAGTGACCAAAATACCCCGTTATATCGTAACGATATCTTTACATCATACATTTTAAACAATTTCAGTAATTTATTATAAAACCACAATGAAATTAGACCCACTTTTTCACCACCTAGGCTTGAGCTCCTAAAAAATAAACAACAATTCACGTCGTATTAAACTGATGTATATGAAATACTAAAAGCCACTTGCAAGTACCACTATTGGCGTAGGTAGTGACATAGACCGCCTTGATACAATATAACTCATGCATGACAGAGGTAACTTCTCATTCAAAAAGATTAATGCAATCGGGGGGCACGGCAGTGCCCCCGCCAAGTCGAGCGCGAAGCAAACACTGCCGTACCATCCTTTACTGGAACCATTTCGCCGCATTTTCAGGCCCCTATTTGAGAACCTCTGGATAAGACCAGAACGCAGAAATTTTGGTCATCCAGTAAGCTATAATCACATACTTAAAATCCAAAATTTCAAGTCGGTAGGTCATTTAGTTCCGAAGTTAAGCGAAAGCAAAGTTTCGCATTTATGAAACTCACTCATGATCATCAGAATAGAACTAGTACTTCCCATAAACTCAGAGAGCTGAAATTTGGTACAGAGTTAGGGTTTAATGGCCACATAAAGGGAAAACCTAAAAATATTGCAATATCAGTCACGTTTTAAAGATCTAAGAACTGCATAAGTAAGTTTGTAATCCCATATAAATATATGATATTACAAAGTTACTGTTGCAGTTCCTACAAATAGTAAAGTAAAGTAAAGGTACACTACGATGTACGATGTGAGTATGAATGAAGATATGTTTAGTTATGATATGTGTACACATAGTATGGGTATGAGTACCCGAAAAGAAGGACTGCCTACAAAAAGAGATGAGATCCCATCAAAAACATTACATGTAAAAAGGTGCAAGTCTCGCAACGCTTTTACTACAAAAAAGTTTTGAGATGTAATGTGAAACCAAGTCGGTTATTTTAATCAGTGCCAGGGGGTGTTAAAACCGTATCAATAAGATATCTTTAATTTGTAATACGTATAATGACTTGGCCATCGCACGGCTGCATAATGACAAAAGGATCATCGTCACCTATTAAAAATAATTCTAATTGAACATAACGCTATCGCTAATTGCAGTTTGAGCATTACACATATTTACGAGTACGGTACGAGTAAAGCATTATGTGCGATTGCCAAGTCATTATATGATGATTAGTGACGGATTACTGAATATTATTTAATTATTAGATTTAATGAATGGGCAATACGAAAAACTGTTGCTACTGTACAAGAATCAGAACCGGAAAAAAAGAAAAGAAAGATTTGTAATAATAAAAAAACTACTCCTAAAAAGAAAAAAATGTGTTAAATAAGAAAATCTAAGAAAATAAATCAATATGCCCACGTTTCTACAAAAAGAAGTGAAATCCCACCAAAAACATTCTGTAAAAAACTAGCCAAGTCTCGATGGAGCTGCTTGTTTATCTCTAAAAAGTAATGAAATCTAGACAAAGTCGTGCCAAGTCTAAGGTTCCTTACTGCGATTTCTTTATTATTATAGTTAATGTTGTGTGACTTGGCCGTTGAAGGGTACACAAGGGTACAAAACCAGGTGCTCCATGACACCATTGCACCATCAACGTTTTCCAAGTGGCAATTTTCCATCGTCAATGGGTAGCGGTTCTGGCGACAGATTGGTGCAATGGTGTCATGGAGCACCTGGTTTTGTACCCTTGTGTACCCTTCAACGGCCAAGTCACACAACATTAACTATAATAATAAAGAAATCGCAGTAAGGAACCTTAGACTTGGCACGACTTTGTCTAGATTTCATTACTTTTTAGAGATAAACAAGCAGCTCCATCGAGACTTGGCTAGTTTTTTACAGAATGTTTTTGGTGGGATTTTAATTACGATTATAAGGTATTATATGCAACCGGCTTTACGTCTGTCATATGTGACGTTCCACAGAAAAAGGTACCTTATGGCGGCCGGCGCTTATGTCGCATAGCGCCGCAATAATATTGGAGCGGCGTTAATGAGAGCGTAAGCGCCAACCGCCATAAGGTACCTTTACCCGTGGGACGTCACATATAGCGTAATTTTATATCACAGAATATATTTTGTAGGTACGTATAGCAAAATCGCTATAGTAATATTATCTTACGTTTCCGCGCAGCCTTACTCCCAAACCACAGAATAACCATATCCAAGTACGAATTCACTTTATCTGCAGAACAATGCGTTTTGAACTATCCGATACCCACTGCACCTATAGGTATTTAATACACTGCAAGTCTTCTTGGTATCGTCTTGGGACGTCCCATTCGTTTTTTGTCAAGTTCTTATATTAGTCCTATTCTGCTTTCGTCACTAATTCTACATTGAAAGCCACCGGCGATTGTGACGAATATATAATGAGTGACGAAAGCAGAATAGGACAAATTTAAGAACTTGACGAAAAACGAATGGGGCGACCCAAGACGATACCGTCTTCTTGACGTTCCTGAAATATGCATTTCAGTCAACGATTTATTTTTTAAACCTAATATGGATTTTAATTTAGAGAAAAAAAATCAGTTACAAGTGTCACAACTCTAATAATGCACAAATAGGTATCTACTCGTTAGCCAGTTTTTCTGAAACTGAAATCATAATCCAGCAGTTACTTGTTTCCTAAAAGCCTTTAATTTTGCTTAAACCTTACTTTTCCTTAGATTTAGTGAGATTGCTTGAAGTTTAATGTGATAGGTACTTATAAACATATACATAGGTATTTAACTTTTCCGGAATACAAAACTCAATAAATTTAGTTCCAAGTTGAACTTAAGCAAAATGAAAATAGGACGTAATTTAGAATATTCTGGCGATGGCGTTCAAATTAAGACTGTGGTGCATCAGTATCCTGAGGGATTTGGTTCCAAATTGGACAGCTTCTTCAAGTACTGCATTCGCATGACTTAGGCGAAATTGTTGGCATTTGTTTGGTTAATTTTATCGTAAATTCTCAAGAAAACATATTTAGACGGTATTTCTTCAGAGGCAAAATATATATCGGGTGGAACAGAATGAGGGACTTTTATCAAAATCAAATCAAATCAAATATCATTTATTATCAGGCAACTAAGGCCCATAGATACATACCTTACAAACTAACATACATACAATAGTAAAATCTTACAAGCTAAAAATTATTTACTTATTAAATTATTTATTTATTTTATGCAAACGGCTAATTATTTAGGCTACGTGCTTTATTTTCCATTTATTTAATCACGTTTAAGTATATTTCTAACCGTTTGTGAGATACAGTTTGTTAAACATTAGTGCAAAAATCTGCATGTTTCAACCATAGCCTTACTTGCTTACCGAGCTTGGAATGTAAAGTCAAGTTAATGACATGTGTCAATTTAAAATGTAAATAACTTTGTTATGACGGTTGTCACTGATACAAAAATATTTCATCTTAATGATTTTGTTTTACTTTTTAACTCAGATTTTCGATTATAATAACTCGGTTGTAGATCACTTCGAGTTCTTAGATAACCCTGTCCTTTCAGCTCAGTGTCTAGAAATATTCCACCCTGTAGGATTTAATAATTTTAAGTTTAAGCATTGACCCCAAGGCAGTACTTATGTGCAAAACACAAGTCTATCATGAACTTAAGCAAACTTTAAACACTAACTCCTACGATTTAAACGGAATAAAACTAAAGCAATAAATCACTCCATATCAACTCTTATAAACTTCCAGAAAACCGCTGTCGAGAGCCAATTTATTTCTTAAATAAACGTTCATACTTCCCAACAAACACATTTGTATGTATTTTACGACATAATAGGTATGTGCCAAATGAAATTTTTGCCAAAAACGTATTGTTTAGCATACAATAAAAATTGAGCCTGAATTACTAATACACGTAGTCAGACATTTTAAATTCAGCGATGATGAAATTGAATTGAAATATATGAAAAACAAGAAAGACATTGAAATAATCACTCATTCGCTGCCTCATTATTTTGCAGTTGACGGATGAATTTATAAGAGCCCTCGCATTCTTACTGATTTATATGTACGGCTTGCAAATTAAGAAACAAGCAAAATTAAACTTTAGCGCTTAGAATATTTAGTTCATGCGCGCAACAAAATAAAGACTTAAAGTTTTGGTATTTCTATATCTTAAGCAAGCACATCTCATTTGTCAAGTGACGTACAGCTACTGTCGTAAATCTATCGCGAATATGGCGAACAACTGAAGACGCTGATAATGTCTTAATAAAATAAAATGTGTTGACTTGGAGGTAGGATAGGACTGACAAAGTTGTTCCTGGAAGTAAAGTATTTCAACGTTCTTAAATTTTATTCTTCATCGTTTATTAGTGTTACCTTGCAAAGTAAATAGGTACCAACATTAAGGTGCACTTCGTAATCAAATAATCACGGAGAAAAAAATCTAGTGTTCTTTACCAGAATATTGTAAATTTAACTTGATTTTATTGTATTATATGTGACAACTAGACTTTTTTTACACATTAATAGTAAATTCTAGTTCTTTACAACATCATTTCTAGTTCCTATTACCCACTTACCTAGTATTGTAGAAAATAAATTTTGTGCAGTATACAAAACCTATCTGTAGCCATCATTATAGGACAGGGTAGAGTTTATCAGATATTTCATTAGTGTTCAATATCATTACTGCGGACTTGAAACGCCGTAGTTTTGAGAACACCTGATTTTTTATTAGTTTTAAGTATAATTTTAGCTGACTGAAATAGTCAAAAATTTCTGTTTACTATATGCAGTATTGGAGAATACCAGATTTATGTTTGTGTTAAATATAATTGTTGTGGCATGAAATAAACAGTATGTTCTGTTTACTATATATATTGTAGAGTTTAACGGGTTTTATATTTGTGTTCAGTAAATCATTATTGCGGACTGAAATTGTAAATATCTTAGGTGAGTCTTCGCTTTAACATGCTTTCGTTGCGACGAAGACTTACCTAAGGTGTTTAACATTATTCTGTTTAACTCGGCAGTAAGTACCTACATTGGCTTAGTCCGCAATAATGATGGTTGTGGTATAGGTGTGGTGGCCTGAAACATAAACAGAAAAATCTCAATCCTAATAATTACTAGAAGTAAAGTAAAAACAAACTTTTCTTTTTATATTCGTTTTATTTTTAGTAGTACATAACATAAATTATCGGCCGCAATTTTAGTGAGCGTATGGCAAATATAACACAGAGATCATTTTGGTAGCAAACACAACACACAAACAGAACACTCCAATATAACCTTATCACTATTAGCAACATATGTATAAATTTTCAATTAAACCGCAATTCGCTTCGTCCGCACTTATTCACTACACACAGACACTTTTTTTTGCTAAAACCGGTGATCTAAACAGGAATGCAACCTGTAGCTCTACTATGAGTTCCGTGAATGACAGTCGATAGTGAGAAAGTTAAGGAAAATGTATGGAGTAATTGTACAGAGCCTCTACCGGTCACGTAAAGAACTAAAAAATTCAATTGGTACCATGAGTTATAGACGTTTTTCGCGAGTTTTCCATAAATATTTAACGCGAGTAAACGTGACAGTGACACGAAAAATACGTGCGTTTCCAACGTGTCATTTCTGTCAACTTATAATCACAACAAATACGCAGATTTTTTACAAATATCCATGCAATTTTCAACGTAATATGTATTAATTTATAACAGTACGTGCACTTCAAGCAAAACTTTAATGGATAAATCAATTAATAGCTCGAAAAAAGGCTGATTTAGTACAAAGGTAATGAGTTATATTTGACATCATATTTTCCTATTTCTACTGCTACATTTTCGAAAATCACATTGCTTACGAGCAGTTTTTGGTTTTAGGCAAGCTGATTGAAAACAACATTTCCATGAAAACCCGGATTGCATCATGTATGCATGCGTATGCATGTAGAAGTTACATATGTATTAAGAATTAAGGCTCAATACAAGGAGCGGTACATAGACATGTTGCTGTTTTTGTTGCTGGGTGCACATAACATAACACATAGTAAGAACATACCGCAAGACCTATTATAATATTTACACAAGAATTGCGACGTATTTTATTAAGCATTATTATCTTAAATAAAATAAAACATACAAGTGTTCTGTGAGTTTATTTATTTTTCTTTACTAAGTATTATTTTATTTTCCGTTGTTCAAATTATTGTGTTTGTACCTAGGTAATCGTTTTTCATGTCAACTTGGTAACAGGAAATATAAAACTTTCTTCAAAAACTTTTGCTGGTGGTTCAGAATCTGAAAATTTAGATAAGATTTAAGCACATTTATTGCCAAAAACCCGCTGCGTGGGTTCATTTTGTATTGGAAATGGGGCGTTACTTAGCAGTAGGCGGTGCGGACTGAAGCGGACCATTATAATACATACCTATTTTAATATTTTAAGATTTCTTCTCATGTGTGTACTATTATTTTCATCAAACGTAATAAATATGTAGCCAAAAGTAGGCTTTATAATCGCGCCGTATACTTTGCTTCCTATTTTTTAACACGCAAAGTCATAATTTTAACTCGATTATTAATGATGCTTACGTAATTATCCTATTTTGCAATTTTTGTCTTGAATGCAATATATTTTAATTTATACATTGTTTACTAACATAGATGTGTTTATTATTTTCGTAACTATGGCAACGTCAAATCTTTAAAAAATTGTAGAATGAAGGTTGAGTCAGTAACAAAGTGACAAAATTGGTCTTAGAGCATTTAATTACTGGAGTGGCCATTGAGTGCTTACTGTTAGGATTTAGGATTAGGGTTCCAAGCAGGAAAGAAAAGCTTGTTTTAACACCATATAGGTAATGTTTATTAATCTCAAGCAAAACTACATAGTAATGGCGTCTCATACGAGAAGAAAGAACACCTACGTTTGTTTTATATTGACAACCGAATAAATCAAATATCATAGTCGTAGTAGTCTCGTAGGTATACTCTTTATTTTTTTGTTGACATTATTACTTACCCCTCTGCCGAAAAACTTGCACAATTGTGCAAACTTTTGTATGGACCGACATGGCTATTTGTACGTTACGTACAAATCATGTAGAAATAGCAATACATTTGACGTCCCCTCCCCCGCAAAAATCGGCAGACTGTTTTGTAAAGAAAATGACAGCGATGACATCTCCCTTCTAAATGCTCTTAGTGGATGGAAGAGGTAAGGAATACAATCTCCATGTAATTAATAATGAAAAAGTGTCCGTCAAAAACCTTAAGAGGGAAGTATACTACGTAATCGTCCATACAAAAAGAGAAAACGTTTTTCCACTTGTATATAAATACGAGTATCTTCCATTCTCCATGATTTTTAGTACGGTATTGATACAATGAAAAATAAAAACCGGGCAAGTGCGAGTTGGACTCGCGCACGAAGGGTTCCGTACCATAATGCAAAAAAAAAACAAAAAAAGCAAAAAAAAAAAAACGGTCACCCATCCAAGTACTGACCCCTCCCGACGTTGCTTAACTTTGGTCAAAAATCACGTTTGTTGTATGGGAGCCCCATTTAAATCATTATTTTATTCTGATTTTAGTATTTGTTGTTATAGCGGCAACAGAAATACATCATCTGTGAAAATTTCAACTGTCTGGCTATCACGGTTCGTGAGATACAGCCTGGTGACAGACGGACGGACGGACAGACGGACGGACAGCGAAGTCTTAGTAATAGGGTCCCGTTTTACCCTTTGGGTACGGAACCCTAACTAGGTTTATGGGTTTTCTTTTTTTCGCTATTCTGGAGAGATTTAGAAAAATTATAATAGCTGACAGCGTGCCCAGTTTTTGCAAATATTCTCCCATAAAGGAGTTTTCTCATAGTCATAAAGGATTCTCCTTACCTCTACCCTCCATATTCACGGCTACCATCAGTATATGTAACATTACTTTCTGTGCATCTCACTTGCACTAATATGCGAGAGCGAGATGCATAGATAGTAAATTACGTAGACGTGAGAAAATGTGTCAATTTTGTTATTTAGTTCTTTAGGTGAATCCTAGAGGCGCTGTATAAAACTCCGATATAACTCTTGCTCTGTTTTTTAGTATACTTAGAAAGGGACAGCATCGTTTGGAGTGGAGTGAAGTTAGGTACATAAGACCGTAAAGAAACGTAAAACGTGACTCACGGCACGTTTATTCACTGAAAGTAAGTGAAAAATACTCTGCCAACTGATGGTAGAGCTACTGATTCATTTATTATTAGCGACACTTGAAATGAACTCTGTCCGGACTTCGGTGAAAATGACAGAATGTTCTGGGCGCTGCGGGCGGCGGCGCAGGGGTGCGGGGGCCGCAGTTAACTCATGTCGTGGACCGAACAGTTTTTCGTTACAGACAAATAATATTTTGTTTAGTGTGCAATAATATTGTAATGCCAACAATTTTTATTGTTGCTGGAACCACTCTTTATTGTTATCATTAAAAAGAGTATGTTAGACAACAGAGAACGTATCTAGTTATGAGTAAAAATATTCATAGTAATCAAGAAATTTCGAGTAAGTAATGGGTATTAAAAATCCGCTAACAAGTACGAGAAAATCTAGTACCTATAAATGAATTACATAAGGTGGACCTTAAACAAAGATTTTGTAATACACACTTTTATTATTGGTGTGTTAAACTAGATGATAGTGAACCGAATTAATAAATATTGTAAACATCGCAATTATTGTAAAGTGTTGTATGCTAAATGCATATTTTACTCTGTTACTATTAGTTTGTTACCAAAACGATATCAGAGTTTTAGTGTACTAGAATATTTTAACTAGAATATTCTAATATTGTCCAAAATACGAGTCTATTAAACATGGCTGAAATCTGTTTTCCTACACCAGAATCATAACTACTATACAATCTGGTAATATTGTAAAATATTATTTTCTCCGTGTAACTAAACTATGTTTAAAACTTAAACTATGTTAAACTATAAATCATGGTAAAATAATATACTCCGCCTGGTACTCTCTTCCCGTCTTTTCGTGGTCACGTGACTGACACAAGCCTAGGTCATCATGCGACAGCGCTATATGATAATATGCGATAACGCTATATATAGCGGCCATGTTATTGTGACGTAGGCTTGTGTCACTCTGGGAAGAGAAGACCATGTTTTATTAGACTATACTATAAACTGGCAATTACATACACGTTCCCTTATCACTGTACCATAAGAAATAGAAGTTCATGTTAGATAGCTTAAGTGTACCTCGTTGAAAATGTTAAATTTTAAATAAAACATTATAAATATAGAGTTGTTTGACTTGTTAGTATAAAATAAAATGAGTAATATTAATTTGGCTTTGCTCAGGTAACGTTCCGTACACCTTCGAGCAAATAATGGCGACCCTTAAAAGAGGTGTATTTCCATGTTATGTTTCGATACGTCATTTTTTAGACGTCTTCGCGCTCACCTCATTCTATGCTAAGTTATTTAAGTATCGATAATTTAGTCCAGCAATACATGGATTTTTATAAATTGCGATAGCAATTTAATCATTGCTGAAAAAAAAATCTTATCAGTTAAGTGGCGAAGGCTTCCCATAGCCTCAGGAATCAGAAAATGCCTGTTTCTCCTTACCCACTTACTTAACGGCAATTAAATTTATTATCAGTTTGATACGATACTATTATTCAAATAATATTAATGATACCAAGTTCTATGGAAACATTTTCGCTTACAAAGGTTAGCCCTCTGTTACCATGAATTTATTAAGCGTATAATTTTTCAGTAAACCTTGTTACGCGAGGGTAATTATACCGGATACCTACCAAAGGATTTTTTTATATAAATTTAATATTTTCCTAAATAAAAGTGGGAAATTTGCGCCTCGAGCATCCTCTTTTTTGCGATAATGAAACGGAAGAAACAATTCAGTGAACCGAGCAGTTATTGTATTTTTAAATCGTTTTGGCAGATTTTGTCTTAAGAATACTTGTGGAAAATAAATGAGGCGTAAACAAATTATTCGGCTCAGACTGCCACCGCGCCGTGCACATATTTTACATATTTTATATAAAATTAATATAAATGTATAAACACGCAACACAATATTTGGTCCTTTTAATGTTAATGATTAATTTCTTATATCAACATTCTCACCATCAAAAAGAATATATAGTATAGAGGGGTCCTGTCATTGTAAATTTTGTATAGTCACAGGAAATTTACTGCCATCTATCGACACACGACTAAAACTCAACATGAAAACGTATAAAATTATCAAAAAAATGAATATATATGGATAAATGATTTTATTATTTTTATATCATTTTGATCCATGTTTATTAACTGATATCTATGTGTTAAAATTGTTAAATATGAAACGGTGTCATCACGCCATCTAGCCCAGCATAGACTAAAGGTGTGTGCGGCATCTATCCGAGAATGACTTTTTCTTAATTTCCGAGGCACGTTTTTCCTTAGACTTTATTCATCTTATACGAAGTTACATATGTCTTTGATTCTCACGGAACAAATTATGTAATCACGATGGTATCTGTCAGTCTGTCACAGGCGCTTTTAATCATTTTGTTGCCCGACAAATCAAACGTATATGCATATGAAGTTTCTATGAATTAATTTTTAAAATCAACAATTGCTAACTTACCTATTTTCAAAATTAATCATACACAAAAAAGTGCTGATACTTTTATAGTTGATAAACTTAAAAATAAAGGGTCTTTGTTTTCTTAAACATTTAACGTCATAGTAGGTCATTCAATATTTCCTACGCAGACAATTTGACCAGCCAGTCCAGTGTCGGCATACTTACGTACATACTTGTACTAACTGATTAATCTCTTCTTGATCGGGTCACTCTTGACAGAGCGGTCGTGGCCATCCACTCCTCCCTGACGGCTGCGAGTTTAGCGCATTCGTGCAAGGGACCGTCCATTGCTGCCTTTATTTGGTCCGTCCACCTCATGGGCGACCTTCCTCGCACTCGGGTACCTTCTACTCTGCCTTGCACCACCAGTCGCTCTATGGATACATCTCCACGTCGAGAAACGTGTCCAAAGAAAGTGAGGATGCGAGCCTGAACGATGGAGGATAGACGCTGCTTGATGCCGAGCTCTTGGAGTATGGAGACGTTGGTGCGGTGTTCGGTCCACGATACCCCAATCATTCATCGCCAGCACCATATTTCCAGGGCATCCACTCTCTTCCTCTCACTCTCCCGCAGGGTCCACGTCTCAGCGGCGTAGAGAAATATGGGGAATACAAGTGCTCTACTGAACTGATTAGTAGGCAATTATAAATTTAAATTAATTTTAACTTAAGAACCCAAGAAATCAAACAGTCTCAAAGTTTAGTCATTTACACCACTTACAGCCAAACTTACAGCCAAGTTGTTAAGTAACTACTTGAAACATAAAATTGTCCTAAACAAGTTGTTTAACTTTAAACTCCGCAATTTCACAGGGCAGTAAAAGGTCATGTTGAAGTTTACGTTTGAGAGTTAAATTAAGTTTGGGACACAAGTTTGATGGATATTAACATTGTATGTGTTTTATAAACATTGTAAAGTGGAGTTCAAAAGAAATGGCAAATATATAATGTAAATAAATATGACAGATTTTGTTAACATTTGAAACAAACAAGAAATATTAATAATTAGCATAGTTATATTTTAACTATTAAGTGATATAAATAAAAGATTTAAGTAGGTAAAGAAACCGTTGCTAAAATCATGGTTGTCCACAAAAAGTGCGTACATGATTACGAAGAAATAAAGGCAAATTGGTTTGTTTACATTATTTGCCATTCCATTTCTATTGAACTCCATTTTACGTAGGTACAAGTGAATAAAATATTGCTTCTTGATGGCTTGTTGCCAATTTAAATCTTCTTTATGTGTACAGGAATAGGTATTTCGGCTAAGACAAGTATAGAAAACTACTGACAATATTTATACATTTTAAATTACGAAACAAAGAACATTTTAAAACTCATCAATACTCTCATTTGGTAAGTAAAATAGAAAATAAGTATCTGCAATAACTTTATAATAAATTATGAGTATTATGACCGTGCTTCTGAACAAGTCGAAAGAAGAAAGAATCTACCATATAAAGTGATATCGTCGAAGTTGAGCAATAACAGTAGCATGTGGTAAAGAAAACAATTACACAGGATATATTGGGTCGACGAGTTCAGCACGTGTTGACTATGGTGTAGAGTGTAGGGGATATTTTTATAAGAAAGGACAACGAATGAAATAAAAAGATTCAAGCTTTGATAAACAAAAACTTTTTACAAAAAAAAGAAAACCGACATCAAAAAAGATGAAATAAAATATTATCCTTTTTAAGTCTATGCGTTACCAACTGATATGTTTGAAGTCGGTGCCAAGCCAACTTTTGAAGCATACCATTATTTTAGTGCGATTCGATAAGGATGTACGTTGGATTGCCTTACAATGAACGTACTTTCTGTAGGTACAGTCGACGTTAAAAATATGTTTACACTTCTCGTCTTATTACAAAGGAGTAAGGTGCAAAAGTGTATAATACCTTTCTTTGACGTCGACTGTACCTAAGAACACACCTCAGAACACACGATCACGATCGATCTTCTTGGCACAGTCCGTACCGTATGTTTGTCGGCACGCAAGCGTGGGATTGGAACTGAAGTTATTTCCCGTCCCTTATTCAGAGGACTACATTTCAAAATATAAAACAATTCAAAGAATTTACGTTCTTGCCAAATTTCACCTAAAGCGGTTCAATTGTTTAGCCATAAAAAGGCGACAAAGAGGCAGACAGAATTACTTACACATTTATAATAGTTCTAATGGGATTTATAGTCATAAACCTGATTATTTTTGACGGGTATTCTTTACTACTTGGCTTGGCACCGACTTCAAACATATCAGTTGGTAACGCATAGACTTAAAAAGGATAATATTTTATTTCATCCTTTTTGAAGTCGGTTTTCTTTTTTTTGTAAAAAGTTTTTATTTTTCCATTTTTAGTTTTAACGCATTGTTAATAGCGCGACGCGTGAATGAAAAACAACATCATGATTAACACTAAATTCGTGTATTTACTTTAATAAATATGTAATCTGGAATTTTCTCGAGTCCGTCTGGGAAATTATAATTCCTGTCACTACACTAAATCCATCCTCCGCCCCGCCACTGACCCAATCCCTCAACCCCCCCGATCACTCAACCTCATAGCGTATCAACCCCTGATCCATGTACCCTTCGGCCCTGAACCAGCCGCCCTTCAACCACCATTACCCGACCCCTTAATCCCCGACCCCTTAACTCCTAACCCTAACCCCCGATCAGTAGCCTTACCAGCTTACCAAGAGTTTGACATTGATTTATTCGCTAGCGCGTGTGTGTAACTTACTTTCTTTGCATCTCGCTCGTACTGGCATATTAGTGCGAGCGAGGTGCATAAAAAGTAAGTTACGAAGACGTTAGCGTCGCTAACTTAGCGAATATGTCAATGTCAAACTCGTGGTAAGGCTACACTTGCACTACGTCAAATTGGCGGTGTTCGGAAGCAAATGTTCGAGTTACTTTAGAAAACACCGAAATCACTTTACACGTGCCTTTAAAAACTGAGGAGTTCCCTCAATTCCTCATGGATTCCATCATCAGACCAGAACCAAAAATAATACGGAAACACCTTGGAGGCAACTCCTTCCAAACAAAAAAAGAATTACTCAAATCGGATCACAGGTGCCGGAGTAATCGCTGAACATACTACATTTAATAAATCATCATCATTATCATCAAAACAATCATCATCATCAGGTCTACTTCATCAAAGTGGTGGTTTTCGGGAGAAAATGCTCGAGTTGCTTAAGAAAATACCCAAATCACCATGCATGTGCCTTTAAAAATTGAGGAGTTCCTCATGGATCCCATCATCAGAACAGAACCAAATTAAAATGAGACCAACTCGGAGGTAGCTCCTTTCAAACAAAAAAAGAATTACTCAAATCGGACTACGGATGTCGGAGTAATCGGTGAACGTACATAGAAAAAAAAAAAATAGCCACAACCGAATACAGAACCTCCTCCTTCTATGAAATGGAAGTCGGTTAAAAATAAAAAAAATCGTGAATAATGAAATAAATAACTAAACAGAATGAATCTTTTTATTTGATATTAGCTGTATTTTTTGTCTAGTCTAAAACATTCCCGCACCAAAAACCCCGACGTATATTCATATTAGACACAACAATGAGAAGTTAAATAACACAAAATGTATTTTTTAATACAGTTGCTCAAAAAGTGCTACTTTACGTAGCTGTTTAGCGTGCGGAAAGTTGGTTATCTCGAACTAGTGCTTTTTACTTTTCCAATTTTTTTAAATTTATACTTGTGCCAATTCCCGACTACTTATTGATGAGTGTTAATATTAGTTTCCTTTAAACGTCGTAATCAGCATAAAAACCTACCGTTAATGTAAGAATACGAAAAATATTACATATTTCATATTTAATTACTTACCTCTTCATCATTATAACACGTTTATTTTTTAATATTCAATATTGAAAAATCCGTTCTTAATAAGTTGACTGAATGGAACGGAATAGCTGCCAAACGCCCATAGATATAATATACTTAAAGACGACGTCTAACCGAGCTGTCACTGTTACCACTTTTGTTTAGTGTACGATTAACAATGTTTTTCTTATTTTTTCGCAACTGTATTAAAAAACGTCGTTCGATACACGTGCGGAAATGTCATTCTTCACTCGTCCCGAGTCTTGCCACTCGCCTGCGGCTCGTGGCAAGATATCTTGGTACTCGTGAAGTAATGACATACCTTCCGCACTAGCATCGAAATGTACTATTATTATCAAGTAATTGTTACATTGCATAAAAAAACCTTATGCCAAATAAAAGACGAAGGTATTTTGTTGATCGAAACAAATTAAATTCCAATCAGCATTTCGATTTTGCAAGATTCGAATCGCTTTAACGCACCTGAAGCGTAAATTCTAGTGAATCTTCCGGACGATTTTCGTTCAACTTCCAAGGGAGAATTTGCAAGGTTTGAAAAGTTCAAATAATTAAAACCTTTATCCATCTTAAAACAATGACATCCAATTAGCAAACTCCTGACGAATTGGCGTTAGAATATTCAAAATACTCAAGACGATTCAATTGTCTATCATTTCCAGTCCTAATCTATTTATTATTAAAAATATATTTTATTGGACTGTTGAAACGGAAATAACCAATGTGCCGCCGATAGCTGATCTTTACAGCAATTTGAAGGGCCATTTTCAATATCCGCTACAGGTCAACATCCCTTCACACGGCCCTGCGCCTAAATTGGATAAAAGCTGATTTGTAGGCCTCACGCACTGAAAGAGCGTTTTCAATACTCCTTATTGAACCATTACGTCTAATGGTTGTGACAATAGGGCATTACAATTTGTCTCGTGGTAGTATTAGGCAGGGACTTCCTCGCGGAAGACAATGTGGGTCCTCTGTTTGTTGTGGGAAGGTTGTTTTTCGGGTGCATACGAGAGCTGCCCAATTGAGTTTATGGCCGGATATTATAAAGTGGTCGAGCCGAGCGATGGAAGCATTGATGTAGCGGCAGTACTCGTATCGAAGAGAATTAGAGCTAAACATAATGTCTTTGACTGGCCGTAATCAAAAGCCGATACATTTTCACCTTCACTGAAAATTTTAAGTGGCTACGAAAAGTAATACAAAGCTAGTATGACCTTTCTCGAAGATATTCGATGTGTGACCATTTTTCAGTGAAGCAGTTTTATGTCTACATATTCTATATATGGACATTTCATTGCAACAACTCTGAATGAAATATTCAGGAACATGGTTCTCAAGTGTTTGAAGACACTTGGACTATAAATAACTCTGCTGAAGAATATATTTTTAGCCTGAACCGCTAAGGTTTAAACTGGAATCTTGACTAAAATGATAAATTGCTCAGTAGTTTTGAAACGTATTTGGTATACAATGATAACTCTATGATAAGTTTGTTTCCGCTTACTGCTCCTACACTACTTTAGATTACAAATTCTTTTATTAAGGTAGGACACTCAAGGTCTAGTAACACATTAGACTTATATCAACCGGGATATGGATCGTGATTATCTTTTGTATTGTTTTCGAGCTCCCGATATTTCGACGCACGTACATCTTCTTCACGGGTAACTGAAGATAGCGGGTGGGTGTCAAGTATCGGGAGCTCGAAAACAATACAAAAGGTAATCACGGTTCATATCCCGGTCGATATAAGTCTAGTGAAACTAACCGTGAATCGTTCAAAACAGTTATTAACACATTGCTTATTATTACATTATTTTTGTATATGACTGTTGGTTGCCTAAATCCATCTAAAAAAGATCATATACCTACACTTATAGTACAGTTAGTAATGAGTAAGTTATCTGGACACTATTATTAATAATTTAGTTAGCGAAGTAAAAGGTTACCTGCAGGACAGATGCAATCGTTAGCATCCCTGGTCTCCCTTTTCAGCAGCTTATCTGGTTCAATTTTGATTGTTTCTCTGGACTTTTCCCGCTTCTGCACCCAACTCCTCAGCTCCCAATTTTGTTCTTCCAATGCCATCAGTTTTTGTTCCAAAATATGTTGTCTGTACAAGCTGTAGCCACTAATAATCAGAGCAAACACGCACAAACACCATAGCACAACACTGTTTAGAGCATTTCTATCGATTTCAGTTCTTTTGTTAGGTAATGCCATCGTGACAATTGAATGATTCTAATAAATTGAACTAATTCCACTGACGTTTAGGCTTCAACGCTATATCCATCACTATTCAAGCAGTTGTTGTCAGCTCGACACGAAATTGACAATCATGTTCCGTCACTAATGAGGTTTCGTAATGAGTGATCAGCTCGGTAATGGCTGAACCTTGGAAGGTCAGAAGTTCGTGTGGCCCGGTTTGGGCACGGCGCGGGACTGGGGCCTGCGCGTGCGATCCCTCGGGAAAGGAAGTCGGTTAACTGCCCTTCTCGTTGTGTCGATTGCTCGAGTACCCTTCCGAACTTGATGGACGGGCGCGGATGCTGGTTCCGGATGTTTTTTGTTACATTGTTAACTTGATACTTTACACTATTATATAACACATGAGGATATTGACTTTACTTACAGATACAGATATATGGCGGAATATTTTTGTGCAACCTAATATTTAAAATTAACATTAACATGTATATGCTTAATCAAAAGGTTAAGAGTCAAATCATTAAAAAACATACATATTCGTATATATTTGAATACTTTAATATAGGTATTTTACATAAATAAAAAACATTATCTTTGCTACTAAAAAAATATGGTCGTTACAATAAGACTCTTAAATAATTTGCATTTATATTGCATCTATTGTCCCCAATCAGTAATTAAGCCTGTTTTACATGAAGACTAATGTCAGGGGGTAGCTAGTGATAAAAATGCAAATTCAAAACTCAACCATCCTACATTTGTCTGAATGTCAGCGGGGAGTCTCTTCTCCATCTTTCTTAACATCTAGTCAGTATTGAGTTTACGACTACGAATACAGGTTTTTTTTTTTAATTTCGTGAAATCATGAAACAAATATAGCTGCATAATGCAGCCTGCATTTCTGTCGCTATGCTACCAGGATAGGTACACGGACAAAAAAAATTACAGTTATACTTTAGCACCTATATCTTAAAGTATAATGAAAAGCTCGTTTTTATTTAGTCACGCATTTTCTTATTTTAAACCAAACGAATTTAGTGAACACACGACTGTTTAAATTCTTCGGGATAAAACTGTCCGCTTTCACAGTTCAGCTGACATTATTGTAGCCATTATTCCCTTGTGTAACGGGACACGCAGTGCAGGGTGTATCTAAACATGTCTCTAACAAGGGTAAATTAAAATTCCTCAGTTTATACGCAGTAGAGTCACCCTTGTCCCGCTACCTACAATAATGTTTCTTCTGTATCTTGTCTCACGCGCGTTTTCATTGCGGGTTTTAATTATAAAGCAAAATTAGTTTCATGTTGCAAGCAGTCATTGGATTGCATATTTTGCAAACCAGTTTTGAATTTTCCTGTCCATGATGATACTGAGTTATGTGTAAACGTAATTTATGTGATACCTGGGACGTAGGGAAACAAGATTTTATTACGCAGTTGTTTAATTTCCAAAACATCTTCGAGGTTGAGCCTTTTATGTTAATTAAAACTAAACACCTGGATACTTCACTGTTTGGTTAAGCTAAACTTTTTGTTTGTATTGCAGGAACAAAAAATTCAAATTACTTAGTAAGATTTTTGTGAAAATAGGAACAAGATTATAAAGTTAATTTGAGCAGTTATGTATATGTGTATTCGGGAGGTTTTACACTCAACCGACAAATAAATTTAAAAGCGAGTCGAGTGGCACTTTATTTGGTACTGGACGTAAAGTAACTTTTCTTATTAAATACAATGTCAATCTTCAATGGCAATGTATATTTTAAATAAAATGTCTATTAATTACATGATTCTTTTGAAAAAGAAGCATATGGAACAAATCTATAGCCAGGTATAATTTTTAAACTTTATACTTCTTTTTTTGTATTATTTTCAGATAAATTTGAAGTAAAGCTTAGGATTGCTCTGTCCACTTATCTGTCGGTCTCTCCATCCGTCTACGGCTTAGCTCAGTCATGGTGCTAGAACTAGGTATAATGATTTCAAAATAGTCACTAACACATACGAATCTTAGCAGGCCGGGTCAGTTTGTTATATGTATAATATGATGCTGATGATGTTACAAGAAATAGATCTGACTCCCCGAGGATACATGGTCAGCGGATACATACATAAATGTCAGTCGTCGGGGTGTCCTTCGTCGGAAATTCGATTCATTTCCTTTCCCGCGATGACCCACATGTCCAATTTAGTGAGTGCGAGGCTTTAGGATTTCGATTGGTGGGCCAATTCACAGTACAAGATTCAGGTTACCTATTTAAATATCTTCTAGAAATCTAGTGAAATCCGCCATGGCAGCGTTGTTCGAATTTCTTGAGTGAAGTATAGTGTCTAATTATATGAAATTTTCGATTGCGAATCTCCTTGGTCCATGCTGTTTAAGTTACAAAATTTAAATGTTTAGATTATGTTGTTGTTGTTTAAACTATTATTATACATAGTTGTAGGTCCTCGCTTTCAACACGGGCGGCCTATAACTATTATTACTTCGTGTTTAGATTATGTATCACGTTACTGCCCCGTCGCAGCACATACTCGTACTTAGTTGACCGCCTTCCTCTCCATTAACGTGTGCCGTACGTATGGATGATCCCTCACAAGTCAAAAACTGAGCGTAAAATTTCAAATTACCTAACTTTTAAAACCGATCAACAGAACTCAGGTTGATTAGTTTATTTTCGAGCAGTTGTTTAGTTTTTGAAACCCGGCCAATACAAGCGTTCGGACCTCCATCAGATTTGGCAAATAAAACCAACGACTCTCCCTTTCAACCCAATCAGAACGCAGGTAAATCAAATTCAATTACGACTGAAAAACGTATAAACCGGTGTAATAGGTTAACAAACACTGCGCAAAGCCGGGTAAAAAAGCCTTAATCGGCATTATCCGGTCTGGCGGCCACGGTCTGGTATGTCTGCTGCCAGGTTAAAAAACCGGACAAATCCGAGTAGTATTCGAACGGTAAAGGTTCCGTAGGAGTAGCTACGATCTTAAGTTTAAACTTAGCAATGAAGCTGGAAAACACGTTCTCTCATATTTATATTCCAGTTTAATACAAATTCAAGCTTGTTTGCACAATATTAAAATATGTTATGGATTTTGAAACGAGATTAAACACCGAAATAAATTGAGATTACTGAAAAATTAACAGCGCATACTGAACTTACATCTTGTGAATATGAATGAAAAATAAAACAATAGAGGACTATAACTACGATGTATGATAGCCGACTATATATACTTTTATTATATCATATTATATGGAGCCTTACGTGTCCCACTGCTGGGCAAAGGCCTCCCCCAAATTTCTCCACTAATCTCTTTCCGATCCTGTGTCTGGCCACTCCTTCAAAAAGGAGTCTAGTTCATCCCGCCATCGCCGGCGGGGTCTGCCAACTCCCCGATTTGAGTTTTCGGGCTCCCACTCTGTAGCAATTTTGCCCCACAACTCATTCGGCATTCGGCAGACGTGACCAGCCCAGATACTTTTACTTTATCTAAATAGACCGAAGAACAATAAAAATCGATTAAATACTGGTTAGAATTAGGGTTTGCATTCCGGAATTCCGGAATTTCGAAATTCCGGAATCTGGGACAAATTCTCCGATATTACAATTCCGGAATTGAAACCACTGAATATCGAAAATTCCGGAATTGGGTTAAAGTACTTTTTGTAAGTTTTAATACGTTTATTATTGAAGATTGTTAAGAAACTACACTATACTGGTGTTATTTTGTCGTTATTAAGTGCTTCTTAGTCATTCAGTGAACTATAGTACTTATAGGTATATTTTACTTTTCCGTTTGCTAAAGCAGTGGGACAATATGGGCTCATAAAAAATATATATAATAAAGCAAAGCGATATACTTATTTAAGTAGAACAGTCAGAATCCTACAAAAGCGAATATGTCGAATTAAAATTTAAAAATATTTATCTTCGATTCAGAGAGAAAGAGGTTTTCTCTATGATCTGTTTCGAATTCTGTAGAAGCACTTAATATAATGATATTCTGAATCATAATTAGGAACTAGGAAAAAGCCAAACTTAGACCTTCAACTTCTTAAACAACACCACTAGTACCACTACCTACTAGGTTAGGAAGAGTAGGAAGCTATTATATTTAACTATATTATAAAATTATGCATCGGATGGTTTGCTAGCAACTATATTTTCACAGATAAATACCCCGTATCATACAAGTGAATAAAAGTAACCATTTTAATAAGGTGGTAAAATAAGAGGTGAAAAGAATACTAACTTTAATAAACGTAAAGTATCAGAATTTCACATTTTTTGTTGTTTTTTACTTAAAAATGGAATAAAAATATGATAAACCCTAATTCCGGAACCAGTACCGAAATTCCGGAATTGGAATCCAATATCGAAAATCAGTTCCGGAATTGGGAACCATCCGATATTGCAAGCCCTAGTTAGAATATTCTATAAATAATTAATAAAGTTAATAAAGATATCAAGAGACCAGTTGAAATTCTAAGAATTTCTAGCCCAAACATATAGTCTTATATTAAAGGTATAAGATTTTATGTTGAGGCTAGTAATTCACAGGAAATTCTTGTAAGTATATAATATATTTATATTTTTCGAGGATCTCGGAAACGGCATGGCTATAATGATTTCGATGTTTTCGGGGGCGACGAATCGATCTAGCTAGGTCTTAAATATATCTGGTAAAACACGCATTTTAGAGTTTCAAGGCTCGGTCTACCAGATATTTTCCATTAAAAGAGTACCAACGCACGTATTCAAAGTCAAAGTCAAAGTCAAAAATACTTTATTCATGTAGGCCTAGTAACAAGCACTTATGAACGTTTTACATAATAATATATTATCTTAAGCTAATTATCAGAGCAATTTATTGAAGTTAATATTATTCCATAGTAATATTGGATTATTATACAGATCAAATTTAATACTAAGAATTTCACAAAAAGATAGTCAAACATAAAAAAAATTGTATAAAAAATACTAGTCTAGAATGTTTCTAGAATAAAATCTAAATGTCTATCTTAAATCACCCGGCGCACTGCACTATAAATCAGCGAGTGCACCGAATGCACTTTTAATATGGATTTACGATCAGCTAATAGCCCTATGGCGGACGACGCCGTGGCGTAGGCTTGTTCATTGTGAATTATGTCCAGGGAGGTTGTTCCGCATGCTGACCAAGCGTTCATCAAGCTAACCAGCCGGCCTAGCCAAGGTTACAATCGCTATCGCTTCGACAACGAAAAGCATTATGTCTCTCTATCACTCTTCCATATTAGCGCGACAGTGACAGTTGCGTTTCGATCGCTACGGAGCGTAAGCGATTGGCATCTTGGCTACGCGGCCTGCTGGCCTAGCCAAGCTGACGATCGCTATCGCTACGACAACGAAACGCTCTGGGTCTCTCTATCACTTTTCCATATTAGTGCGAAAGTGACAGTTGCATTTCGATCGCTACGGAGCGTAAGCGATTGGCAGTAGTGAGTAGTCATGGCGGCGGCGCATTAGCCTACCAGTGAAATAATAGGAGAAGCTCAAGAATTTAGCTTGCTCGATTGTACCATGTAAACAACTTACCGCTTACATAGAAACCATATAGGTATGAAGCGATCATTCGATTAGCTTCGGCAATACAGCACCAGTGACAGTGTACAGAACTAACCTATGTGGTCCCCTTTATACAAAGTTATGACGATGCGCAAGTGCCTTTACACCCGTTTACGCCTCGCTAGGATTGAAATATAACTATCATATAATTAAAAATACCTACCTTGATAACATTGAAGTTATTAAATAATACATGACGAAACATAACGTTTTATCTGATGGAACCAATATTCCTTTATCTACGCACATATCATTAACGCTCTAAAATGCATTCAGAAACCATAGGAAATGACCAGCATTATGACAACCAATTTTACTATGAGTACTTTCCTATCTGTGGTAGTAGGTAAAATCTGTACTTTAAAGTTATAACTTTATAGATTTTTGTAAGGTTATGAGTTTAAATTTGGAACAGCTGTCAAAACTCAAGTGGGTGTCTATTCTAGTATCCTAAGTATTCTAATATCTATATATTAAAACAATTATCGATATGAAACGTCAATTCAGTATATTTTTTTAATATAAACCGTGCGACATTTTGTCTCGAGTGACATGAGAATAAGGACTTCATTCGTTTGTCTATGAATTTAAAAAAAACTACGGATGCGTGACATGTGTGAAAAAAGTTTTCATTTACCGCCATTTGACGTACAGTTTATCTTTTAATTAGTTTTAGGTATAAAATTAATTTGTTTTGTTGTTTTTAAACAAATTTTAAGCAAGTTTCATGTAAAATTAGTGATAAAAAGATTTTTAAGGAGACGGCACCTCTCAAATCTGCGAGTTCCGCCAGAGAGCAACGATGGATGTCGGCTGAAATATGAGGTTAGTGAATGTATAAAAGAAGGTAATTATATGTGTGTAGATAAAGTAGTGTATGTAACTGTACATAATTAGGCATTAAAACACTCGTGTGATCCTTTTAAGAAACTCACTTCGTTCGTTTCTTAAACCCACACTCGTGTTTTAATGCCCTTCATTATGTAGCAGTCACATAAACTACTATTCTTTACGGACAATAAATTATTTACTGACTTCCTTACTAAATGTGAATGCATAAATGAAAGCCTTATTTTTATCAAACCCTCTCCTCATTTTTTACTTTTTAAAGTTATCAACATTAAAAAAGACAGATCATTAATTACGAAAATAGTATTGCCAAATAACAGTTTTTATAAAACATCAAGTAAATCTCACAATCCAACCCCCAATTACGTAGTCTTAACTATCAAAGTCGGTCGACCCAGATCCCAAAACCGACTTCGTTTACTTTGGCCACCCGACATCCTTGTGCTTACAGCGAAGCAATGCACGACGTCAAATATATGTATCCGTTTTTCGCCTTAATACAATGGAATAAGGTGCAGAAGAATACATATACTTTTGACGTCTACTGTACTTACGCTCATTTATTTAGTATGGCCATTGTCAGCGCACATAATTTCCCTTACGTTGGAGATTCATCTGCTGACCAAGGGTCGGATCAAATGTGACTAAAATAAACGAAAACGGAACATTCAGCATTTGGCATAAGTAGTTCTAAGTCAGGTACCTACTTACTGTGAAATGTACATAAAATTTTGCATTAAATAAGTATTCAGGATGCACTCAGCAGATAAATTTCACAAGTTTAAATCACAATAACACGAAGATCACAATTAGTGATCGTTAGTGAAAGTTGTAATAGCTGCAACAGTGGCATAGGCGCAATCCCATCGCATCGAGAGTTTACTACATAATTATAGTGGAATTCAATAGAAATGGCAAATTATGTAAATACATCAATTTAATTTCTTCGTAATCTCGCACTTTACGAGTATGTGGACAACCATATATGACTTTATCAACATTTTACTTATATATTTATGTACTTAAATCTTTTATTTATTATTCATTATTAATATTTCAGTGAAAACAATAATCGTAATACTTTAAGGTTAAACGTCGTATCATATATTAATGCTAACAAAATCTGTCATATTTGTTTGTATGTAGGAATATATGGGAGTATGTAAAGCAACGTATTTCGCGCGACGCCATTGCCGCTAACTTCTGTACAGGCGCCTAAATGATTTGTTATTATTTTCATCACTTTAATTAATAAGTATTTAAGATCCAATTGACATGATGTAAAGTTTTCTATATTTAATATATCCTTAATGATAATTATGGCTCAGGAAATTAATCGTGACTGATTGTGGCAACCGTTTTCCAAGCTTCCGAAAATAATGTACTTATTGCATAGGCAGTAATCTGTGTAGCATGAGTTAATATCTTCATCCAGTTCAATTTATGAATAAATCATTTAATATCATCTTCAAATTGCAATTGATTCAATCAGGAGACATAATTCTCTTCGAAAAGAGACCATGCGACTGTCATTTAGCGGAGGCACTCTAATGCAATCTTAATAATGCTCTTACGCCGTGGGTGGCGCTGCGATCGGCTAATTAACAAATTAATTGGCCAAGCGACGGGAATTAGTCTAGCATAAGTCTACAGATTTGAAACAGTACAGCAATGTAATAGAAAATATAAAACAGAGTGATCAACGTGAGCCATATGAAATTGCGACGGGCGGTGAACTAATCTAAAACATGCAGTGATTAATTCCAATTTCACCACGGCTACAATTGTCAGTGACATAATATGTCGAGCGACAATTGTCAAGCGACCGGTGACATATTACAATTTTATAAAATATTTTCTATAGAAATACTTAGAAACATGACAGGCAGTTTGCTACAATTGTATATATTACGATTATGTTGTGAAACAAGAATTATTTTTTCTAGTCAACATATTTGTAGAATTGTCGGTGAATCTTGACAGGAAATGAGTTACATATATGTCGGAATTTCGTTACAATTGTAGTGTTTCTTGTGACAATTGTCATAAACTTAGCAAGAGAAATATCTGTTTTTTCCGATATAATAAAGTTTTTTTAAATAATTCAATGATGGTGGCAAACAGGAATACGGCCCACCCGATGGTAGGTAAGCGGTAACCGTAGCCCATGGATGCCTGTGACGTCAGCAACAGTGATGTTTTACAATTGTCGCACCTGTCACCCTGGTGAAATTGGGGCCTCTGGGAGACATATAAATACTAAAAAATGCGCGTTTTCCCAGAGATAAAACAAAAATTGCTGTCTAACGTATTATAGAATCACACATGCGTGACTTGAACAACTGAAAGGATGGTGATGAAAACAAAATATACGACTTTAAGAGCCCTTCAACGTGCACACTAGCGCCACAGCTAAATAATCGTAATTATTTAAATTTAACGTTTTGATGTATTCAATAGGTACTTAAATACACAACACAGTACGTAGCGGCCCCCTTTTTTCAATACCTTTCGTTAAATTTAAATAATTACGATTATTTAGCTGCGCTAGTGTGCACGTTGAAGGGCTCTTAATGAAAACTTAAAAACGATATCTGGCTTTGTATTAAACATGGAATTTAAAATGGGAAATTTAACGCAGTAAAGAATGGAATTATTGGTCGCAAATAGGTACCTACGCAGATACCTACAAATAATATGTTACACAATGAAGGCCGCAAAAATATCTAACTCGATCTTATCTGTAGAGCCGTAAGAGCGTGTCACATATTTTTTGAAGCGTAACATATTATTGCAGGTGACTGTTCTATACAGGCGGCTGTATAGAACGGTACTTAGGTACTATATAATATTTATTATTTATACAATGGACCCGGGTATGTCCTTAAACTACGTCCAAGACCACCGGTGGACGGGCAGCAGCGTCCCTCAAATTCGGTGTACTCGACTGCGATCGCCAACCCGCCTGCCAAGCGTAGCGATTATGGCATTCACCTCCCATAAGGGGGAGGCCTATGTTCAGCAGTGGACGTCTTATGGCTGAGATGATGATGATGATTTATACAATACCTAATCTGGATGTACCTTTTTATCTACTGTTGGGAGAGTGCTGTGACCGAAATACGAGTATACTGTACTCGTTGGCAAATGAGATCCATTTCGCAGAGTGTCGAGCTCTCAGATAATGCTCTATTGGCCAGTAATTCGATAAGGTTTGAGAGTTTCGACACTAAGCTTAAGTTATACCAGTATACGCAGACAATATGCAGACTACAGTATGAAATTTCAGTGAACAGAAGTGATTATTAAACCTAAATACCTATTAAGCGTTGCAGAAAAATTACTATTCTTCACATGGCAAAATTTCACGTGCAGAAATGTTCTCCGCCCACGAAGCGGAAATATTAATTCCAAGAATATAAATATTCACGAGGAGTTCCCACTAACTTAACAAATTCTCATTTCCCCTGTCATTAGGTGAATTTATTATTAAGGGACCCAGGATCAAGAAAAATTATACACAGACATTCCTATGCGTATTTTATTTGACTATGTAAATCGTAAGTCTTATCCAGATCACATAACTAACGTCTCTATAATCAGAAAAGAACATCCTATATGTTATATAAAGTAACGCTGCTAATAGCATAGTATTTAGACTGTAATGTTTTTTTAAACAAAACCCAGTTCTAAAACACTGAAACTAACCTTCCAAATTATTAGTCAAAATAAACGTCAGTCAAATCACCTAGCACTCAGAGGCATGAGTGGCATGACCCAACACAAAAGGCAAAAAGAGCATGGCGGCACTGTACTAGCGCGCCTGTATTTTCCGGTCTGCCGGATACATGCACCATGTGGCGAACTCGGAGTCTATCTAGCTCTAGCTGTTTTAATATTTTTCCAATTTTATATGTATATGTTGGTTTAATACTACGCTTTTACTACGACGGTAAAGCGTCACGGCCCGCCCGCCTTGGAGCATGCGATTCTTATTTTCGCGTTCCCAGCTGCTTACTCGATTAATTTATGTTCATGAGAATCATGAGGATTTGCAATAGGACATATCACGATATACGATAAAAAAAGCAATCAAATATTTCATTTTTGATACAACCTCTTATCGTCGATTGTCCTAAAGCAAAATAATAAAATTTTATGTATACTTATAGTAGGTACCTTGGATTACCTGGATCCTTGGAATTTTAAAATCAAAGTAACATTGTTTTCAAAACCGAATTCTACTTTATTGCAAAATAAGAAAATGAAATAAACTCTACACTTACCTTAATTCAAATAAATTTATAACATTCTGATAATTATAAATAAATTGCAGATAAAATCTTTTGTAAAGTTCTTTGTCATAGATTTTCTCGCTAACGAACGTAACGACCACATATAAACGATTCATCAAACTCATTAAAGTCGGTCAAAGCGCAACTTCCAGAGCCATAAAAGAAAGAAATCTCAAGTTTTCGCTGAAGAGAAAGAAATAAGTTTGCTGTGTTTGTCCTAAGTTACTTAAAAAAAGCGATATAAAATTCTGGCTTGCTGAATTAGAAAGTTTCGAAGCACTAGCGATATTAAGTACCTATTTCACGATAGTGTCTGTGCGGAAAGAGAAAAGTGATGGAATGTATGGAATCCAATACATTTGCTACCCTTCATCCAAAATAGTTAGTTCGTTAGTTAGTTGCTAAGCTGACCCCAGGATCCCATAAGCTGTGGCAAAAAACCAGGACAACGCTAGAAAGATGATGAAAGATAATACATAGAAGATGATGAGTTTCTTTAAAATAGTAGGTATTAGGCAACTATCCATAGGAACAAGCGCAATGAAAATTTTATAATTAATAATTATGTAAGGATTGTACACGTATGTCGAATTTATAGGTTCTTACTAATAATACAACGAATAGTACTTTTACGAATACGAGTAGAACTTTCAGAAATTTACAAATATGAATAGCAATCTCCCTCTGGTCAGTCCCTTCATGTCTGAAGATCGTGGTCAGTATCAGGGTTGCATCTGGAGCGGATGATCTGTCTCCGCCGGTTTCTGTCCAACGCGCAACGCACATGCATATGAATAGCAATAGCAACGCACATATTGTATTGTTTTTCCATCATAGATGGTATATGCTAGATGAAATTTTGCACGTTAGACTAAGAGGAGGCCGGTGTCAACCGTAACTCATTGCAAAAGATGAAAATTGGGCACTTGTTCGATTTGTAAACGATATGGGGTATTTCCGAGCGTGTTTGAGAAATTCAAATGTTGGTTTGAAGTTGAACCTTAATTAACTTATTTGAAAAAATATTTCGGTCATGGCTTGGGCAGGACTACAAGAATACGGGGCGAGTGTGGTGGAGTTTTATCAGCAGTTTATTGAGCGTGTTGGGATGTGCACATGAATAAACCAGGGGTCTCATTCTGCTTGACTTAATTAAATTCCAATCTAATATCTTTTTGATAGGGATTCCATCCAGTATCCACGGTAACGTGGTACAAGACTTAGTTCTTTTAAATACAGTTGTTAATCGCATTCCCTCTCTATCACACCAATCCATCAGTGCGAGCGAGATGAACTGCGGTCGAGTTTATGCAGTCGCTAACGTAAACGTCAAGTCAGTCATACATAGTTAAGCGATGAAAACCAGTACTTTCGGAATAATATAATATCATAATTACTATCTATTGGGCCCTTCTTCAATATGTGATGATGATGACGAAACAAACAATTTATTTTTGCACTTTAAACTAGTATTTAAGGCCTTTTAAAATACTTAAACCTAATTCCACATAAGAAAATTAGAGCAATCTCTAGTTAACACTGCCAACTAAAGAAGCTGGCTTTAATAATTATGGCCAAAAAACTAAAAGTAAAAGAGTTGCCAACAAAGGCCACTTTTCAAAGAGCCCGTGAAACTGTCGGGGAGAGGCCACTTGGATTCTCTCCAAATCCAAAAGCCACTAGGGCCAGCTCAGCTCGCTGGCTTAAAAATTTACAACTTTTTTTCCCTTTTTTAAGAGATATTAGGTCGGACAGGGTATGACCGGGATGGTATAGTAATTTCATAAGGCTTTATTTCATTCACTTGGGTCATTAATAGCACAAACAGAAGCGTAATATACCAGAAAATATGCCAATAAATTAAATAAAACCTAAAGCTCCCAAGTCTCCCAACCTCTGTTATCACGGATTGTGCTACCTTACCTTCTTCTTTAGTTTTGATTTTCATAGTTATAATTAGTTACCTCAGGTCCGTTGCAATAAATTTAACAACAGGAATATCGAATAGAATCAGGCGTTACTTTGCGGAAATCCATATTAATTCAAACTAAAATATTACTTTGCTAATCCGCGAAAAGCAAAACAATGCTTTTCGCGGATTAGCAAAGTAATATTTTAGTTTGAATTAACAGCAATATCTATGTATATTGTCAACATTAAATGTACTTAATGTTTTCCAAGTGTAACTTTTTGTAATCAATGTTGTTGGCGTCATAATAAAGCGAAACAATATCGAAGAACATAAAATGTTTTTAATCTTTTATAATTGTATATATTATTAACTGATATTATTCTACATAACCTTATACAGGTACAGCTAAGTAAGTACAAAAAACATACATATCCTTGGACGTACAACGTACAACAAATCACCACACTGCTAAACGAATATTCAATTTGAGGAATCAGTATCAGAATAGATCTTATATGAACCAAATGGATTATTATTATGAATATTATTAGAAGCTGAATATCCATACAAGTTCTTATAGTTATTTTGCAATCCATAAAACCCATGCAGGTAGAATCCATAATTTGAAAGCAAAACCGCTAACAATGGATCAACCGGGAGATGGTTCAAACTATTGTAGCGGACTGGTATCAAAGATACTGGAGATACGTTGGATGAATATAACATTTTCTTCTGACGCAGCAAAGATTTCGCATAATTGTTCAACCTGTCATCATTTTTGATATTATATTTGGAAAGTAGATGATCGAACTTATTTGTATATTCATTTTGTAAGTCATTCGTTTCTATTCCCAATTCTTGCACATTTGATGGTTCAGTTACTTCGTAATTATTATAAGTTACATTTCTGTAATTTATTGAATTTTCCGTCTCCGGTGTTTTGATACCTAGTTCTGTCGTAGTCAGAGCATTCATAATCAAATCATTGGTTGAACTGACATCCCAAATTAACTTTGATGCCCTTCGATTTATGTTACTTTTTACAGTCCTTTTATTTAATACATCACTCTGTTTTGATTTCAGCAGGATTGAGTCTTGATTATTCAATTATGTTATAGCTGAAAATAAATAAAATGAATTTTACATATTTTCTTAGCTGCTCCATATTTTAAAACACTTGTAAATCAACGATTACCTGTTTGGCTTGAATTGTCACTTGGTGTAGGTATTGCATCATCTACTGCGGATGGTGACCACGCATTAACACTTTTCTCATTCGGTATTGTTTGTACTTGCTTTGGAGTTATTATTTGGATGGCATCTTCCTTGACATAATCGATGTTACTATCATCAATGCCTTGCAATGGTTTCCAGTCTCTTGTCCCAACATAACTGTTACTCATTTGGTTTAACACAAATGACCTGGTAACAGGTATCCACCCATTAGCAAAATACGCATCGTTACTCGCCAATATAGAATTGACCTATAAACACCAAAAAGAAAAAGTATTGACTTCAGATAATACACCTGTAATTCAGTCTTAGTTTACACTTAAAAAGCTGTTCCGACGAAAGTATGCTATTATTAATAGCGCCTAGGTTTAATCAAATCAAACCAGTACTCAAACAACAGTATTCAAACTGATACTATTAAACCTATCTAAATAATTAATAAAACGACATAAGTCACTCATTTGCCACAAATTGTGAGTTCCTTTTGTAAATAAGTACAATCGCTTTAAAAACAATCGTTAAATAAATTGCTAAGCAACAAGTCGAAATCACATTGAAAACTACACAACGATTACACTAAATCAACATCATAACAAACAAAAAACTTACAAGTAACAAATCAACTAATACAAGAGGAATCATTTGGTCCGTGTTTAAACTGTAACGTACAAAAGTGAAGTGTCCGTCAGGGGTCAGTGCTAGCTACGCTGCTTGAGTAAAGGTGACGGCTACACTGACGTATTTTTTACATTTAAGAAAAAAATATATATTTTTAGGTTTAGCTAAAAATTATTGTAATAATATATTATTCAGCACACAAGCTTGTGAGAGCTGTCTTTATTATTCAAAAATTGATGAGAAATTTGAATTTTGTCTACCAGAGTCGTGGCAAAGCTATTTAATTTGATGCAAATAATGGGTTGTTGTCTCATGTCGGTTGTTGGATTGTAAGTATTTTAAGTAATGATCTCTAATGATAAATACCTGTTTAATAACGTAAATTTGTTTTGTAATGTTTGACAATTAATATTATTTTCGCAAAATATAGTGTTTCACTCGGTAGCAAACTTTGTTTAACCCTCGTGCCTTCGCAACCTGCTGCCTTCGTCAAGACTTTAAGTACACTTGTTTAAGCTCGTGGTTTAAAATTTCTCACTACTGCTAGGTTAAACAACAATTTTGCCCCCTTGTAAAACAAATAACAATTGCATGATGGACTGATGGTTGTCATAAGTATTCATAAACTTTACAAGTACTGATGTATTTTCTTTCGTTCTTTCTAAATTATATATATTTTTCTTTGAGTACTACTTATACACAAACATACAGTTTTTCCATACTGTTTGTCATATTCATGTACCTACCTAATAAGAAGCTAAGCAACGTATCCACACGTTATTAAATTTATCATATCTTAACTTATATATTTAAATTAGATTTAAGTTTTGTCAACCACAGTGTACACTCGGCCCATGAAAAGTATTACCGCCGAGAAAGAAAGCGAACATTTAATTGTTTCTGCACTCTACACAACACGGCATTGCTTTCAGCGATGACTGCAAAGTGTTTGTTTACACGAGAACGCAATACCGAAACACATTAGTAGGTAAAACTTATGTATGTAGTTACGTATTAAATCACCTCTGGATAGTCTGCAATCTGAGCTAAATACATTCAAAAATCTTTTAGAAAAGACAAACCGGCCAATAGTGAGGGCCAAACCCGGAAAAGACTCGGAAAAACCAAAAAAAAAATTGTAACAACAAAAAGCGTAACATAAAAACATTAACAAGTGCAATTAAATCAATATTTTAAGAAAATTTAAATTTAATATGATGCGTTCACCTGTAGCTGCGGTAGGTACTTGTGCCCATATACAATACATCACACTAACATTGTAACACTTTGTCTTAAGATCGATACTTTGTTTAAAAAACAAATTATCATAGCATTTACCTATAGGTACATTTACAATGTGTGTAAGGAAA
Organism: Cydia fagiglandana; assembly: GCF_963556715.1. NCBI lineage: Eukaryota > Metazoa > Arthropoda > Insecta > Lepidoptera > Tortricidae > Cydia > Cydia fagiglandana. The sequence goes on from NC_085933.1 coordinate 11,295,952, forward strand.
ATTAATATCCTTACATGTCCCTTCCCGTTAAATTAATTTCAAAACCAACTTCTATTTAATAAATTGCCATTACATTTAAATCTGCAGATTAGTGCCTAAAGCAATTTGCCCGTACATCAGTCGGTTGTGTAATTGGAGTTTTAACGGTCGCTAATTAGGTTAATTTCGGAATAGCACGGCTTCTACCCCTTACGTAGTTGGATAACTATGTGTCAATGACGACGGATGAAATTTATGTAGAAATGTAATGTGTTAAGACTTCTAGGTGCGAAATTGAATTCAATTGATGCCGAATTCCATCTTGTATCAGCTGCACCATGCTCGATATAAATAATCGTGTTCATATCAAAAATATTAAAGTTTTATGTTTGGATATTAAGATATTCCTGCTTCACGTAAAAAATAGCTGAACGGATTTCTATGAAGTTTTACATTGACACACAAATAGTGCATTGCCTAGGCTCTTTATCATGAAAGTCATCACCTAAAGTTGTGTTATATATACACATACATGGACGCCATAAGATGGGCTGCATCTACTGTCGGAGGTAAACAGGACAGTCTGATAATATCCTGAATTAAGAGGAATCCTACTTACCTATGTGGGAATCCACGTGGGATGTGATTATATACAAGAGCTAGTTAAGGTGAAGATCAATCAACGTCAAGGGGTGAGATTAAGACGCAATTTATTCAATGATTCGCAGAAATTGAGATTTACCTCTACGGGGTTCTGGGTAAATAAGGTATTTACTATGATTATAATAAGGACAGAAACTGGATCTGTATTAATGTGTATAGGTAAATTACAGATTGTATTGTACTTAAATTATTTTCGTCAACTCAAGTAATATATTATTATTTGAAATTCTGTCGTATCTGCGGACATAAAAGAGAGTAGGTAATGTTGAAATAATTAACGATGAAACAAATTTTTATCACTGCAATATTAAATTCCTTAGATACCTATCTACCTAAAGGTTAAACCCAAACAATTCATCGTTTTATTCAAATCATACAATTACATAAACCATGAATACAATTAAACCTAATAGAAATTAAAACTTAAACTAAATTATATTTTGAGTAAATGACACCACTAATGATTTAAAATTTATTATTTTATAATATGTTTATTGTCGGCTAGTCCTTAGTTAAATCAATAACATTTCCTTGTTTTTGCTTTAATAATTCTAAAGTTTTAAAAACTATTGGACGCTTTTGTATTGCAACAACGTCTTTATCTTGATTTAAATCGTCATTCATTATTTGTGTTGTAGATGCTTCGTATGAAGAATGTTGCAACGCAATAGAACGGGTTCTGCAAGAAATAATTAATTTAATGTATTACGTTATGTATAATATAAATGTAAAAGCGAATTCAATTGCTTAAGAGCGCTCTTACAAGAAAAGTCGAAATAATGCAAAATTGATGATACTAGTCGACGAAATTCAGGACTTTGTGCTCCTTATTAGAAACAATGAGTACTTGTTCCAGTAAAAGCGTCTTCTATTTTTTTAAATATCGTTGTAAATATTAGAAAAAGGACTTATTAAATAAGTAATGAATTTTTTTCTGATGGTCGTTTCCGAAAAACCGCGTGAAGCACTGAACGGCAAGCTTTTATTTGGAAATGTTGAGAAGTTTTCTCTGCTAAACCTGGCTATTTTGTATTACTAATACCCTGTACTTTAAGCATATCAAACGATATTTTTCCTACATACCTTTGAGAAAGAGAAAATCAAAGTAAAACGAACTCAATTTTCTCTCCGAAACAAGTGTCAATTTCTACGAAAATCTACTTAATATCGAAGTCATTTTCATACTCAAGCAATCTGCAACGTTTGCTTATACTGTTGGTATACATTAGTGTTTATGAAATTCTACTATAATTTTTTGGCAATTTTTTGAAAACTACTCTATATTACCGATGACGCGCGCTCACCAGCTCAGTGCCGCGGCAGAGCTTGTACAGGCAGGACGTGTGTCGGTCGGCTCCGCACATTTTCAACGGCGACGACGAGGTTTTTTATCATTGTGTGCGGCGGGCGCCGTGTAAAACGCTATACTGTGTGCGTGTAAACCGCAACGAGAGACTTTGATCCTAGCACTGTTTTTATAGTATTATAATTTATAATGGTACAGTTTAATAAACTACCGGACAGGATTAAAAATATTTGGAACGACCTGACATTCTATATGTATTTATTTGACTCAAGATAGTACTCAGAGTGTGATGATGGAGCCGGAAGGTGGTCACCGGTACCAATCAACCATGCAACTAAACCACTTAGTGTTTAGGCTCGTTTTATTCGTCTCAACAAGATCTTTGACACAAGATAGTACTCAGGGTCTGATGATGGAGCCGGAAAGTGGTCACCAGTACCAATCAACCATGCAACTAAACCACTTCGTGTTTGGGCTCGTTTGATTCGGCTCAACAAGATCTTTGACTTAAGATAGTACTCAGGGTCTGATGATGGAGCCGGAAGGTGGTCACCAGTACCAATCAACCATGCAACTAAACCACTTCGTGTTTAGGCTCGTTTTATTCGTCTCAACAAGATCTTTGACACAAGATAGTACTCAGGGTCTGATGATGGAGCTGGAAGGTGGTCACCGGTACCAATCAACCATGCAACTAAACCACTTCGTGTTTGGGCACGTTTGATTCGGCTCAACAAGATCTTTGACTCAGGGTCTGATGATGGAGCCGGAAGGTGGTCACCAGTACCAGTCAACCATGCAACTAAACCACTTCGTGTTTGGGCTCGTTTGATTCGTCACAACAAGATCTTTGACACAAGATAGTACTCAGGGTATGATGATGGAGCCGAAAGGTGGTCACCGGTGCCAATCAACCATGCAACTAAACCACTTCGTGTTTGGGCTCGTTTGATTCGGCTCAACAAGATCTTTGACTTAAGATAGTACTCAGGGTCTGATGATGGAGCCGGAAGGTGGTCACCAGTACCAATCAACCATGCAACTAAACCACTTCGTGTTTAGGCTCGTTTTATTCGTCTCAACAAGATCTTTGACACAAGATAGTACTCAGGGTCTGATGATGGAGCCGGAATTTGGTCACCGGTACTAATCAACCATGCAACTAAACCATTTCGTGTTTGGGCTCGTTTGATTCGTCTCAACAAGATCTTTGACACAAGATGGTACTCAGGGTCTGATGATGGAGCCGGAAGGTGGTCACCGGTACTAATCAACCATGCAACTAAACCAATTCGTGTTTGGGCTAATCAAACGAGCCCAAACACGAAATTGTTTAGTTACATGAGAGACTGGTACCCGTGACCACCTTCCAGCTCCATCATCAGACCCTGTGTATCTTCAGTGTCAAAGATCTTGTTTAGACGAATCAAACGAGCCCAAACACGAAGTGGTTTAGTTACATGATAGACTGGTACCCGTGGCCACCTTCCAGCTCCATCATCAGACCCTGTGTATCTTCAGTTTCTTGTAACTTGTTTCTTGTAAAAAAGCGAGTACCTATAATTTCTTTCGAGTAATATACGTTCATAAGTACGAGTATGGGGCTATTCATAAATTACGTCGTTTCAAATGGGAGGAGGGGGGGAGGGGGTCATGGACATCGGATGATGGTAGCATGACGTAGGAGGAAACAGAGTCATCCGAAGCATGATTTTTGGATGATTTGAGGGATGGGGGGGTCAAAAATAGACGACGTAATTTATGAACAGCCCCTATGTACATTTGCACTGCATTTAGTATTTTCGTACTTACCAAATAACAGTTTTAGGACTTTATAAGTTAAGTACAGTTAGTGTTGTTATGGTTGATTTCAAAATGCTTCGCGAAGGATCAAGAATGTTTAATCCATCATTGTAGTGCGAGTGTGGTAGAAGGGATCGGAATACTGAGCTCGCACGGCCTGCCGCAGCGCGTAAAATACCTAAACTCGCTCAACCCCGAAATGTAATAGCACTCTTAAATGATTCCTTGTACCTTCTGAAATGAGTATCAATGAATACACCAAGTTCTTTTGAGATAGCTTTGTGGCATGAGGCCGTAATGGTTTCATCGCATTTATTTTCTTTCGATTTTTTCATTTTCTTCATAAATTCGGTCCCTTCATTCTAAGAACGTTACTTAATGATATTGAAATTATCAATAAACAAATGACGAATGTGTTGATTACCTACATGATTCTTCAGGGAAAAGTCGTTAGCTAGTTTGGTTTTAAAAAGTGCCATCTAGCGACTATTTGCTACTTCAATTTATTTGCACAATTAATAATAATATGTATATACATGGATAAGTGTAATATTGTTAATTGATGATTATTATTGTTATAATGTGAAGTTATTAAACACAAATGTTAATTTCATAATAAAGTTATATAATAATAATTATAAGGAAAATCCGCCACCTAGCAGAAATACTATCTAACTATTCACTCGCAATGTCGGCGAAGAGGAACAACTTAGTTATAGAGTATATACATTCACAGTATGTACAAACACTTCCGTCTTTATCCCCGTAGTAAAATTAGAAATGGTATGTACTAAATTCAATCGCAACCGCGAGTTAAACAACTCATGGGAATTAGTTATTCTATGTCATGGGTTCCTTTAAAACATATTCAACAAACAGCGCCATCTATTAAAACACGATGTTACTGCTAAGAGTACTGTGAGCACTGCACTGTGTATAGGTATCTTGCGTTGAATCATAACAATTGAGTGTTGAAACCTGCCAACAGATGGCATAAACAATCGTATAGAGAGCGTTGTAGTTTTTAAGAAAAAATAGTATTATTTTTTAAGGTTCCCTAGCCTACATGGCGAAAACCCTATAGTTTCCCAAATCAAAAAACCTAAAAATGTTTTCCCGGAAATTATATTATGCAAGTAATTCGTGTTGGCGTCTTTTATTAGCAGCTACTTTATCTAGTACTTTTTTAGACAATAAATCTGGGTGCACTATGTCACATTGGATATACAATAGGTATCGGTAATGTAACAAATTATCAATTGGGGAAAAAAAAAACTCTCTAAATACCGGGCAAACAGTTTACAGATTAGATACTTATAGCTTTTTATTATGCAGATTTTTGTATGTCCTCGAATATAGACTAATAATTCAATAATAATAATATTTGTTCAGAAATAAATTAAAACTACTTAATGCTTCTTCATTCCCCTTTTCTATTATATTGTATAGATTTAAAATTTATATTTTAATTGAACATAATATTATCATTTAGATGTTTCATAATCTGATTAAGTGTAGAAAATGAAAGTCCTCTATTTTTTCCCTTAAAACATGAATATTGCGAAATCATCCAATCGTACATCTATGACACTTCTCCGTTTTCCTTTTAACACAGACTTAAATTCCCATCTCAAATTACGACATACCTACCTACACATAACTCACATAAGTGAAAGCTAATGCAACATTTGGTCACTTCAATACGTCTATTGAACTGAATAAATATCTAACGAGTGGATTACACAGCAAGTGATTGTCCAATTAAATGGACAGTTTCTTGCTAAGTGTACAATACTCGAGCGGAAAGTATTTCGGTTACAGTTTGATGGGATGAAACGACGCAAGTGAAGTAATGGGTTTCAACAGAGCTCGATTACAATCGGCTTGTTTTAGAATAATGCACGCATTTTACACTACACTATAAAAATCGTTTGCTCCATATCACTAAGAGTATGATCACTCATATTACCTAATGGCCGCATGGATGGTAAGTTTTAGTACCGCCTTAAGGTGACAGTCCATTTCCAACGACAGCTGCATACTATGTGTATACTGTTCATTTTACTATGGAAATTGACAATGACAGCGACGCGTTCAGTACCGGTAGTGCAGCTGCGGTTAGAAATGGAATATTACCATTAGGTGGGAGTAGGATGCAACGGGTGTTCCGGAATCCTAAATATCAAACTTATGAAAGCAAAGGATTTTTTTAGCACATATATTATGCACATCCAGAGAGTAGGTACCTAATAAATTAATAATAGACTAGACTTTAATGGTTAATGGTCATTAACGATACCTATTCATTTTATCATCTAAATAAGTATTGAAAAATGATAATTTCCATCTGTCTTATGTACAATTAATTGTTTACATCATATACCTACATACTATGTCATCACTCACATTAGTCACATTCACAGAACCTACCTACAAAAGGGACCTCAATTCAGCCCCATCGCAACCTTGGATCGCAGTATTAACCTAAAAGTTAATCTGCGTAAAAATATCAGCGTTATCTTCCAACCCAACGCAACGCTATATTATAAGTGTTATCAAGTTTCGACTTCCCGGAAACGCACAGTACTCACTTCCATCGTTTCCCAAGATGGCAGATTGTTTTTGCAATTTTATTGTCTTTTAATTGTAAAGACAGTATTAGCCTACTTTTTTATTTATCTCAAGATCCACACGCTAATCACGCCCTTCTGTAATTAACGAGTAGAATATTATTATTATTTCTATCTAATTATATTCTACATAACATTAAATCTTAAAAACTTGATGGATGGACGGAAGTACATTAGGACGGACAACAAAGTTATCCTATAAGGGTTCTGTTTATTCCTTTTGAGGTACGGAACCCTAAAAATAATGTATATAAATGTCTTCAAATCGTGGTGGTATGTTGATGATATTACCCCTGGAGTTGCACGCGTCCATAGATTCAGTAACCGCTTGCCAACAAGCGACCGTATGCTTGTTTACCACCGATGTGGCATAAATAACCAGTGTTGTGTCACAAGCAATCCAAGCGCGTCTAAAGTCGGAATAAATACCAATTACTTAAGTACCTACCTGTAATTCGCTCAAATTTGTTTTAACCGTGACAAATTAGAAAGTTGATATTGATTTAGACGGAGCCCTTTTATTTGTCGGAGAAAATTATATAAGTAATTGCCTTTAAAAGGCCCTAATAGGTACTACGTGTTGAAATTTTAATTCCTCGATGAGTGAGGATAGCTATGCTATAAATGTAAAAAAGGTGGCATAAAATAAAGACCATTTTGCGACATTACATAGAAATGGAATCGTATATACACGGTGTAACATGAGGAAACCGAATAATTTTAACCACGCATTTCTGAGGTCAAAAGAAGGAAAAAATGTAATATGAGTTTAGGTCAATTTCGCCAAAAAAAAATTTTTTTTTATTTTTGTTTTTCAATTTTTTGAATGTATTTGTACATAAAAAATAAATGTTATTGGTAAACTTGTTACTTAAAATTGATTTTTACAATTTTTTTTCGTAAAACCATCTGTTTGCAAAGTGTTACTTGTCACTTTTTGACATCTATCAATAAGTATATTTAGACTACGTCCCATAGCAGCAACATTACCATCAAAAAGGCATTTTACATTATGTAACAACAAAAACTTGTTTATTTTTAAATTAATATTATCTCTGAAACTAGGCGTTTATTAAAAAAAGTTTATAGGACATTTTTGTCTCTAAATATGATCAGGAATAAGCTGTTAAAATTATTCGGTTTACTCATGTTACACCGTGTATAACATCTAGTTACAAATAGGCCGTGTTGCCGTGTACTTTTCAGGAAAGAAAATTTGTAGATACGCATTGTCAAAAATAGTGAAGGGAATTATAAAAAAGAAAAAGTTACATTTCTACTACAGTTTTTGAAATTATATGAACTTTCAGTATGACCCATGTAACATCATCTTGAAATAATAATCTTCTTACGAATATAAAACTTTACTTTAAAAGGTTACCTGAGGTTTAAATAAAAGAGGTCTTTTTATGTAAATACACCGCACGGTTTACCCTACGCTACTACCAATATTATAAACTTAGTCACTAGTGACTAGACAATTTTTGTTTCTAAATATAGGCTAGGTTGTTTTAGGTTTAGTTCTAAATATGGCCTTTTTTTCCAGATTACAAATTCAACCTCATAAATTCGTTGAAACAAATCAGCTAAATTAGTTAAGGTAGGTACTTATTTATTTTTCATATGACATCCCTTTGCTGGGCCAATGTTTATTAAGTTGTTACGTTATGAAAGCTTGACGAATCGGCGCCCATTCCGTTCCAAGCTAATAATTTGTTTCCTATCATTTCATAGTCTCTTCTTAATATTATGCAATTTGTTTGATGTTCCGATAATTCGGTCGAAATAATTATTGCTTAATTTTGTAATGTTTTTAGGTACTTTTATTTTGTGGAAGCCATCGCGAGTTAGCGACCCAAGATCTTCAATGCTTTGTTGCCTATACAAGAATAAAAAGGGTGCCAAAAACATACAAAATGATCTGTAATTGCGTCAGATTTTTAATGTTTGTACTTACTTTTGTTTTGTGAACGCCATCGCGATTTAGCGACCCATGATCTTCAATGCTTTGTTGCCTATACAAGAATAAAAAGGTGCCTAAAACATACATAAATAATGATCTGTAAATGCGTCAGATTTTCTCAAATTGACAAAAGCAACACTTGAAATACTCGTTAAAACCTAATAGAGCACTTGTGCAATCTCTGCAATTAGACATCAATTTGAGAATGAAACATTTTGTTCCCAATAAATCTTTCAAGTCTGCTGAACACGTTAACACATTACCACGTTATTCGATGTCGGTAATAACTACATAACATTTTATGTTAATAGCGTTCCGAAGAATGCTTCCAAACTATAGTTGTCTATTAGTTATTCAGAGGGGAATGGGATTATGATGTAGGTACCTACGGTACGTACGTAGGATGTAGTTGTACTCATGTACACTCGCGAGCAAAGAAACAGAATCACCTCACATGTTTGGATGCTCCGCTGAATAACTTTTTTAATTTTCATGCTATCCTGATCTATAAAATTTATGTCGACCTCCAAAGTCTTCTTAGTGACTTTTTCCGTAACATAAGTCATGGAAAAATTTTCAAAATAAAAAAAAAGGTATAAAAAATCATAGATTTCCAAGCAATCACTGATCTGGAGGGAGGGTTTCCAAGGTTATTTAATGCAAGGTGAAATGTAGTATTTTAATGACCCATACGTCACAAATTGTATAGGTACCTATGTAAGGACCGGTTTTAGGCGATATGACTAAGAGATCCAATTCACATCTAATAGATATCTTACTCTATCTAACGTAAAAGTGACATTGGTTGCCCGAATTGCGCTGCAAAAGAGAACTAGTTGATATCTAAACTATAACGGATCTAGAATGGATCTAGTACGTGTCGTCTCTTGTGAATATCTCGAAGTTCGAATAAGGCAGAGGATATCAGAAACGGAGACGCCTTTTTTCTGTTGTAGATCTATATGTACGTATGTGACCCCATAAACCTGTTTCTGTGTTACGCAGTTCCTGGCGAATCTGAATCGGCGACATCCAAGCGCTTAATGTATTGACTCGTTTTGCAGACTCCATGGCGCCATGACAAAGAATAAAAAACCAAGAAGAAAAAGTCCAAGCAATTTACAAAATAACTTAAGTTTCTAACTATGCGTGATGGAGCCTTGCCCTTGCCTTAACTTAAAGGGTAAATCTTGAAGTAAACTTACTTTCCTTTTTTTATTTAGAATTGGGTAAAATATACATTAATTACAATAAATGCTGAAATCACATTATTTTAATAAAATAAAATGTTACGGTGTTTAAATAGTTTTAAACGGTTAGTCAAGGCTACTAATTAATTGATTTACAAAACGTAAATGCTGTCATAATACTACCACGGCTCTTTAGAAAGCTACGTACTATGTTCAGATTGTTTTATTGTAGCTAATAGATAATTAAGTATAAAAGCCTTTTCGTATGTCATCGTAAGCTAAGAATGTTCAAAAAATACAGATAACAAAGGCAATTCAGTACAACAATAGCCACATATGCTTTTAGGCAGAATTGGACTTGAACTCGTACTATGTTTAATCTTTGCCCGTTGCAGAAGTTTAAATTTTTGCAAGCTTCTCCGTTGCAGCGACCCAGTGCAGTGTGCGGTGATCAGTGAATGTGTTTAAACTAAGAAATTACTAATTTCGCAAGTGTTACTTAATAATCTTTTTTTAAGTTATAGGGGAAATAATAAGTTGTATTAACATAAAAATATAAATATTTCCCCACGGAAACCGCGCTTCCGCGTTACCGCGCTTTTATTCTTAAACTAATATACATAATATATGCGTACTTATTAATCTAGTTCTAATTTTAGTAAGTTGAATTTATTTCCTTCCACTACACACGTAACTATTAAGCTTGTGTAACATTTTTTTATTAGTGAAGACTGGGTAAAAATCTTATAACTCGTATATCTAAATCTTGAAATAAGATTTTAACGTTCTAATAGATCATTGCAATTATATCATATTACATTTATATTTATAAGATAAAGATAAAATTAAATCGCTACTTGACTTTTCAGCCACAATGGGACTCCCACGTTTCGAAAAATGTTGCTGCATATTTGACTTGAAGACTGGGAATATCATACTAGGATGTATTAATGCTGTAAGTATTAACAAGCGCACTGGATAGTTTCCATAATTTATTATGTTGTCCTTGTTTATAAAGCCAGTTTAATAATTACAAAACTGAAGTGCTTCATTACTCGTAATTCATAAATTAAAGAACGATTTTTTCTGATTTGGTTATTTATCAGATCAGAACACTAACGCTCATTAAAGTTTTATTTAAAATTCGTTTGGCCTTGCCTATCAGTTTTATATCTACTTTTTTGGAGAAAAAACACATGTTTTCATGCACACTTTGTCTTCGAACACTACTCATGCTCTTAAAGTTAGTGTTTAAGTCGCGTGTAAGCGGCACAAAGTTGCTTTTTATGCTACTTATCTTACCCTTACTTACCCTTATTAAAATAGGGATAAACTCCAAAACCTACCATACAAATTGCCACTGCTGCAGCTTATTAATTAAAGTAATTATTTTTTTAATAAGTTCATAATTTTTATTACAGTTTTTATCATTTTGCCTATTCGTGGCAATGATAGTGGCTGCATGTGAATTTGGCACAATGGAAAAAGATACAGCCAAGGAAATGGAAATATTCAAAAGCGTCGAAGCAATAGAAGTAGATGCCAGGATCAGTGGACTGTATGCCATGTCAGTAATATTGGTGCTCATGTTTCTGGCGAAGCTCTTGTTTGACGTATTTTTTGTCATCGGCGTGATAATGGTACGGGACAATAATTCTGTTACTTTTGTTAGTTTTGTTATAAAAATATTAAATAATTGATTTAGTGAGTCTCACGATTATTATTATACGAATATATAATCAATATCACGAACCAAGCACGAATCAATATGTAATGCAAGCATAAAAATTAAAATATGCATTTTTATTTTTAAAAAAATTATAAGGAGAAGACTCTCAATTTGTTTGGGGAAGTTTCAAAGGTGGGTGGGGCCAATTTGGACTACATATTTCAGATTATACTATAGTTGGTCCCTTTATCCCCATACTTGGCATATATTACGCATATATTCTTTAAAAACACATTTCAGCAGGAAAACTTCCAGATGTTCTTATTTATGTCAAGATGTTCTTAACACTTTTCTTAATCCTCAAAAAGTAAAAATTAACTTCGCTATATTCGACAAATAAATTGAGAGCGATTGTTCCCTAAAGCAAATAAAAATAACCCTAATCTTTTTTCTACTACAAGAACATTCAAACGTGTTCTGTGGTCCAGTACGCAATGCAAAAATTTTAGCAATATTTTATGTATTATAATATCATAGTTTTTTTTTTCAGGAACGGAAAGGCATTATCAAAGCCTATTTCATCATGTGGACCGTATTCATGTTACTTTCTATGTTCACTTTCTTTCTCAATTGCGAGTATTGGGGTGTGAAGACGATCATCACTGAAGTGGTCTACCTCAGTAAGTTTGCATTCTTTTAGGTTGTATTCGTTATTCAATCGGTTAACGTTTACATGTCCGGAAAATTTTAATTTAGGGACAGTCACGCTCCGTGATTGTTGAGCCATTTAGGGTTCTAGATTTTAAATTGGACATTCCATAGCGTAAGTATTGATCAACCAATGATCTACTTAGATTCGTCAGACCAGACGTGACGTGACAGACAGGTGTAACCTGACTTGCATTTTAATACTTACTAGCTGATAATATTTGTAAAATCAAGAAATGTCAGAAGTTAACGGACTTAAACAAGCTTTTACTTTTACCTTCTATCATGTGAGAGCTTTGCAAAAGCGTGTAACTGTAATTAGATACATTATTTGTATTTTCTAAGCTGGTAAAGAGCCATAAAGCCCTATGTTAACAACCATTGTTGCTACTCCAACTGCTAACTGAGTCCAAAGCACAAGTGTTCATTGTAAATTGATTTCTTTATCTGTCTCTCATTCGGGCTTACTTTTTTCCAATAGGTATACAATTATTAATAGTTATTTGTTTTACAAGGGGGCAAAATTGTTGCTTAACCAAATCTTTCGTTTGCTCGCTAGAGCAAGCGAAACATTCTTAAATTGATCCTTGAGCGTAGCGAGTGGTTCGAAAAGTGAAATCCTGGGCGTTCCGAGAGTTTAAAGGTACGAGGGTCAAACAAATATTGCCACCGAGTGAAACACAAAATTTTTGAACACCCCAATGCGAGAAAAATACTGTAAAATGTCAAACAAAATCAAACCAAATCAAATGAACGTAAATTTTTCATTAAAAAAGTCAATTCTACCAGCTAACATAAGGAAATAACTCAAAATTTGCAACAGAGTACTTTGCGAATAAAATGAAACTTTCTCATCTGTTTTTGAACAAGCAAGAAAGCCTTTACCAGCTGGTGTGGTGAAAAATATATTACACTTATAGATTTGATGAAAATACTCACAAAATTGTATATAATGAACTGATTGATTAATTTCTTTCCAGGTATAAACGTGTACGCTATGTTGGTGTGTCACAGCTTTTATGTGCAACTTAATATGCGCGAAGAAGTCTAAAATACCGTGTCAATTACGAATAGTTATGAAGTTATAGTGACAATATTAAATAGAAGTTGATAAGAATTACCCAAAAGTCCGTTTTTATGGTTCCATGGCCAAAATGGCAAAAACGAAACCCTTAGAATTACTAATTTGCTTTAATTAGGTATGGTTGGGTACTATATAAATAATAGGCTAAATGAAGAGTTATGTACTTATTATATTTATATATATTTAAACTGCTTATAAAACCATAACATGTTTGTTATTTAATAAAGTTTAATCTGGTTGTATTCTATTTTTCGTATTTTGAAATAAATATCATATCTTTTCGATAGCTTTTCCCAATAAAAGTGAACTGACACTGTATAAATACCTAAAATAAAAGATCAATATTTTTGATAGATAACTGTCTAGTACGCGGAAGCCTCATACAAAAATATAAAATAAATCGCGTCTCCCCGTCCATTTTCGAATAAAACAAATTAAATTCTTTTTTTAATACCATTGATTTAAATTCTAATAATTATTCTTGTATGGTGAGCCCCTAGAGAATACATATACAGTGAAACCTGGTTAAGTGGGACCTGGATAAGTGAGAAACCTCTATAGCTGGGACTCATGGTGCGGTCCCGACACTTTAGCACTGAATTACCTCTGTTACTGAGAAAAAACGAACCTCTATAACTGAGATTCGTTATTGTGATTTTATAGTCATATTTACCTCTATAACTGAGACAGAGAGTGTATTTTACCTCTTTTACTGAGACTATATTTATAAGATTACATTTTCCTAATTGTTTTTTGGAATTTTATAGGGAATTGACTTCTATATCTGAGATAACGTCAATCTATGACCTCTCTAACTTGGACTTCATTGAACAATTTCCGTATTCTTACTAACTCTTAGTCAATCCACAAATTCCGCATTTGCCTAATTGTGTCTAAACAACTTCAAGTTTGATTTAGTTAATTTATGTAAGTAGTTAAAACTATCGAAACGAAAGCTGAAATTTTGATAAGTAACACGAAAAAATAAATTTTCATTTATTAAATTTCTAATACGCATTGAAGTCCATATCAGATTTAATTTAATTTTGAAATATCTATCCTTTGAAGAATCATTCAAAATTAATTCAAAGAAATATTAAACAGACTAAAAAAATATTTAGGGACAAGGATTATTTTACCTTATTTATTTTTAAAGATAATTACTAAATACCCTATTAACCACCTCTATAACTGAAATATACTCTATTCTCACCTCTATTAATGGGACCCTCTGTAAATGAGACAGAAATTTATTTGTACCTGGCTAACTGGGAGCCTGGGTAAGTGGAAAACCTCTTTAAGTGAGACAAATTTGCTCGCCCATTGAGATCTCACTTATCCAGGTTTCACTGTATTTATATTGGCAGTAGTAGCGGATTTGCGTCAGAAAGGTCGTCATTCAAGCGCCCAGCGTATCGACTCATTTTGCAGACATCTTGTCGCCAAATATGGCAAAGAATAAGATTGTTCAGAAGAAAAAAATTGAAATTTACAATTTGTGTTGCTTTCCCTGCCTGTAAGTATTAAATCATTTTTTATCATATAGATAGGTACTCGATTTTAACGTAAAACCCCGTTTAAGTTAAAAGTTGTTTTCATATTTTAAACTAAATTTCCTGAATCATATCGTCGTCGAAAACGCCGAAAGCGTCGTCTATTCAAGTCCTACATTTATCGAAAAAATGATAATAAGTTTGACGCTTCCTGAAGCATCGCCGCTGTCGCAATTAGATTGTAACCTTTCCCGAATCATTTCATTGATTATGTTGTTTTCGCTACATTTTTAGAGAAAAACTCTACATATGCCATATGCCCCGGCGAGAGGAGTAGTGAATTATGGATTTGTTTCTTTTGGTCCGCCCCAGCTTCGACAAATCGCTCGAATTGCCGTTTCTTGGCCTCTGCAATAAGGTACACGTCGACTTCCATAGAAGTGGCAGTTTCTAAGTCAGACATTTCTGGTTAAATCAAAAGTTCATAGTTTATGAAGTACGAATTCTTTTCAACGTGACGCTTGCTTTAAAAACTCACCGTTCCGTTATATAATAGTTATTTAAGAAAGTTTTGAAATCATAAATTCTGACACCAAATAATTTTTAACTACATATAATATATTACCTAATAAAAAATTCAATGTATAAAAAATATCGACTTAGTGGGACTTTTGAACCTTTATCGATACGTTAAATTATTGTACTTGACTTTTAGGAAAGCTTCAAGTTTACATCGGATTAGTCTGGATTGCTGGAACTCTCGTTTCATTGATACTCTTAGTAATTACTATTAAAACTAACTTTTCGCCCGTATTATTTTAAGCAGTATGTTCTGTAATTTTGAATACAAGTAAGATGTTATTTACTACTTTTTTATTTCAAATAAAATGTTTTAAGGCTTTAGGCATATTAGGTATGTTTAATCTTTGTCCTACCGAAGATATGTAGTAGTTACAATTGTTCCCTTCGGTGCCGCCGCAGCGTCTCAGTGTTTGGTGAACGGTGAAAGTGATTTAAAGTAGGGAAATTATATTTTGTCATGTAAGTATGTTTTAATATCCTTAGAATATAAAAAAAAGTGAGTATACTGCAATATGCTTTAAAATTATTTTGATTATCCTTCAAACAAACCAAGCTCTCTTATAAATTATGAAAAAAAATAAAAATTAAAAATAATACTTAGAATTATAAGTTATAATTCTAAGTATTATTTTTAAACATTATTAATTAGCACAGTCAAGTGTAAAAATATGGGTCCCACATCATACCTACTCAAAAATATGCTCCATAGTTCTTTGTCAGCGAATTATGATCTATATGAGACATATTTTTGGGTAAGTTATATGCACCCAATTTTTACACTTGATGGTACAAGAGGAAAATATTTTCCACAATTTTTTCTTATAGAATCGTACCAATGTCATTTTTATTAGCAT
Source organism: Cydia fagiglandana (assembly GCF_963556715.1). Lineage (NCBI taxonomy): Eukaryota > Metazoa > Arthropoda > Insecta > Lepidoptera > Tortricidae > Cydia > Cydia fagiglandana. Next base: position 11,311,876 of record NC_085933.1, read on the forward strand.
CGCTAATTAGTTAATACCTATAAATATAAATTGAAGGCAACCAGTTACAGCCGCTTCAGAATGGATGTATTTATTTTATAATAAATTTTAAAATTGGTGTTGTGTAAATGGCAAAAAATCCAAGTATTTTCAATCATTAATTCACGAGAAGTGATGAATTCAAACTGTTAACAAACCAATTGAAATATGAACTGGATTTTCAGTTTTAATGTATTTACTTTTTGAAGTCAATTTAATTCTAATTTTATATGGGAAAAATCATTTATTTACAAACAAGATATATACAGTGGTATTACTTAAAATCAATTAATAGCTTAAATCTAAAATAGGCATTGCTGTAAACAACGCTGTGGTTAGTTACGGGTCCATTAAGACGAAATTTAATTTTTCAGCTACAATGGGTCTCCCACATTTGGAAAAATGTTGCTGTTTTTTTGATTTGCAGACTGGAAATATTATATTAGGATGTATTAATGCTGTAAGTATCGCAATTAAATTTCACTGAATTGAAGTTATGTTTATAATAAAGTATTTTTTATTTGTAGCTGAATGTAAAATGTCGGGGTTTGCCACAGAGCTATGGACTAAATCTCAAATAATAGATGTTGCTCGAATAGCGGCCAAGTTGAAGTGTGATTGGGGTCTCAGGACTATGAAAAAATAAAACCATCTGATAAGCACAAACAAAATTTTGAAAAACCTGTCGTTGTTATTTTTTGTGGGTCTTTGGAAGGTTCGAAATTTTACGAATATATTATATTTAACAAATTTAAAAATTACATTTTCAGTTCTTGTCATTTTGCCTCTTCGTGGCAATGATAGTGGCTGCTGTTGAAATTGGCGCTATGGAAAGAGACACAGCCAGTGAATTAGGATTGTTCAAGGGGGACGAATCAGGCGAAGCAGGCGAAGCAATCCTACTAGACGCCCAGCTTAGCGGACTATACGCCATCGCAGTTATACTGGTGTTCATGTTCCTGGCTAAGCTTTTGTTCGACGTGTTTTTCGTCATTGGCGTGATAATGGTACGAAAAAATAATTTTATTATGTTTGTCATATAAATGCATGTAATCCCTAGCGGTCTTGCATGACTTGCGTTCTCACGCGCGAGTCTATACTTGAAATCGCGCTTGATGTATGGAGTCGCACGCGAGAAGCAACTCATGCTAGACCGTCTGATAGAACTAAAAATATCTAGATTTACTTATAGAAAAATAACGATATTAACTTCAACAATAAAATTCTATTACTTTTCCCAAGTAGTCATGTCCATTTTACTTATATCGTTCGACGTCCGTCGACCACCCATTGGAAATAAGCATCGATAAAATACGCATTATAGCACTGCAAGAAGTTTTGAAATAATAACTATAATTATATCCTTTTCAGGAACGGAAAGGCATTATTAAAGCCTACTACATCATGTGGACAGTATTCATGATACTTTCTTCGTTTACTTTCTTCCTCAATTGGAAGTACTGGGGTGTGAAGACGATCATGTCTGAAGTGGTCTACTTATGTAAGTTTCTTTTTCATGTTGGGAATATTAGGTACCAAATCAATTTTACAAAATTATATGGTTGATATATAAGTACAACCAATTGATTTTCATTTTCATGCTTTTAACACAATTTGGAGCGTTTTTTTGGCGCACCGCTAGCACTAATAGGAATGACCTATTATATAACTTGTGTTAAGTAACAACTGTCTTATCTTATACCTTTAAACGAGTAATTATTGTATGTATATATATTTATTTATAAATAAATATCATAAATAAATAAATATTATAGGACATTTTTACACAAATTGACTAAGCTCCACGGTAGGCTCAAGAAGGCTTGTGTTGTGGGTACTCAGACAACGATATTATGTAATATATAAATACTTAAATACATATAAAACAACCATGACTCAGGATCACATATCTGTATCATCATACAAATAAATGCCCTTACCAGGATTCGAACCCAGGACCATCGGCTTCATAGGCAGGGTCACTACCCACTAGGCCAGACCGGTCGTCAAAATTTATACATACGAGTACATATATTTTGGGATCTCGAAAATCCTTCGATGCTGGTAATGAACGTAGGAGCTTTAAATTTTTCCCTAAGAATAATACAGAATATTTAGAAAATATATTAGGAGTGAAATGATCGCTTTCATTTTTGTTCGCAGGTTTAAACTTTTACTCCGTGTTGGTGTGTCACAGTTATTATGTTCAACTCAACATGCGTGAAGAAGTCTAAAAATACCAATCCTAAAAAAATATGCCGCCAAAGTAATATTAGTAATATTACACCTTTTCATATATACTTTTTAATACGAATAGGTATCAATGTATGATAATACATTTTTAAAATGTTCCTATGTTATGTGGCTACTCGTTTGTTACACATGGTTATTTTTGTAGTCGTTTAAATTAAACAGTACAAGTCTGCATTGGCGGGTTATAATATGAATACAGGACGATCTAAATAAATTTCAAATACACTATTTTCACCCCTATGTAACACGAGAGACATAACTTTTAATGTTAAAATATCGAAAAATTTCCCCGTGTACATCCCACTGTTTTTTACCTTTTCCCTTTTTGAAAATTGTAGAAAGATTATTATTATTTTCAGTTACTGTAATTAATGAACCAATGTAGCCCTCCGAATCGCTAAACTTAAGTGGCAGTAGGCGGGGCACATTGCCGACCGATGCCCATTGGGGCGGAAAGCTGCGGAGTGGCGACCAAGTACTGGAAGGCGCCGCGTGGACTGGCCTATAACCGCGAAAATCGAAGTTCGCAAATTGCGGGCATTTTTCTCTGTCACTCTAATTTCGCCTTCATTGTAGTAAAAGAGAAAGATCCCCGCAATTCGCGAATTTCGGTTTTCGCGGTAGCCCCTCTCATGACTTGGTAAAGGTCGCGGGAGCGGGAGTCCGTTGGATGCGGGCGGCGTTAGACCGGTCATTGTGACACTCTTTGGGGGAGGCCTATGTCCAGCAGTGGACATCCACTGACTGATATGATTATGATGATAACTGTAATTAATGGATACGTACAACAAATAAAAGCCAGGTCGTTAAATAACACTCAATAATTAGACTTAAATCATTACGGGTAGGAGCCTATATAATTCGAGAGCTAAGCCTAGCATTGAGAAATTATAGTCAATTAAAATGTTTTTCACTTATAATATTTACTGTAACCATAAATGTTATAAATTATATATTAATAAAGTATTTAATCACGTTGTATTATGACTTTTGTTATTGTATGACGTGGAGTAGAAAGCCCCTTTCTCACAATTGTTTTTCATGCTACTACGCCGCACCTGCGAGTAATGGCTCCTCTACACGATGGGCCAACGCCGGCCACTCCAAGGGACGAAGTGATATTGCTATCTCATTCTACAGCATGGCTGCGTCCCTTGGAGTGGCCGGCGCTGGCCCATCGTGTAGAGCAGCCAAAAAGACGGACAAGTGCAGCCTATCATCCGTTTTTTTCATGCCACTGCGCCGCACCTGCGAGTAAAAAGACGGACAAGTGCACAAGCCAATCATCCGTTTTTTTCATGCTGTATCGGACCATGAAAACTCAGACTAACGGACAGTAAAATTCATTGTAGTGCACAATCGTCCTTAGTGTATTTCTCTAAATCGATTCAGGCGATCTTTTCAAACGAATACTGGTATGTATAAACGTACCTATTTAGCGAAGTCTGAAAACTTTTGCAATTTGAAAATGTAATTACTTCACCTAAAGACAAGGATTCAGATAGATTATAAGTATTGAAGGTAATTTCAATCATTTAATTAAAATTGTACTATTAAATGTTGAAACACACCTACATAATTATGTAAAGTTAAGAAAAACGTTATGATATAATATTTAAGTTATGTTTTTTGATACAATCATAAGTGTCTAATAGTCTAAACTAAATGTCATCCAAGCGAACGCGTGTTGTGGAACTAGTGTTTTCACTCATTAAAATACTCGAATGATTTATGTGATCAATGACCACCAAAAACATAAATGTAAAAAAGGAGAGCCAAGTTCAATACAAAAATTATGCTTGGCTGTGGGGCTCGCCGCAAAAAGAATGGAGATCTAAATGAGTGCCACTGCCAAGTTCTATGCAAAATCCAAATATGTATTTATAGGAACAAAATAACATTATAAACAAGTATTAAACTCTATTTCTTTGCTTTATTGGATACCTATAACAATTGCTGTTATTTAAAAAAATGTGAGATCTTAAAGTAGATTAGATTTGACTTGGCCAGTTTTCATTATATCAATCATTTTATATATATTGTAATTCTGATAAAACCTGGCCAAGCCAAATCTAACCTACTTTAAGATCTCACATTTTTTTAAATAACAGCAATTGTTATAGGTATCCAATAAAGCAAAGAAATAGAGTTTAATACTTGTTTATAATGTTATTTTGTTCCTATAAATACATATTTGGATTTTGCATAGAACTTGGCAGTGGCACTCATTTAGATCTCCATTCTTTTTGCGGCGAGCCCCACAGCCAAGCATAATTTTTGTATTGAACTTGGCTCTCCTTTTTTACATTTATGTTTTTGGTGGGATATCAATACTTTTTGTAAAGAAAACTAGGCAGGTATTGAGATTTAATGTTTTTTCTTGTGTTTCCGCTGTATGGTTTTTACTTCTGTTCTTTGTATAATTATGTGGTGCCGCGCGCCGCCGACGACACACCGTTGGCCGGTTGTTTAGAGCGTATTACAAGTTTTTTGTATGGGGACACCACTTATTTTTTGACTAAGCTTTATTTTAATATAGCAAATATAATAATACATATATTGGGGTAGTTTCAAATATCTGCTTGTAACGGTTCCAACGCTACAATAAAAAAATATTTTTTGTATGGGGACCACCCCTATTTTTTAACTTTTTTTTATTTTTAGATTTTTTCCTACGCTTACACACAATAACCGAGCTGGATTCCAAATTTCATCCTTCTAGGTCATCTGGAAGTAGGTTAGGTTTAGGTACTTATATGTCAGTCCCAATAAAAAATGGTTTTTTTGTATGGGGACCCCCCCTATTTTTAAACTTTATTTTATTTTTAGATTTTTCCCTACGGTTACACACAATAACCGAGCTGGATTCCAAATTTCATCCTTCTAGGTCATCTGGAAGTAGGTTAGGTTTAGGTACTTATATGTCAGTCCCAATAAAAAGTGTTTTTTTTGTATGGGGACCCCCCCTATTTTTTAACTTTATTTTATTTTTAGATTTTTTCCTACGGTTACACACAATAACCAAGCTGGATTCCAAATTTCATCCTTCTAGGTCATCTGGAAGTAGGTTAGGTTTAGGTACTATAAGTCATAAGTCAGTCTTAAAATTTACGACTTTTTGACCTTCATACCTTTATAACCGTTTGAGCTAGCTTCATGAAATTTGGGCTTCTAGATATCCTTATGGATATAATTAAACACACGTAGTTTTATGTGTTTACGTCAAAGATGTTTTGAGTTATAGAAGGGTCAAAAGTGGCACCAAGTGGTTCGTGTAATATTACACTTGGCGCTGGCTAGCCAGTTCCTTTGCTTGAACTTGGCTTGACACGCTGCCGCGTGTCTAGATCATCTGCCTTTCATATAGTACAGGAAGGGATAGAAATGACTTTATAGTAGTACACTATATTACCTGGGTCACATTAGTGTACGAGTACATATAGGTAGTTAGATACAAATAAAAGTAGTTGCGTGAAATGTGGTTTTGTTTAATGGAAAACAGCTTGAACGCAAAGAACGAAGGTCCGTTCTGGTTTTTATCAGCAGTTCCACTAGAATCACTTCATCAAATGCCACTTTTTCAATGCAAATGCTTATTTGTTGATGAAAATCAAAAATGTATGCCTAAAAGATTTCAAGAGTTCCCCTTATTCCTCATGAATCTCATTATCAGAACTGGATTAGGACAAAAAGGGACTCATTTCTGGAAGTGTATACCTATTTTATAACAAAGAAAAATTTACAAATGGGTTCAGAAATGATAGAGTTCTGGGGTACAAACATTAAATATAATAAAAAAAACATACAAACAAAATCCTCATCCTTTTTGAAGTCGTATAAAAACAATTAAATACAAATAATGTAAAAACATTACATCAAGCTTTGCAGCAGATCACGCTCATGTGAAAACCTTGAGCAATTGAGCATGCAGGCATTTATTTACAGGGTACAGCCGCATATCCACCAGTACATGAACCGTAATCCCGTTTATCACCAACATGGTGATAGCAGGTGGAATGTAATTGATAATTACAACGAATTCGTAATTTTCAACCGCCGTATCTACGTGTGGATGTCATCAGTAACGGCGTGGACATCAGCGTTGCATCAAGCGACGTCGTCATATGCGTCGCTTACGCAATGTGGTTGTGCATATAATGTCCGTTATATTACACTACATTATATTTACAGGCACCTAATGCACTCGGGGTACTCGTAGTATACTGACTTATATAAGTGTATACGTTTTTGCTTCGTAAATTGTGATTTAAACGTGTTTTAGAAGAAGGGCGCCAGGCGACTATTTTGCAAAATTTGTACATTACCATACAAAGATTACAAAGTGCGATAAGTAGGAAATCGCACGTGTATTGTACAACGTTTTGTAGTACATATTACGTACATAGTCATAGAAAACTGCTAATAATATATGTACTTATTATCAGAAGATAGCCAACGCTTCCTGTGCTCGTAGTCACTATCTTCTTTAAAAAAATATCTTTTTTTTACGACGTTTAGGTCATCATCTAGCCATTCTAGCAGATAATGTCGATGTGTCATCTTTTCAAGCATTTGTTTGTGCCAAAAATCTTCTATTAGGTATATTAATAACACAAGGTGATAATGATAAGTTAGGTTAGGCAATTTCGACTTTAATATCTATGAAATGGCCTTAGCTTTTATACTCGTAATCATATTCAAATTTCGCCAAACATACGACTTCCGTTACTTTGCTAACATTTAAAAAAATCGTTTAGGCAAATGAGTTTTCTAGCACCTCTGGTTTGATGTTATCTTCAACATAATCATGACGTAACCTAATCGATTTCTTTTTTGTTTATCAGAAATTAATCATTTGAATGTTTAGTATTTCAATATTCATTAACCCTCAGCCTGATTTATGTTATGTGTATTTTCATACGCGATCTTCATGTGTCTTTTAATTGAAAAACGCTTTTTATATATCAGTAACTATTACTTATAAAAGCAAAAGAATGTAAATAATCGTATACTTACCTATGATTCATAATTCATATTTGCCATGACTTATTTTTCAAAAGTGTTTTTTAATAAAAATATAGGTCAAGATTGTTTACCTTTTTCCTAATGTTATAACAGTTCGTTTTAAAAATAATCTGTTACAGTCTAAATTGCTATTCTACAAACCGTCACTACTTTGAAGAAAACTCGTAACTTGTTCTGTCAATGAAAGAAAAAATGTAGTGCAACTTGTTCTGTCAATGAAAGAAAAAATGTAATGCATATAGAGTTACTGCATTTTAACTTTGATTAGCAGGTGTGTGCGATACGAGATTTTTTCAAAGTACCTGGTGACGATATGGAAACATCACGTTATATATTAGAGAATGCATACTCTTTTTCACGCATAATCTGGTCGCTACTTTTGATGCTGACCGGTACTACATCAAATTATTATAGGAATGAATTCATTCAGAAAAGCAGAAGTCTATTTAAAAAGAAATGCACTGATAGAAGTGATCGTTGTATATTCAATATTTGCAGGCGATTTCCAGCCGACTGTAAATATCCAAGTTTTCCCGATCTGAATTCTTAAATATCAATTGAGGTATTGCTTCAGCTTCACTAGTAGTGCAAGATTTATTTACAAGCAAGTCTACACGTTGTTTCTCAATGACCCTAAACTCTCACTCTATTATTTGCAAGATATCAAAGCCAGCGATCTCTATTACTCCAGGCCGCGGCGCATCACTATAATTTGCAGAGATTTGGAGAACAACCGTTGTTACGGTTGAGGCTTGATAAACATTGGCGACCGCAGGCTGCGGCCGTGCGCAACGTGGTTCTGCAGCTGTTTACGTCATGGACTGGTAACGGGAGTGGTAATAGCTTCGGGTAAGAAAATGCCAACTGAGATAATTATTGACTTCGCAAAAACATCGCCTATCTTCCTGAGATATATCACCGAATATAACAACCCAACTAATCCAACTATAGTCCAACAGCTCCCAAAAAATTAACTCGAATGTCTTCGTTCAGTGTGGCTATTATTTGAATGTCGCAGTTCAGTTATAAATATTTTCATAAATGGAAAAAAAAAATCGGAAAATACCAAAAAGAAGATACTATCTTTTAGAAGATATACAGTATGTGTCTGACCATGGGGCTTTAATTCCAGGGCTTGATTTTACTCGCTAAACTGAGCTACTTTTACTATGGGACCAACCCTAAAATCGGGGAATTTTTTTTGGCTTTTCCATAGAAAACTTCGACATCTAATCAGCCAAAATGTATGAAAAAGTAAAAAAAAAAAATCGGGATTTCGGGGTTGGTGCCATAACAAAAGTAGCTCAGTTTAGCGAGTAGAATCCAGCCCTGGATTAAAAGCCCGATGCTCAGTAACACCCTGTAATCTAGCAGATCGGCCGACGAGTTTCACTATTGATAGCTTTATTTGCTGCCTTTTAAGTAGGTAACACACGTCAACGTTAATTTATTTTGGGCCTTAATATACGTAGACTTTTAACTCTACTAGGGTCATTGTTGCAGCATTGCTGCAGGAAACGCCAAATTTAATATTCTTCTTAATAAAATTTTTGCTTTTTGACGTTTCTGGTAGCAATGCACTAAACTTTGCAGTATTCCAATACTGTCTTTCATATACGTATACGTCAATATCTGTCGTTAATACAAATTGATTCTGTATTTTCATTACTTATAATGAACAGATTTCTGTTAATTTCAACGAATTTTCTTTAGAAAGTCTATACGGCTATGCTTCGATTCGCGCTCTGTTTGTTATGAGATAAAAAGTTACGGAATGATAACGCTACCATACATTATGGCTATCGTTTTTATTTTTTTAGTTTTTCTCTTAAAATCACACTTAATTACATAAGGTATAAATTCTTTAATTGGTTACATGAACAATCCTCTTGGTCAAATACAATTACTACTAATGTAAAATAATTCGATATCGTACAGTCAAAGACTATCAATATGAAAGCCGCTAGGGACCTCATACTTTTATCGCTATGACAAGGTTCATATGAAATGGTACGGAAATTTAATTCCTTGACCGTATGTACATTTCATCATAACCTACTACCAAACCCATTTACCTAAGTACTTACTCGTACTTGACTCACTCACGTTCTTTTCATCGTCAATTAAAATAAATGAAACCGATATTTTACACATCATAAGAGCTTTTTGTTATAAAGTGTAGAAAGTAAAAAGAATAATACGGCGCGTTTCGGAAAATGAATTAGACATTAACTAGAAACGATATAGTAAAGATATATGACGTTTGACGGCAAAAGGTACCTTAGGTACCTTACATATCTAGTGAATCTCTAATTCATTTCCCGAATCGAGCCGATTGTTAATTGCGCAATACTATTAATGACTAGCAATTTTTGGCTATGCGTAAAAATTTTAATTGTTACAATAAAATAAAAATCGCATTTTCTGTAAGTTTTTATGTATGGATTTTAAAGAAAACATTAGGTATGATTTAACTATTGATCAGTCTGATTTTTTTGACACTTACAACATTGATACTAAATTTTGTAACAAAACCAACTTGCCGAATGGGGCCGTGTAAATTAATTAGTCTCTATTCACTAAGCAGCATCCCACCTATCAAATCATCGATGCGGAACGACGAGTATCATCAAATCATGAATTAAACCATGAAAATGGTATGATCGTTACGGTAAGAGCAATCCAGACAGTGAGCCCATAGCTGTGTCTTCGTGAATTAAAATTAGCGCGATGGTAAGAAGAGCACGTCAAGCCGGCGAGACCTATGTAGACTCGGTAACAAAAAAGGCTGTGCAATATTGCTAAACCATAAACCATGAAGATGGTTGGAACGCCATGGTTCGAGCAGCGTCCGCGCAGTTTGCCTGCAGCCTCTGATGCCCGCGCACGCGCACGCCGGTGAAAGTGCTTTCAACGTCCGCGTCGACGATATACGCGTCGATAATTTCAAACTTTGTGTGGGATTTTAAGTGCTGTGTTGGTTTTTGGATGACTTTTTGTGTGATGGTGAGAAAATTTAGTTTGATATAATAATTATATGAACTCAATTAGAAAAAAAAAATATGGATAGACAACACGAACTAAAACGCTGAGCAAGTACGTGCTAAACCTCGTGAAATGGAGGGAACTTTAAAAGTTAAAAAAGGGAAATAAACTTATTTAGACCTACGTAGCGATAGTGAGAAGACAAACTTAGATTCTAATCATTAGAAGAATTAGATTATAATCCCGTTCTTTAAACTTTAATTAATGTTTGTTATGTTGTTTCTCATTTGGTATTATTTTAATACCGACCAGGCTGGTTTTAACGTATGGGTATTATATTTAAACAAGCATAAGATACCTATTAGGTATACATGATACTTATAATTTCCGGATGAAAATGCTAGGACATCCGGACGGATAGATAGGCGGGTAGACGGATGTACTTAAATAAGGGTTTTTTTTACTATGTGCCTTTTTAAATTAATATGGAATTCCGCAAAATAACGCCTGATCTATTTTTTTAATGTTTATTACGGAACCCAACAGATAACATAACATTTTTCAAACGTATTGAGTAAATACCTAATTAGAGAACAAAAATATACCTACCTACATTATTTAAGAGCAATATCTCAAAAGAAATAAAATATGTGTAGGTTTAAAATACAGTATTTATGCTTAAAAAGGCCTGGTATAGATACGTCTCTTTTATTAGCTTTTTTAGCAATATTTGTAATTTACATTCGCCATCAGATATATCAAGCGGCCGAGGTGCACAAAAATATCTAGACACGCACTTTAGCACCTTGACAATAGAAGCGTGTTCAGCTTTAGATATTTTTGCCACCTTGGCCGCTCCGATATTTCTGATAGAGACTGTACATCCAAGTAAGCGTTCTTCTGAACAAACTTTAAATGTTCTTTTTTATAAGGTCATTACCATTTTACACTCATAATTATCTGGGCCAAAATCAGCCCAAAACTGGTTTGCTACCAAATTTCGAATGGCGTCACACAGGGCACGATACTAAATCCATTAGCATTTATTAATGTTTCTCGGATAAAACAGCATTTCACTTAATAACAGTGAAAGTTCCGATACTAATACAATTTCTACAAGACCGCAGAAAAGTAACAAAATAGCCGCGCAATTATATTAAAGAGATAGTGAGTTTTAATAAAATTTATAAAAATAAATTTTAACCGAGTTAGGTTTACTAGTTTGCAGGTTAAATAACACAAAGTCTCAAGCTACTTTGTATATCTATAAAACTCTCATGAACTTACTTTATTATTAAAATTAAGTATTTTTCGATGCTAACTAGGGATGCAAAGTAGAGTGTAAAATAATACTAAAATTAATTTCTATGCTTTGTTTTACATTTATAATATTATGTATGTACTATTGTGTTCTAATCCGAAATATCCGGATCCAATCCGCATACATTACTGTAGGTAATAAAACATGATATACATATTTATTATTGTTCTAAAATTCATTCGTTTTCCGAAATTGCTCTTTTTTTAATGACTTTATCCGAGACTTCGATTTCATTGTACTTACCATTTGTTTTTTTACAATATTACATGTACCTCATTTCTCACTGTAATTGTATTGAGATATTTTTTCTTTCACGTTATTGTAGATTTAGATACCTTGTAACCTTCCTATCGTCAGTTGATAATGTACCTATTATAAACTGACTGGCGCTTGCCATTTCACGGTGACTTATAGATATCACCTATAATGAGATAGGGTTCTAAGTTACTAATAAATAAACAGTTCTTAACGATATCAGACAGTGTCCGTTACAAGGCCGAGATCCAGACCGACGACGAGTTAGGTTAACTGTCCTTAAGTAACAGGCTAATCTAACTTGCAGGCTAGGAACGAGATATCGATCTAGTTATTAGATCACCAAGATTACCTAGAAATGTTGCGTAGTCGCACCACCTCGAGATTAGCAATTACTTACTTAATATTTGATAGATTTATGTTCTTGACAAATATTATTCTCACTATTTGTATTACAATTTTAATACAACAGGGTCTACAAACTACATTTAGGTACATTTGGGCCTCGATTATTATTTGAGTGATTTTTTTTAAATATGGCGATAGGCAGCGAAATTAACTTTTTGCTCTTACGGTCGAAGAGGTACCTAGTAAGAGAAAATTTGCGGTAAGCAATTGAATTCTATTTCTAAGACCATTAGCTGACCAGCAGTACTTTAATCAACGTGCAGGCAAAAAGCAACAAGTGGTTATAAGTCCGTCGGATTTATAATTAATGATGACGAAAAACAAGCACAGTAAGAATATTGCCTGGTTTCAAGAAACGTGTGCAATTTTTTCCGCCACGTACCGACCACAGAATGCAAAATTATAATTACCTCATACTTTATTTTCTTTTGTATCGTTAAACACGCAATAGTTAAATTGAAATGTTAACTCTATTTATTTGATTTTATTCTTCATCATATTCATTGTTGGCAAACTTAATTGTCAGTCAGTAGTCACTTAGCAGTTACTTTTTTTAACCATTGCATCGAATAAAACAAAATAGGTATCTAAGTATTTTATATCAATAAAATAACTATGGTCAGAAAGTATAAATTAAGACAAAAAAACCGGCCAAGTGCGAGTCGGACTCGCGTTTCTAGGATTCCGTACATAAGTCCGACTCACGCTTGAGCATCACGACCATCTTTGGGTCACTAATTTACCTACATAATGTGTACCAAATTTCAACTTAATTGATCCAGTAGTTTCCGAGAACTGTGACAGACGGACAGACGCACGAGTGATCCTATAAGGGTTCCGTTTTTTCCTTTTGAGGTACGGAACCCTAAAAACGTTGATGTGTAACAATGATGACATTTCAGACGATTTATAATCATACACATTTTGTTTTATGAAGATAACAAAAAGGCCGTTGAATATTCATTGAATACATTACGCACAACAAAATAATCATAATTATAACAATAAGACAACACTACTGATGTAATTCAGATTATCTGAAGCATAGTTTTGTAAGATCTTACTACACTAGGCAGCATAGCTGGAATCAGTTTTATTTTTTCTTATTTACGTATTCAATTCGTTAATTCTGAACGAGTGCCGATAAATTAAAATATAACCGAAGGAATCGACACGAGTGGCGAATTACTTATTTTTCGCAATTGTATCGTAATATTCGTAATGTACTATTACATAATAGTAGCGATGTAGGTACTAAGTGTAACAAATTGAGTAGGTAAAATTAAATCTCTATTTAGAAAAAGATAATGTGCGCAAAACATCTACATGATAATATGAAAAATATGAAATTTAACGCGAAAGAAGTCTCAGCAACAACTAGTATGTATGGGACAAGAGTATTGTTTCAACTACATTTATAATAATTTGAGTGACAATAAACCCGAAAAATCGTTGACAAGTAAACGAAGCACGTAATTTAGGAATAACTAACGCAAGGGTGCTGAAAGTGTATAGTGTATTGATTCACTAACAATCGTGTGATTAAATAATAATAGTAGCGAATAGTCAAAAACATCATCAGTAGGTAATGCAATACAAATCAGACGGTTAGCGGTAGCAAAGACATATAACTTCGTATACGATGAATAAAATGTAAGAAAAAAACGTGCCCCGGAAATAAAGAAAACGTCATTATTGGATAGACGGCGCACACTCCTTTGGCCTATGGTCGGCTAGATGGCGTGACGACCCCGTTTCATATTTAACAATTTTAACACATAGATATCAGGGAACATGGGTAAAAATGATATAAAAATAATAAAATCATTTATCCATATATACCTACACATTTTTTTGATAATTGTATACGTGTTTATTTTGAGGTTTAGTCGTGTGTGGATAGATTACAGTAATTTTACGGTGACTACGAAATTTACTATGACAGGACCTCTCTATACTATCTATTCTCTTTGGCGGTAGCGTGGAATCAGCCTCGATAATTGATAAGTTGTAACATCTGCCATATTTGGCTCGAGGAAATGATTATGCAGTTGGAAAAGAAACATTTCTTTATACACATTTACGTTCACATAACAACGAATATAATGGTCGATTACTAAGTAAGTATCCACGATTGTTTTACGATGAGTTAAATTAGAAGCAAAAAGTGCATGCGTTACGAGTATACATATACACCGGTAATATTAAATTCCGTTTATAGACTGTAACGTGACCATAATTTACTCATTTTCGGAATCATCATGCGGTCCAGACATGAGTTTGAGTAGGTACTATCGTGCGCTATAAATATGCGCACAGCTCGAAAGTAAAAGAGTTATTATAGCCTCGTAAGTTCTTGTACTTATACTTAACGTGCTAGTCAATCAGTGCTAACCCGGTAAACTTACTTGCGTATTTTTACATGCAATGAATGATCCCACCCTCTCACCGCAAAATCATATAGAAATAAAGTTCCAAATTCAATAGCGCCCAAATTGCCCTGGGTCTTACGAGGATAATAAAATCTTGGTGAAGAAGATAGCAGAGGACACCGGACGGAAGAAAAAGAAAGTAGAAATTCTTCTCTTCAGATAAAGTGGGTAGTGGAATTGAAAGCAATATTATAAAGAAGTAGAGATGGGAGGATGGGATAGGAGGGGGAGGCCTATGTTCAGCAGTGGACGTCTCATGGCTGAGATGATGATGATGATGATGAGAGATGAGTACCCGAAAGCATTATTTACCTTACTCGTATTATATTATTTCATAAAATAGTACATTTTCGCAAGTAAATCACCAGTATTAATTTTATAACTAAAGAAATAATGTTGAGTTAGCTTATGGTAAGCAAATAAGTACTTTGAAATATCATAACTTCATAAGTCAACTCAACTTTTTTCTCCATTTTTAATACAGGCAGATTCAGTAACGAACATGCTCTAAAAGTCAGAAAAAGCTCTGCAAGTATAATTAATTCGCCCAATGAACCGTCGTGTAACGGGATTTGAGCCCCGTTACCCGCGCGCTCCCTCGGGCTTTGTTGCGTCTATGGGAACGATCGATTATTGCCATTACTGAGCCAGGAAATACTCGCAAGTGTAATAATAATGTAGGATAAATGCTCACGACTATATACCACAATGGGCGGCTGTTGCCTGTCGAACCTGTGTGAAAGGCTTCAGGCCTTTGGGTTGTACTCGTATGTGGAATAAAGATGAATTATTAAAGGATACGGTTACCATAAAATTAGGAAGGATTTTACGCTTGTACGAGTACGACTAATTCAAATGGTGTACAGTCGCCATCAGATATATCGGAGCGGCCAAGGTGCTCACAAATATCTAAACACGCCTTTATTGTCAAGGCGTTAGAGTGCCTGTTCAGATATTTTAGAGCACCTCGGCCGCTCCGATATATCTGATAACGACTGTATGTATGTATGGGTGGTTGACATCATGCTTATCTATAGTAATATAAATATCTGGGAGACTGAGCTTTGCTCGGAAAACATAAAAACTCAAAAATGCACGTTTTCCCAAAGATAAGACCTGGCTAGACCAACTTGCATCGAAATCTTTAGAGCCGTTTCCGAGATCCTCGAAATATATATATAAACAAGTATTGCTTGTTTGAAGATATTAGATTAGATACGGACCGGAAGTCTCAGAACGCGAGTTAGAATCGCTTTTTTTTTCTCAAAATTTAATTAAGTAACGAGTAAAAGATCAATGATCCAGTAATTTTTTTTTGTTACAGAACTTGGAAAAACAATGAGTAGATCAAAGCCATGGCTAAATTGTGTGTGAGTGAGTCTGTGTAACGAGTCAGACACCATGTGGGCGCGGGCGCTGCTGGTGATATGTGCAGCGGCCCTGCTGCAGAGGACCAACTGTGAGTACTTGTACTAATAATTCTAAGCATTCCTACTTATATGATTATAATCCTATTATATATCATCATCATCATTCATTTAAGAGTTAGACTCTTGTCGGTGGAGCGATTTCCATGTATGTCGGTCCTCTGACTTCTCCTTGACAGCCTGATACGACACGACGTTGAGCTTTTCCTTTACTTGATCTATGTACGTTCTCCTTGGACTTTCCCTTCAATGATATTTTTGATAAATTCGTCGTGTCGTAGCAGGTGACCAAGCATCTTTCCTATTATATATGTTCCTCAGTAAACATTACCATTTTTATTTTATTTATAGGGAAATATCGTTCACTGTATGTTCGGCAATGAATTAATTAGCCAATTGCCAGAACAAAATATATGAAATAAAAAATTGTGCCTACCCATTTTTATAGACGAAATTTAGGAATCATCAATTCATCATTGATAACGATAAAATAATGACGAACACATTTTATCTACTAGGACATCGACAAATTTATCGACTGTATGTCATTATGACATAAACTCAAATAAATGTCATATACATACTAAGAAAAAGTGACCAACGCCTCCAGTGCCCCAGGCTGGACTCGAACCAGCGTGCAGCGTCCTCTGCTATCACGGCAGCAGTATACTGCCCTCCTAAGCCGAATAGCGGCATCTCAAAAACAAATGACGTTGAAAATTGAATTTTCAGATAATGAATGTAAGGTATATGTTTGCATTAAATTTTTATTTGAGATGCCGCTACTTGGCTTAGCAGGGCAGTATACTGTACTTGAAATAAAAACAAATTTAAATATTTTCTAAAAATAATTTAATTTGTTCTAATACTTCCAATCGTATTATGACTTAAGACATGTTCTTTATCATTTAATTTTTGAAGTCGTCCGACCGATCCCTAATTTATTGTACCTACATTTTGATACTCTCCGAATCTTCAAATTGATGATGAAATATCCGACATTCGATATGTTGGTATTAGTAACACTAAAACTGACATAATCACTTGTTGTAATATTAGGTACAGGTAAAGGTACATTATTTATATACACTAAAGAAAATAAAATTATCCATTGCAAGTTGACCTAAATGAAAAGGTACAGTTATGAACGGTCTACAACTTTTAAAATGGCAGTAATGTTTATAATCCTACGTGACATTTAGAAAGATGCGATTAAATGATATATTAAGACGTACTTACGGTAGTCAAATAAACTTCTTATGTCGCATGTTGCGCAAATGTTGTCAAATTACGCGGTACATTTCACCGGACGGACATCTAAAGTCACGTCTCAATGTACCTATTTATGAACTATTCTGAACCTTCTTTCATAGATGCAGTGCTTTAAAACATATTTAAGTACATGTCTGGCTTTTAATATTTAATAAAAGTTAACTATGCGCTTAATCATGTCTTATTACAGCATTTTACGTAATAATGTTGTAAAATTGCATATAAGTAGGAACGTCGAACGGCTACTTTCAAATATGTAGTTCTTGTTGTACGAGTAACTGTTTTCTGTTAGGTACCTATCTTATTTTATGTTTACTTTGTTTATATTAAAATCATCACTAATCTGCAACTGATGTCCAAACAAACTTTAAACAGACATTTTTTCACATAGAATTTCCTCGTTTATGAACAATAAAATCCATAAGTCCCTTAAGCCTCAAAAATGAATCGATCGACATTGATGATCGACGGCTTTGTAATTTCGACGCTACGGTGGTATTCTACATACAAGACAAACATTTATTAACCTCATACTAAATAGGTTTCTTTTTAGCTTTTAGTGTAGTCGGGTGCGAATATTCGTGCACTTATGCACAAAGTTAATGAAGTTGTTACGATAAAATTATTGACACGCCGGGGCAGAAGGTCGCTCGCTTTCCCGCGCTTTCACCACCACTGCGGCGTTCGCCAAATTGTTTACATTTTACTCTGCTTAAAACTGAGATAATGCCATTTAAGATAAAAGACTGACCGCAGCATTATGGTAACACTCCATTTCTGACCGCAGCTGCACTACTGGTACTGAACGCGTCGGTGTTATTGTCAATTTCCATAGAGAAATGAACGGTAGTGCTGCTGTCGTTGGAAATGGACTGTCGAATTTACTCACGACAGTCACGACACGTATGCGCTTCGCTAAGCTGAGCAGCTTTGTGGACGCTCCTTCATGCCGCTCTAAGAATATTAGTAGGAATAACATTTTAACTACTTAAGTAATTGACTTAAAGAGTAGACAGTACATATTTAACATATGTTGATTTATTACATGAAAGTTGGGAGTGTGTCACTAATACGTCTCTTGGAACACTTAATGTAACCGTAACGTTTACAGTTTATTGTTATTAGTTTCAGACCGCATTCGTATTTAGTTACACAAACATTGAAAGGTTTTTTGATTTTTATTTCTTCTTCATTGTTTTTAGAAAGGTTTCACTGTACTGTACAATAATTGTTGCACGGTATTCTTTTGAAATCCATGCATGGTAATGTTGCCCTAGATCTGACGAGCCTATATTTAAATTGATAAAAGGGATGGTATGTAAAACGTGCGTGTATTTTCAAAATCTTGATGGAAAGTGAACTCACCTAAACTTATAAGGAAATAGGTACATGTATGATCTACATTTACAGTGTATATATTAAAGGGAACGAGAGGCCTATCACCTTTTTACTGTCTGTTTGAGAAAATTTAAATCGATCTTTCTTTTTCCGTTTAAAATTTTTTGATATAATAAAATAGAAAAATATACAGTGCTTGGATGCCTGCTGCAAACGACTTTTTATATAGATTACAGGTAATTTAGACACTTTAAAAGCTATAAAAATAGTTTCTAATACTTACAGGATAAAAAAATATCTGGATACAAAGGCACTACGTAATTTTTGTGGTGTTACAGTTGCTACGAGTACACTAATGAAGCATGCTAGTAAAATTAATCTATATTTCTAGAAGACTCATTCTGTCGCAAGTTTAGTGTATCATAATTGTTAATCGTTCAATAGGACTCGACCGCTATCAGATATATATGACGCTAACGCTAAATGCTGATAGTGCTTATATATCTACCTATGTCCAATAAGTATTACAAACTATATTCGATATAATCACCTGGCGTTTATCTCTTACTATACGCAGATCTAAACCGGAGAGAAATACAAATGTGTTCATCTTGCGACCATTCGAATATTCTGAGATGTCTTATTATGTAAATCTCTATGATCCGAAACATCAGTTACTATCATGCAACTCGCTTATATGATACCTAGAAGATTATAATATGTATCTAACACATTCCAAGGAAATATTAAACAAATACTTGTTAGTAGAATTGACAGTCTTTCAACCTAGTTTGCCATTAATTGTCTGGTGAATACAGTAGTTTGAACTTTAGCGTCGTAATAAGCATAATGTACATTAGGAAATACTAATTGGAAAAATGATAACAAAATAATTTTTAAGAAAAAAAAACCGACTTCTATGGGGCCCGGTGAAAGATTATGGTAGATGGTGCACTATGTAGAAAAGGAGGTAAAACCAGTACTTTCTAGTAGCATTTCGTTTCCGTAAGGGTCGTAGTTCTAGCCTAACCTAACCCACTTCTCTGATAGCAGTTCGGTTCTGTGAGGATCGCAGTTCGAACCTAATCAAACCCAATTTTCTAGTAGCATTTCGTTTCTGTAAGACTCGCAGTTCTAACCAAACCTAACCCACTTTTGTTCGGTTCTGTGAGGATCACAGTTCAAACCTAACCTAACCCACTTAACGGCGCATGCGGTGCGGTGTACGGGAGTTTGAGCGGGAGGGGTTTGGCATCATCATACCCACATTTTATGGTAGGTAATCATAGTGGTTTATTTAGTTTAGGTATCATAGTGGTTTTCCGGGTCAAGGTCCGGGTCTCTGAGTGAGAGTCCGGGTCCGAGTCCCGGTCCGAGTCCGGGTCCGGGGCCGGGTCCGAGTCCGGGTCCGAGTCCGGGTCCGAGTCCGGGTCCGAGTCCGAGTCCGGGTCCGAGTCCGAGTCCGAGTCCGGGTCCGAACCGGATCCGGGTATGAGTCCGGGTCCCAGTCCAAGTCAAAATCGAAATTCGAAATCACCAAACATGTACTATGCGTCGTTGAAGAGTTCTGTTCTGATCATCATCAGCAGTTCCACTTCATCAAATGCGACAGTTTTTAATGTAAATGCTTGATTTTATGATGAAAATACAAAAAATTCTATACGTACATATGCCTTTAAGATTTGAGGAGTTCCCTCGATTCCTTATGGATCCCATCATCAGAACTCGAGCTTGACAGAAATGTGGCTTAAAAACTAAACTTGCTTAACAAACATAACGAAGAGGACAAATCGCCAAACGTGAACTATGCGTTGTTGAAGAGTTCCGTTCTGATCATCATCAGCAGTTCCACTTCATCAAATGCGACAGTGTTTAATGAAAATGCTTGATTTTCTGATGAAAATACAAAAATCTCTATACGCATGCCTTTAAAATTTGAGGAGTTCCCTCGATTTCTCATGGATCCCATCATCAGAACTCAAGCTTGACAAAATTGTGGCTTAAAAACTTAACTTGCTTAACAAACATAACGAAGAGGACAAATCGCCAAAGGTGAACTATGCGTCGTTGAAGAGTTCCGTTCTGATCATCATCAGCAGTTCCACTTCATCAAATGTCATATTTTTGAATGTATATGCTTGATTTGTTGATAAAAACACAAAAATCACCATATGTATGCCTTTAAGATTTGAGGAGTTCCGTCGATTCCTCATAGATCCCATCATCAGAACTGGATTTTGACAAAAACGGGACCAATCTGTATGCATATACATACAATCAAAAAAATAATTTTCAAAATCGATCCAGTAATGACGGAGATATGGAGTAACAAACATAAAAAAAAAAAAAAAAAAACATACAACCGAATTGATAACCTCCTCCTTTGGGATTTGGAAGTCGGTTAAAAAAGAGGACCGTGAATAAAAACTACTAGAGAAAGACAATGGTTAAATTGATGCTAAGGTAAAAATATAGGTACCTAAAATATGAATCATATAGAAGTAAAGTCAGCAACATCCACTTAAACTGATGAAATAATTACAACCTTAATGTATAACTTATAAGAAGTGTAATAAATAAATTTATTTGAAGTGGATGTTTCTGACTTTGCTACACTATAAGACTCAATATGTCAAAAACTACATAACTGTACGTCAAAAACTAAACCACGAAGACCAGTGAGGTAAAAGAGGAACACACTCACTGCGTGCCCAGTTACAGACGACACGATTTGATATTATTCAGAGCATGGAGATTTCAATCAGCTAATCGCTAGACATGTAATACATCATGCGCCAGTCTTGTGCAGTTGCCTACATTCTATGCTATTACATTTAAACACTAGTACATATTTGGCTCTAGGGTAATTTGTCAGTAACTGGCCACCCTAAACTAAAAAAATATTCTATTCACCTATAAACAGAATTATTTTTAGTATAAGGTGGCTAGTTATTGAAGGCTGGCCAGTTATTGAAACCTTATACTAAACGGAATTCTGTTTATAGGAGAATAGAACTTATTTTTAATTTAGGGTGGCCAGTTATTGGCCTGTGGCCAGTTACTCGCGAATTACCCTATATAAAGAATAACAAAAATAACTGGTGCAGTTACATTTGGTACCTGACTGTTCCATCCAATTTCTAGTGACAGTAAAAACAAATACTTTGTTTTTTCCTACTCATACTTGGATATAGCATTCATACCAATACGTAAAGGTGTCTCCACAAAAATGACACAAATGCATTATTGGATTAGCATAAAAACAACAGACCGGTTTTTTCACGCAAACTATAGTTCGTTTTTTTTAGCATTAGAAAGAACTTCGCAGAAGTAAGCTTGTGGTTCCAAATCCGGTACTTTTAGCGGTAATAATTTGAAGTAAATTATATGTATTGACCGTGCTACATTAGATAATTCAATAATTATTAACAATTAAAGAGCCTGATAAAAACTGTACGCTTACTTCTGTGGAGTTCTTTCTAATGCTAAAAAAAACGAACTATAGTACCTACATAGTTTTTTTTTTAATCAAGCAATAATTCGCAATGCATACGTTGTAAGGTTGTAACACTAGGTTCACGAATTACAAGTTCTCAGCACGACATTACACAAAATTAACTTGTCGTGTCCCGTTACACGGTAACAGTTTCACCCTTATCTTAAAATCGCACGAATTTCCACTCTCGACTCAAAAACCTCACCTTGATGGCGTCACACGTACAGCTTTACAAAAAAACATCTGTGCAGCTACCACCAGTTTGGCACTGACATAAACGCTAGCGTGAACGTAACTTACTTTCTATGCATCTCGCTCGTACTGGCATATTAGTGTAAGCGAGATGTAACATTGAAAGTAATCTCAGATTTATAATCTGTATATATTATTAATAATAATCATGTCAAAGGCTAATATGCTAATGACGTAATAAACAAAATTCTGGTTGAAGTGTCAAATGTCACTCTTGGCACTGACAGATTATATCAGAATACGCCCGAATGAACATGTGAATGGCACACACATCGAAGTTTCGAATTTGTGTAGCAAGTAACACTTTGTTGAGCTTATTTTAACTTCCTTGTTCAGTAAAAAAACTATTCCTACATATACACGTCTGTACTGTATATATATATATATATATATATTTAGTTATTTACTTTACCAATATGACCTAATTATACTTGTTTACTATCGACATTTGTCTCCTACATTCACATTTTAGGAAATGAAACATACAGTATGTCAACAAACAGTACTCAGAAATGATAGCTCGAAATTGAAAGTAATGCACAAGAAGGTCACTACCAATTTAGTATGTGTACTTTCTCCTTTATATCTTTTTAAAGGATTTAAGCTTTACGCAGTCTTTTAAGTAGTATTTAATAAATTTTGACTTTTAATCATCTTATTAGTATTAAGTTCATCATTTATTTTCAGTTCTATATCGTTACCCTGCACATCATAGTTAGCAGTATAGTTTAAGTAGGTATACTCGTAAATTTCTGAGGAATCTGATAAGCAAAATTTTAAACAGAGTATACTTTCGGAGCTTTCAGAGTTATTGAAGTAAAACGTTAATATCCGCGCGATCGCCAAATCTTCCGTCGCAAAATTCGCGCGGCGTGCATATCTTTTGTTCCTATCAAGCCATCCTTATATGATCATACAAAATAAATTGACGTACGTACGTAACAATTCGAGTGCTTTATGAAAACTAGGAAATGCAATTGTAAACATTATGACAAACAAACGTAAAAGAAATCGGAAACAGCGTTTATAAGCATTTCTTCAGTATTGTTCAACGCAAGTAAGGCATCCCACGACCGAGTTAAACTCCAATTCGTATCATGGAATCGCGTTTAGCGCTGTCTTAAACACTTCATCATAAAGTTGACATTCGGCTGACTTAAAATTCTTTTAACTTAGCAAATAAGCATTAAATTTTGCTGTTGTCAAAGCGTTTAAACTCTTGCCAGTAAGGTTTATATTTGCTAGACCGCGGTTTGTGATGATGTCGTTTAGCCTAGTTTTGTATGCCGTAATGTCGGCGATGACATCGCCTTTAGTTTTCTCGGCTAATTAATTTGCTTGGCTTAGAGAAATCCATGGGAGTTTTGAGTTCTCTTCAGTCTTAAGCTAAGCAGTCAAGGCCAGTTCATTTACAAAGGGTTATTTATAACCATATATTATAAATACACCGTAAAGATACGTATTTACGTAATCTAGATAATTTTGGTGGTTAATTTTTATTTACCATGAAAAAATTCATTCGGAATCCAGACTATATTTGCGAGGGCAGACTTTGAATAAAACCTTAAAAGGTTAAGTTAGCTCAGTAGAAAAATCTCACGAAAACATAATTTATCTTCAATTGCAAATTGTTTACCTGATACCTATTAGTAATAAATATTATAAATGCTATAGTAACTTTGTATGTCTGTCTGTTAACTCTTCACGCTGAATCCATTGAATCGATTTAGAAGTTTGGTACCTATGAAGATAGTTTGAGACCCCAGGAAGGACATAGGGTTTTTTTTATCAATAAGCATCATTCCACACAGACGTAGTTGCAGGCAGAAGCTATGTAGAAAGTAACGTCGAGTAACCAATATCAAAAAAATATTCGTATAACATTTAGCGCCCCGCCCCAGCTTCGCACGGCTTGACCAATTATACACCTAAACCTTCCTCTAGAATCATTTTATTAATAGGTAGTAAAAATCCGTTCAGTAGTTTTTGAATTTATCGCGAATATACAAACAAACACACGAACACACATACGCGGCAGGGGACTGTGTTTTATAAGGTGTAGTGATATTGCCACCTATAAGCGTGTATTAATAAGCGGCTATGTTATATTTACCTGTACACGATTAATCAAAGTAGGTGAGTAAAACCGACAAACATGCAATTTTCTATTCATTCACAAACCAGTATTAAAATTGTGATCTAAATACTAGCCGCTTTTGCAATGCTTCAGTGAAGGGCCGAACCTGCACCTATTAGCGCACATTAGCTAACTCGGCCGGTAAAAAAACGGATACTTAAATAATTATTATTTAATTAATAAATACCAAAAAACTTCATGATATTAGCTACTAGCCCGAAAATATCTAAAGTGAGTGACTACTTTTGTTTCGCCTCGAAATCCATACTTTCTTTCACCTGGCAAAAGATGTTTGTTGCAGAACTCCCACGTAAAATTTTTCTCATTGGTATTCACAGATTTAAAAACTCTCTCGCATTTTTTATGAGGAAAGGAAAACAACAAAAAAATAATAATTTGTGAAATTAAACTAAAAACATCTATTAAATTCAACCAAAGCACGAAGTTGATACTAAGCTTTTAAGATAACACCAACGATAATAAGCTCAACTCAGATGGAAAAAGAGGAAGTAGGGAAAGCTCATAAAGGTCGGTAACCACATAATCTCTGTCCAAGCAGTAACGAACGCTGCCACTGTGCAATAAAGCGCACCATGCGTTTCCGTTTTCGAGGCCCACAACACACGGGGGTAAATATTGCAATGGAGCGTCTCAAAAGTTTGATACTTAAACCAATAGCATGGTCCAAGCGCCCGGGACACGTGTGAAGTGTTAGTGCAGTATACCCGTGACGTCTGTAGTTTATACAGTGCCAACCACTTGAATAGCCTCACTCACCAAAATTAATATTTCTCATAGTAATATAAAAAGGAGATATACATTAAACATTAAATATGAAATAAAACAAGAAGCCTTGTAATAGTAAATAAAATATTTATTGTTATCTAATCAAAGTTTTAAGAAATAACGTCAAACAAATAATTGGCCCTTCCACTTGAATAGCCTCACATGCTAAAGGATACTTTTTAGTTATTAAAACTCTTTCGTTTAATATTTTGTATACCTTCCATTAGACCTTATTAATTCGAAAATATGATTAGGTAGTGATTCATATAAAGAATCTGTGTAATTAACGTCCACAGAATCCCAAAAAGTGTAAATAGCTTGAATCAGTTCTTCTTTATTACTAAACTGTCTTCCGTTGTAATAAACTTGCCGAGACAGCCAACCCCAGGCATTCTCCATGATGTTCAGATCAGGAGACAAGGATGGCCAATCTAGAACTTCAATCTGGTTTTCATCAAACGACTTTGTAACTATGGCTGACGTGTGTATGGGAGCATTATCATGCTGAAAAAACATTTTTTTTCTACTTATTACTTTTCTGATCTTACTTTTTGTTTCTTTTAATAAATTTAAATACTTTTCAGCATTTAGTCTTCCATCTACCATAATTAAATCAACAGTACCATAGTAAGAAATTGCTCCCCAAACCATCACCGATCCGAGAGTTGAGTGATGACGTGATAGTACTTTCGGATCTTTCCTTAGGTCATGAAAATAATATTTAAATCCATCTGGACCATCTAGATTAAACTTTTTCTCATTAGTAAAAATCACATTTCGCCACTCGGTTTTCCAGCACATGTACTTTTTGGCAAAAGACAGTCGATCCGCCACATGTTGTTCGCGCAAAGGAGGTTTACTCATGATATTTTTCGTTTGAGGTGGGATGATGTTCTAATAATTCGTCGAACTGTAGAGAGGGATACTCTAGTATTTATTTCACTAGCTATCTGCCTGGCGGTCTTGGTGGAATTTGAAGCAGAGCGTAAAATAAGTCGACGTTCACGATCCATAGTGGCAAATTTTGTGCGTCCTTTATACTGGTGGCCGTAATTTTCCTTATTTTTAACATAATTATTAATAACTTTAGGGCTGCGACCTATTTTTTTAGCTATCTCACGATGGGATAATTTATGAGTTAAATAAAAATTAACCATTTCAATTTCTAAACTTGTAAGTTTTTGCCCCGTCCTATAGTCGCAAAAACATTGTGTTTATCGCGTTACTGCAGGTACTTAATAGAATGCCTTCTGTATTATCTAATCATAATAAAATAAATTTGAAAGCGAAACATAAATGCACGGTTTGGACAATTATGTTACACTGAGGCTATTCATGTGGACGACCCGTATTAGCTCTTGCGTCCACGACGTTTCGCGCGCAGACAAGTTCGGACTTGTGAATGTGTCGTTCGATAAATGTCAGGGCGTACAATTCAAATTTAAGATATATTGATAAAAATTATCACGTATAATTATAATACTCACAATATATAGGTGAGGCTATTTAAGTGGTTGGCACTGTATCTGACCTCGCATGTTCTGATTCTTATGAGCACCTTCATCGCGCTATGAGATAATGATCATATTTTATCTAATTCAGTAATATTAACTTGTTACTTTACTGTCATAACAAAAGCAATTTTCATACACTTAAAATCAATGAAAAACAAAACACTCCTTTTTCTTAGGGAGTTGAGTAATAATAGTCAATTTTCTAAAGACATCTCACAAGCATACGAAGTGAAAAATTTTCATTACTATTTAAAGTTGTAAATGTTGTAATTATTGTTTTGCAATTTTGCACCGATCCGTGTGTTTTACGCCTGTCAAAGAAAGGCATCGACCGGAAATTTGATCTGAAGGCCCTGATTTATATAAGTGTTAAAGGAGATAGAATACTTAATTTAACTGTAAGCGTTACTTAATATAACTTGTCTGCTCAGAAGTATACGTCCGGTAATGTATACCTACAAACAAGTTTAGATAGATAGGCTACTACTTAGAAGTTCGTGAGAAATAGATATATTTATTCAAAAACCAAAGTTAAAAATGATATGAATAAGATTTCGTTTGTGGGAAACGCATCCGGATTCTTACGCTCATCTTGATCACTAAACCAGACTGATAATATAGTGTACGTAGTTACGTACTACTAGGTACCTAATTTTGATCGAATTTTGGTTTGCGCTTGTGCAACTACAAAGACGCATCTGCCTCTAATAACGACGTTGGAGAGATATACCTAGTGTGGTACGAAGACGTAATAAAAATACGTATTTTTAGGAGTATTATCTCTATTTTTCACCGTGTTCAGTTTCTCGAACAAGACTAATACAACCAAGCACAAGATGAACTGCCTGTAGGCACTTGGAACTCTCAATTATATTTAATTCATGTCGACCGTGGTCAAATA
This sequence comes from Cydia fagiglandana, assembly GCF_963556715.1. NCBI lineage: Eukaryota > Metazoa > Arthropoda > Insecta > Lepidoptera > Tortricidae > Cydia > Cydia fagiglandana. Next base: position 11,339,696 of record NC_085933.1, read on the forward strand.
TTAAAATTAGTGATATGTATTTAGTTCTTAAATAATTGTATTGCGATATGCTTATTATGGTAATTTTTTCAATTAATTCAATTTGACATTTTATATTTATATAAATTTATGATTATGATGATGAATTTGCACGCTTGACGGGCCTGGCACGTTGCATGCGATCCAAAGCCGGGCGCCTTCGGCATCCTCATACTAAAAGCGTAACACTATACATATATTGTAACATCCCCATACTGTGTCAATCCAAATAAATAATTTCTGATTTTCAAAGGAGTCAAAGAGCACGAAGGAATATAATCATTTTGCAGATCGGACGACGTATATCAGTAAAGGTGAAATACTGTAAATATATCATACTTACATACTCACAATTATATTATCTAGGAATATAATATTATTTACCTACATTGAAATTGGTTGCTGACCTAGTGAAAATACTGAAATATTTTAACTGTTGATGTAGTAAAGCTAGGCGCTTTCAACCACCTCGTAAAGTATTAGATGCTTCTGTTATCAGAAAGTGTGTTTTTATGGCACTTAGTGACTTTTTCTTACGTTTCATATGCTTTGTTTCCCATTGTTTGTAAATGGTAAAATCACGTGACCGCGCGGAACACACTGACGCAGGTCCGTCCTCTACAAGCGCTGCCGCGCGACTGAAGAGAGCGTAAGTGCGTTCGCGAGTGATTGCGCTTGCGGATTTAGTAGGTATTGAAACATAGAAATTATTTTAATGATGTTACCGAGACAAAGTGATCCAAAACGTCTAGATTATCTTATTACCTATACATTTATGTAAAAAACAAGTCAAAAAAGTTTGTATTGTAGATATGGTTTGGATTTATTGTTAAAAAAAGGCGTAACTTTGGAATTTTTTTCTATCGAGCAAAGTTTATCTAATCATGTTTTTGAGATCCAAAACGTATCTGCCAGATCCTTAAGTATAAGATATATTTTTTTCACAATTTTAAAACATGGTTCCTTTATTTCTAATGGATTCAAAAAACTGGTTCGCTTAGCTCCTACGGAAAAAGCACGCCTTAACGTGAACCAACATTCAACAAGGGTGCTAAAAAATGGAAACCCAGGCTATCGCACATACCTATCCCACGATTGACTAAAAATACGACGGACACGACAGTCGATATTATTGACTAAAAGTTAAAGTTAATATGACTCACGTCTGTCTCAAGCGAGCCTCGTGAAATACGATTTTGGGCGTCGTTAACGCCTCAATCGTTGTACGTCACTATTTATATTTTTTAAGAAAACTGAGCTGTTAAGTACCTATACAACATCAAATCCAAACTGAACGAATGATCCATCGATATTCACGGACCTGCAGTATCCCCATACCGCTAGATCGGGCCATTGGCCTCAACAAGTCGGAACTGCAGCTATGCTACTTTGCTACTGACCACGTGTCTACTGACTAGAGCATTGTGCGTGCGTTCACTACATGTCGGCATGCTTTGTATTGTATATGTCGTATAGTAGTCAATAATGATAGTCACCATTCAGTACTTATGCAGAAGTACGTCACGCATTTATAAAATTCGCTTTGTTCTTATTTTATTTATAAATATTTGCGATGAATAAATGATTATGTTTACATGATCCCTATGGGCCGAAGTGTATTCCGCAAAGGCCCCCGAAAACAATAACATGTTTACATGATATTACGCTAACACAATCTCTCATGTCGTGAAACTAGTGTTAGTATACAACAACATAACTAGAACTTGAAATAATAATTACGTTACAGTTCACACACGAAAAGAGAATTCATATATACGGGGTGTGGCCTGTAATATAAGCAAAAAATTTAACTGTAGGCTGTACTCCTCATACTGACCAACATTTGTTCAGCTACCTACTTTTAAAAATACCTTTGGGTTTGATTTTTAATACACTTTTAAGTTTATTCTAAGACGCAATGGATTGCGAATTTTGCTATGTTTAAGGCGTGACAAGCAACGTCAATCACACTGATATGGCGTCGCGATGGCGTCCATTGAAGATAATGTTTATTTTGTATGAAAAATAGGGAGTCTAAATACTTCATTATTTTTAAAAGTTGTTGAACAAAAGTGTCACCGTTTGAGGAGTACAATCTAAGTTTTAATTATTTGCTACAGGCTTGTGTTACAGGCCACACCCGGTATATTACATTACACTCGATGGTCTAGCATCCATCACCTCACAGCATCCTTCGCGCGTGGCCACTATTATTTTATTCTGTGGCGTGGCATATTCCTGCAGCGGGGCATGTGATGTCCATTTGCAAATTTTGAAAGTTACAAATTAAAAGCACAACAAAAGCAAAAGTTACAGTTAAAGTTCGTATGTGCGTATTGTACTGAGTTTTGTAAATTTTTCCTATTGATTCGACAAGCCTTTTTTTTTCAAAAAAATAGATTTACGTCTAATCAGGAAATGTCATTGGATGCGCTTACTTACGTATCTATTTCGATTTTCTATTGTTTTGAAACCCTTTCTCCGGGATTTCCTCATACAGACTTTGCAGATAATTTAACAAGATCTTCAGTCCCATTATTATTTGCTTACTTGCCCACACAACTACTATGAGATCCACTTCAGAATGAACTTTGGTAACCAGTTTTAAAGAGCTTTTCGCCCATAAAATTGAGTATCTTAATCGTGTTGTGAAAAAAATAATAAAAAATTGTACTTAATGTAGTAGGTTTCGCCCTCCATCATTCATTTTTATTTTTACCTACTTTGTAACACTGATTGTCATGACTATTTCCTCACCCATAGCAATAAACTGGCGCGTCTTCACATCTGTCGTGGGAATTATTGTGACTCGTGGCAAAAACCGTAAACTTCTCTGGGTTCCGCGTTCCATTCATCACGGCTGGCAAAAACCAACTATGAACAGGAATCATTTAAAAACTTTACGAGTATGTACTTCCTTTTATCGGTATAGGGCCAATTGTATTTGAAGTTGGGTTAAAAGTACTTTTCTAGTATGATTTACGGTTATACTTCTTTCGGACGGACGGACTTTAAAGCCATACTGCAGGACCCTTCGTTAACTTTCATAATGTCTAAAGAAATCGCCCGATTTCACCGTTTTTGACGCAGCATTCATATTGGTAGAGTAACTATGTACACCTCAAAAAATTGTGACAGGAATTGATTATTTTGGGTGCGTCTCATAATGAATATGCACTTTTGGTATAATTTCAGTTTATAAACGTTCAAAAAGTATAATCATCTTATGTATAATGCACTAAATGTATATTTTCAATTAGTATAACATAAAAATAATATAACATTCTATATACATATCGTTGTTTGATATACTATACATATAAACTAACTATATTTAATATAACATTTATTACGCATATAAATTAAAATAATTAATAAAATTTCATATAATTATCTGAACAAAACATTGGTAAAATTATTTGGATAGGATAGCTCAGAATTTCAAAGTTTATAGTACTTAACCAATAATAACTGTCAGAAAAGTAGGTTAGGTTAGGTTTGAACTGTGACTTTTAGAGAAAAAAAACTGCTACCAGAAAATTAGTGGGTTAGGTTAGGTTTGAACTGTGACCCCTCAGAGAAAAAAAACTGCTACTAGAAAAGTAGATTAGGTTAGGTTTGAACTGTGACCCCTCAGAGAAAAAAAACTGCTACCAGAAAAGTGGGTTAGGTTAGGTTTGAACTGTGACCCCTCAGAGAAAAAAAAACTGCTACCAGAAAAGTGGGTTAGGTTAGGTTTGAACTGCGACCCCTCAGAGAAAAAAAACTGCTACCAGAAAAGTGGGTTAGGTTAGGTTTGAACTGTGACCCCTCAGAGAAAAAAAACTCCTACCAGAAAAGTGGGTTAGGTTAGATTAGAACTGTGACCCCTCAGAGAAAAAAAACTGCTACCAGAAAAGTGGATTAGGTTAGGTTTGAACTGTGACCCCTCAGAGAAAAAAAACTGCTACCAGAAAAGTGGATTAGGTCAGGTTAGAACTGTGACCCCTCAGAGAAAAAAAACTGCTACCAGAAAAGTAGATTAGGTTAGGTTTGAACTGTGACCCCTCAGAGAAAAAAAACTGCTACCGGAAAAGTGGGTTAGGTTAGGTTTGAACTGCGACCCCTCAGAGAAAAAAAAACTGCTACCAGAAAAGTGGGTTAGGTTAGGTTAGGTTATGGAAAACACGTAATTACGTACTAATCACGGCAAACTCAAAGTATATTGTTTATACGAAAAAAAATTAAGAGTGAATATAATTTCTCTTCTTACCCACACATAATTAGAAAAACATTTTATGGAGCAACTTTACTATCCATGCTATCGTCGTAATTGCATCTCTTATATTTATTGTGCGATATTCGTTTTGTATATTATATTATTTCAATGTTATACATTTTCCTACTTATCATAAACGATATTATATGTAAAGTACATTATACAATATAAAATTATAGAATTCATTGTTATACGTATCGCACGTTATACTAATTGCACGTTATGCCATTCAAAATTATACTAATTGAATTTATATATTCTGAGCAATATATTATAGGTTTGTATACGTTCTATTACTTACCCGATTATTTTATAACCCACAAAATACAATCATTCACAATTCCAGGTTCCTGGTTTTCAGTTGATACAGTCGTTGAACAACATTTCTCATTAGTTTTCATTATAATATATATCGGTGAACCGGTACTCGTCATCTTAATGCTTAATGCGTATTCTCTATTATTAATTACTATTGACTAGTTTGTCCACTTTCGGTTTTCATAGAAATGTATCATTTTAATATGCTAAGACGTTATCCGATTACGACTAAACGTGTTCTTAGAATTTCGTAACTCACATTTCTTTTCAATCCGTTTCTTTTGCTTTTTTATCAATAAAAGTGAAATGAAGTCAGTGCCTTACTTACTCGTAAAAACAAGTGTTACTGAACTTGAAACCACTTTTTCTTTGTATCATAAGAATTAATCGCGTTTATTAAATTTGTGATATAAATTCACGAGTAATTTAATAAGACTTTGTTATTTGGTATGTACAACTATAAACCTACTTACTTTTAAAGCATTCGTGACATAAAATGTAATGTGCCGTGCAATTGAAGAAACATTATTTTAAGGTTTTATGTCGGCAGTTACATGTAACATTGTGAATCCTATTAGACACGCCACAGTATAGAAGACTTAGCACCAGTTGCACCATCCGCACTTGACAGACTGATCAACGTCACCCGGCGCGCCGCGGCGGTTAACTATGTAAATTTTCATACAAAAAATATTAGCAAAGTCTTTAACGATGACAGTTTGGTGCAACCGACCCTTAATGGACCTACCTTATCAATTACCGTCATCCTTTAATTTCACCGTAATAGATCACCACAGACTAAAAGCGAAAAAAATACTTAGAGCACTAAGTTTGTTTACCAATGTAGGTACAAATCCAATATGCTTATAAACTACGTGGAACTAAGTGATTGATTGTGAACTAGTAATTTTAAAGTTAAATCTTGATGTCGTATGTTGTCAATAAGTAATAAGTTCTAGTAAAGTTTCGTTTGTCATTAACAATTTTCTTAAAATTTCTCTTTATGATATATTGTGATATAATATCAAAGTATTATACAAACAGGTAAACTAAGAAGTAAGTAGGTACAAATGCAAATATTTTTAACTGGGCTTAAACATTTCATTGTATACTGAGGGTCGTGGTTTCAAGAAATCGATTAAGATCCCAATCAAAGCTATCAGTTTTCTAATGGACCCGTAGAAATCGAAACCGGCGTAGGTCATGCGCCTGCGACCGGTCCGCGCAGTCGACCTTGGAGAAATCACATTATGTAAACATTATAGAAAGCAAGTTTAAGGGAATGCGGGAGATGACTGAGGATCTAACTTGGAGTTCAATGATCCATGGGCGATATCGGCATACGTGTTTATCACAGCTAGTTTTGCCTAGGCGTGCATGGGCCTAATAATCTTTTGCCACAAACACCGTGCCTGTCTGTACTTTGGCTGATGACTATTGTCATTAGAGCAGTATAAGCACTACCAAGAAAGAAAACGCCCCTTAACCTTACCAAGAGCGTCGCCAGTAAGTGGGCTCGGTGGGGGCAGTTGATATGGCCGATGGCCAAGGGGACGTGGGAGAGGGGCATATATTTAGTTACAAATTTTATTCTTTAGTCTCCCGACAGGGGGGGCATATGCTATGCTGCCCCCATCACATCATACTAATATAATAAGTAGTTACTGTAATGAATTTAAATGACACCTACTTGTGAAAACGTATAACTGCGACAGCGAAAAACCTGCGAAAGTCAAATATGTACCTACTACCTTACGAGAATGACTCCAAAAGCTCCGTTTTTATATTTGTCAACAGGTAGGTTGTGGACGTGTGGTGGACCGTAATGTGAAGATGTCTAGTTAAAAATAACTAGGAGTGAACTAAAAAATGCATGGAAGCTTCGACTGGTTCTAATATTGTAATACTTTATTTTTAAACTAAGGGTCCTGAAGGGGATAAAACAAACAACCCGATAGTGGACAGGTACAATTTAATTGCCGGCCTGGTTAAGTTTACACTTTTGAGCTTAAACACTACTTAACGACTTATTGATAGTAAACTAAATTTATATTTATCTAACCGGGTTTTAATTATTGTTGGTGATACTTGGTCGATTGCGCTATTGGATAGTTAATACTAAAAGGTGAATAGTCCAAAATCGCAGTTTAGGAAAAAGTAGTGAAAGGCTTAGCTGCACTGTAGCGACAGTCGACGGCTCTCTCTCGACCAGATGGCCGGAGGTTCCAATAGCTCCGACTCTGGCGGGGCCAGCTGCACAGGTCGACTGGCACAGAATCTGGCCTACCAAAGGCCGCGCCCCTAGTAGACACCTCCTGGAAAATTCCGGGTACGGGATTAGTTCCACTGGCTCAGGTCACGCCAAGAATCTGTGGTCCGTGCCACGTGAGAGTCCGTTTCACATAGGAACAAGGGTTTCCATGCGTAACCCTTTGGGGTTATATTACAGTATAGAATTCAGCGCTACGCGGGATACTTTTATGTGGCCGCATGGCACGCCATACAATTTCTGACAAAAGTATATGAACGACGCCTTACCTGTCGGAGGAAAATCGTCTTGGCCGGGTTTATGAGTGATCGAATATCAACTCCGAAGTGCCCAGGACGCTCCTGGTTCGCCCTTTCGGGAAACGGGTTAACCTCAAGGTACACCTGAGGGCAGGCTGAAATAAACGGTTCACGTCAATAATCGCATAATCCAACAACAGATTCCGAATTTCACGGTCTTCACAAACGAATGTAAGATTACTTACCAAAGATGAGAACGTTGTCCCAATTATTTAATATAAAGCCGAGCCCGGCTAGGTCGGGGAAGAAAATCCAAGTCCCAAAATGGCCGAATCACTCTCCCTCGGTGCCTCCTCTTCGATGTTGCCAGGGTTACAATCCCAAGGCATTTAACAAGACTGACGTGAAATTCTAAATACGGAAATTAGAACAGAGCGTGGTAAACGCTGCTGGACAAGCACGGTATGATATTTTTTAAGAAAGGGAAAGGAAGACTCGACAATCTATACATTCCTACCCGTTCATGGAGAATGATAATAATTATTTTGGTAAGAACTAGTTGTCGATCGAACTGGTTCGAAGGGATTCAGACCTATCTCCCTGGCAACACGGAATCGCTGCCAACTTGACAGTCCATCGACACTATTCGAGACACAGATTTAATCGCCCGTCCGGCTTCATAGAAGTATTTTGTTATCTAAATATTTTTCCATTACAATATAAATAAGCTTATAATTTGGTATATAATTGTGAAAAATGATTCCTTACAATATCAGATATAAACGTATCAAAAATCTGAAGAATATAAGTACTTTCTACTTTCTATCTACTTTCTTATATTAAAACGCTTGCTAGATAAGAAAATGAAGTGAGTTAGTACTTAATCGTGAATTAATGATAAAGATTATTATGTCGAAGGCGTCACTAGCTAAACTTAAACTAAGTCACGCACGTTGCTTTTCCATCCACACTTTCATTACAATGAATTAAACTTACAATGTCAAGTAGAAATAAAACTAAAGATGTCATTCTGCCGACAACTGAGTGGCTTCATTTCCAATACAAAGGGTCGAATAAGTATCCAACCACCAACCAAGTATAAAAATGTCGTTTGATATAGCGACATAGTCATATTATTGCATAATAATAACTAAAATGATTGCCCTTGCCCCGCTGCTGGCGGCACCCTAGGTTAGGTTTTTTATAATGTGTTTATATGTATTTTTTATTGTTTTGTAAGTGTTTTTATATTTTACTTTTATATACATATTATAAAAACCTAGCCTAAGAAAAATTATGAATAAAGGAATACTAAAATGAAATTTACGAAGTGAATGTGAAGAGCAATATTTTTAGTTTGAGGAGCTGATTATTGTCGATAACGAAAGTACTACTTATAATCCACATAAATAATACTTGTGTCTTTTTTCTCATGTAATAGAAGTGCTACTTACTATCACAGCAAACTTACTATCACTGCTGTCACTTGCATTCATCTTATTTATATTCCAATACAATACCTACGAGAGTAACATTCTAAGTTTTACTAATATGTAAAACGTGAGAATGTAAAGTCACGCCATTTTAACTTTTACTTCCCACAATACACCAATGGTGTAATTATTACTCGTAGAATCAAATCCACTAATCACTTTCTAAATTATAACTGATTTCAGGTCAGAAAAAATGTGAAATTCAATTTTTAATTGCAAATAATTTTATGGAGGTGTAATAATTATATATAAGGTAAACTTCCTATGGCTCTACAGCTCTACATGACACCTTGCTGTCATATCTAATATTGAAATTGAAGTAAGTTTAAAGTGACATTCCATTTCCAACTGCAGCTGCAATACTGTTCATTTTACTATGGAAATTGACAATGACAGCGACGCGTTTCCATAGTAAAATGAACAGTATTGCAGCTGCAGTTGGAAATGGAATGTCACTCTTAAAGGTGACATGCACTGGGACAGTCAACTAAAAATCGGACCACTATCTTACGTATTGTTAATGGGTGCTACATTTAGAATTATATTTTGTAACTGTAATATTAAAATTAAACAAATATATGAATATGTAAATAAATCGCCTTTTTTGTTGATTAGATCAACAAAACGACCAAAGGAGAAACCGAACGGCAACCAAGCGGTGAATTGTTCAAGATGAAATTTCGATACTGACATTCACCAATATGCTTCCTATAACGACTATTTAATTATACTTTTAAATCCAGGATGATTGATGCTGATAATCTTCTCCAATTTATTTCACAATATGCAATTTTTCCTATTTCTCTCTTAGAAAGTAATTTGTAGAAAGCCCTTGAAACCGTTATGGCCTGTTTCTAGACTATAATAAAGAGTGCTTAGAATGTAGACTATAACTTTGATAAGCGCAATTGAGCTGTGAGGTGCGGGATCATTGAGTGCTGCGATTCTTATCATGACTTGGGGCCCGATTCGGATTTTTAAATAGAAATCTATTAGATATCTTTTAGTCATTACCAAGATACGATAACGATATGATCTAACCTGTCAAATTTGACATTTGCGCGATTCTGGAGATACCTACTCTTGAACGATTTCCACAGGATAGTTATATTAGTTATGACTTAGAGATCCAATTCACATCTAATAGATATCTTACTCTATCTAACGTAAAACAGTGACATTGGTTGGCCGAATTGCGCTCCAAAAGAGAACTAGTTGATATCTAAACTATAACGTATCTAGAATGGATCTAGTACGTGTCGTCTCTTGTGAATATCTTGAAGTTCGAATACGGCAGTACAATTTTGAGAAGCGCTATTGAGCTATGAGGTGCGGGATTATTGAGTGCTGTGATTCTTATCATGACTTGTTTCCATTCCTCCCATGAGTACCGATCTTATAATAACTAATTCATTCATGGGTTTACAATCACTGTCGTAAAACGCATCTTTCAAAGACTCTCGTGTAACTTGGTTTTATTATTTAATATGTTTGACCTTCAAATCTGTTCAGATATCACGGAGCTCTTCTTTGTACATAATTTATAAATTCTTTAATAACTACCTGTATATTTTAAAGTCGATTTTACACGATGAGTTGTGAACAGAAGATCAGAATAGTTTAATAGTTTTTGAGCTTGAGTAATTGAGGTAATTGCGATTATTCGCGGTTGTCGCGGTTGTACTACTCACAGCTTAAAATAACAACGTCCTTAATATAAAACTTGCAAATAAACATAGGTAAAGCGACAGGGCAAGCGACATATTATTCATCTCGAATGTACAGAAAAGCAGAAATTATGACTAATTTTTCATGATAAAAAAAATATAAATAAGGTGCAGCGGGACAATTTCAACTGCGGGGTAATTGCAACTACTCGAATATCTTCCATGTTTTATATTGTTAACTTGAGTGCCATATAGGTATTTTTTTTATTATTATGAATGGGCTTACTCATGGCCACAGACTAGCCGAGGCGTAGACGTGGCCTACGATGGAGCGAGCTCGCCCAGAAGGTGCCTGTTCACTCTTGATTTGAAGGTTGCCGGGTTATAAGAACACGGAAATATAGACGGCGGTATGTTCAGATAATAATGTAAAACATGGAAGATATTACGATTAGTTTAAATTATCCCACAGTCGAAATTGCCCCGCTGCACCTTATTGCAAATTCATTACAAGTAATTCATTATGTTTTTAGGGTTCCGTACCTCAAAAGGAAAAAACGGAACCCTTATAGGATCACTCGTGCGTCTGTCTGTCCGTCCGTCTGTCACAGTCGATTTGCTCGGAAACTACTGGACCAATTAAGTTTAAATTTGGTACACATATGTAAGATTGTGACCCAAAGACGGATATGTAACGTCAACAAATAAATTTTAAACATAAGGGCTACTTTTGGGGGGTAAAAGATAAAATGAGAAAATAAAGTTTTGCAAACTATTTCGTGTTACATATCAAACGAAAGAGCTCATTGTGAGAATCTCAAATATATTTTATTTATAAATTTATGATAAAAATTTTAGAAGTTATTCAAGAAAATAGACAAAAAATGACCATTACCCCCCCTCTATCTCCGAAACTACAAGGTCTAAAATTCTGAAAAAAATACACTAAATAGTCCTTTACCTAAAGATGACAGGAAAACCTATTAGAAATCTAGAGTCAAGCGTGAGTCGGATTTAAGAACAAAAATGTGGTTTCGGTTATTTTAGGGACACAGCCGCAATGGTTTAGGTGAAACGTGATGTAGACGCTATTGTAAAGGCCCTAAGCCCTTAAGCCTAAGGCCTTACATCCGCGTAAGGCCGAAGGCCCGAAGCGTCCCGAAGAGGCGTGCCATTAGCTTCAAGCGTGAGTCGGACTGGAGACAAAAAATGCGACTAGGCTGTATCTGGAACACAGCCGCAATAGTACTTGTAGTACTGATTGATTAGGTTACTATTGTTACGTATTTTAAAAAGCACTATACAGGTGGCCAAAAAATAAACTAAGTGTATTCCAGTTGCCAACGTGCAACCCCGAAATCGCGAAGAAAAATTTGGCTGTTTCATACATTTTGGCTGCTCCGTTTTCTACGAGAGGATACATTTTTTTTTCGATTTCGGCTGGTCCCATAGTAAAAGTTGTAAAGCTCAGTATAATCCAAAAACCTCCCTGGCTGAGGGAACGCACTTATTTTTTGGCCACCCTGTAGGTATTATCTCTCTTCGGCCTTCGCTTTTAAAACACTTGTGGAAGTTGTAGGAAGTGCGACCCGTCGGACTCTCCGAGCTATCAGGCCTACGCGGAGCTCGGTCTTCAGTCTTCGCATTTGGACACTAGTACTATTGTTCGGCATTTAATCTTCCTATCTAAGCTACTTTGCATAGTTGCGGAGATATAAGCCACCACGCCCGAAAACTTCATGTTACATCTGGTTTTTGATTGACCCATTCGGGTTTTTCACGTTACGTATCACGTACAAAAAAAATATTAAAAAATTGTGTGATGTACGGAACCCTTGCAACGCGAGTCCGACTCGCACTTGACCAGTTTTTTTACAAAAGACCTACATAGGTAGTAATAAACACTCAATAGATTGCATACAAATTAAACTATATTATCCATTGTATGTTCCATAGTTATCGTTGCCTAGTTTAAATAAAGTGTCACACATAAAAAGCCTTTTGTGAAGTCGCGGAGCCATCAAATTGAAATGTTTTCTCAATCAAGTGACAAGTGCACTCGCTGTGTTGCTCTGAGTAAAAGTTGCGGTATTTTATCTCAGATCCATCTACAGGCCACCGGTATTATGGGAGTTATGAGAACCTCACTGTCTGCTCCGTCGCGATCAGTGTGATAGCATGATTGGCGTTAGGGTTCCATTCAAGTATAGCGATCAACTTTCAACTTATAGCGATCTAAAACACGGCGACTTATTAAGTAATCATTAATTGAGGACAGGAGAGATCAGTAATTTTTTTAACCGGAAAAAAGAAAATATAACTTTGTTTTACTTTGGGGAAATTTTGCCGGGAATTTTCATAACATAATGTCAAGATTATTTCTTGTTCAATTGCAAAATTTCAAATAACCTAGAGGCGTATTCTTATAGTGGTAAAATTGATACCTGCTTCGTTCTGATAGTGTAAAAGGTGACGTTTCCGGTTGAAAAATCATCTATCAGATCAACAATTCCAAATCAAATTCATAACCTGTTATTACAATCAGAATTCGTATACTATTGAGAATGTAACATATTAATCCATTACATGTTAAATGTTAACTGAAGGGAACCACTCAACTCTATAGCACGTCGATTTGCACCATAACTAATGATGCGATATTGTGTATCTTTTGTTTTAAGCTCGACGTTAGATGCTTTCCAGTTAACGTGACGTAATTTGTCGCTACCAGTACAATTTAAGCCGATCGTGGGAAATTATCAAAGTCATTCTTACTACAATCCATATCATTTGTAATCATTATATTATATATCATTTAAATAAACAGTGAGATTAACTGCAGTCATCAATTATAATTAAAATAAGTTTCGCTTTTCTTTGTTCCTTTACTTTCTTTCTTCGGAAACTGTAATCAATACAAAATATACACTATTGTTATTAATTATACCGACGAAAAGTACTTTCTATGTGATACTCGTACGTTGTATAAAGTAATTGCCGTAAATTCATTCTACGGTACGCATTTCATGCCTTTTCTATCAACTGAATGAAATCGAAAATGAAAGTTGCTAAACCGCTGTCTAAACTAAATTGTTAATAATCCTGCAAACAAACTTCTAGTTAAATCAGTGTCTAATCGATTATGGCATGGGTTGCGTCATTTACCGTATTTGTCAAGAATAAAAATTAAAAACATTCTATGAAGAGAAATTTTGAATTTACAAACCAGTTTAAAATTAATAATCGTATTTATTTTATTTATGAATTTTTTGTCTTTATTATTAATGGTTACTCTGCGCGTCTAGTTCTACTTCATCTTTTAAGTGTTTATTTGGGACAACATTGATTTGTTTTGTGCATGTTATGTATGGTTAATATGTCTTTACTGAAACATGCCGAGCGTTTTTCGACTTAAAATACGTGAGTGACCCGTTCTATATATATTTAATATGTCTTTAATGTCTAACATAATAAAAGCTAGGCTAAATATAGCAATGATACCGCTCTATTTAGTTAAGTAAGTAGCTAAAAATAACTAAAGAGGTTATAAATTCACTGAAGCTAAAAAATACTAGTTCTTGGCTTGCTATAATTAATTCATGCTGATGTATACCAGGTGTGGCCTGTAACATGAGCAAATAATTAAAACATAGATTGTAGGTACTCCTCAAACGGTGACACTTTTGTTCTGCAACTTTTAAAAATGATGAAGTATTTAGACTCCCTATTTTTCATACAAAATAAATATTATCTTCAATGGACGCCATCGCCACCCCATATCATTGTGATTGACGTTGCTTGTCACGCCTTAAACATAACAGAATTCGCAATACATTGTGTCTTAGAATAAACTTTAAAGTGTATTAAAAATCAAACCACAAGTTATTTTTAAAAGTCGTTGAACAAATGTTGGTCAGTATGAGGAGTACCGCCTACAGTTTAATTTTTTGCTCATATTACAGGCCACACCCGGTATGATTAAAATATTGCTAAACGTTTCCATTGAAGGAAGTACAACCAGGGTGACTATACTGATTATTACTACAAAGGTACTTACGGACGCTTGGGATTTTATCAAGGCTAATTACGAGAGTTTAGTACCAGCATACCTTTAACTATCGAGGGTAAAAATGCAAATTGCCAAATAAAGTTCCGCCAGAAAGCAAGTCCCTTGCAATGGCTCATTGACAAATAGTGAAAAGACAAACTGCAAATGCAAACAATGATTGCACATCCCAAAGCTAAATTGGTAATAAAGCCATTAAGGTTTAAGGGTTGGGAAACCCGATGCCGATGGGAAATTCACCATAACCGGTGTCGTCACCAGATTTGTCGCGGAATCTCTATTGACGGTCAGTAAACTTGCGCAAACTTGGGCTCTAGTTCTGAAAGGTACTAAAATCTCAGCGTTGGATATGGGTCTGAGAACCTATGTAAATTTAGTGAACTGCGTGAACTGCAATAGGACAGGTATTTGTTTAAAGCTCGCTAAGTTTGGACACAGAAGAGTAACTGAGCACAAACTCTAACATTCTTCTTCTTAATCGGATACTCTTGTCAGAGCAGTCGTGGTCATTGAGGTCGTTGTACGGCCTTTTTTGTTGTTTCCCGCCATGCTTCTCTATTTATTGCATTCCGCACGAACAGATTTAAAGGTGACCCGGTGAGAGCTTTAACTCTAACATTGCATCACAAATTAAATCATCATTAAAATATTCAACGTCTGCCCCTCATCTTAGTATAATATCTGGAAACATCCTTAGGAAATCAGAGTTGCACTCGGCAGGCTTATCCCAAATATTGTCTGAGGCACTTAGTATTTACGAAAGCGCCCTTGCCCTTCTTATCCACAGGGAAAACTATTTGAATTATTCCGCTTTCTTCACGATGCTTTTCTTCAACGAAGAACACTGATAAAACGTATTTATATTTCATCATCGGCATACGATTCTGACGGAACCCTCACTCTGGTTTGGAACCTAAATGAGTCAAAATTGTACTTAATATTAAAGTCGTTTTAAAATATGTACACGTGATATAGAGTTAATTTAATTTAGTATGTTCTCGTACTTTGTAGTGGTACAACATTTGACTATAAGTACTGTAACCCCGATGGAATTGTCCATATAAGAAGATCGGGATAACTACAAGGCTAAATAAGTAAATCAGTGGCTAAGTGACAATAGTATCAACAAGACAATGGGGCTATTCCCATCCTAACACAATTCGAACGGGTCCAAATACTTGCGAAATATTTTCACACAAGGCTTTCAATGGCCTATTCTAACGTCGTTAGACATATCAGGGCATTTGGTTACTTATTGTAGGTATGGGAGAATCTCTATTGATATATTGGAATGTGTTTAGAAAGAGGATCGTGTGTAAAAAATATACTGTTAAAATGTTTATCCAATTATGAAATAACCTTCATTGTTTCAATATCACTTGCTCCCTCTAACGCATAAATGCGTCCCTTGGAGTGGCCGGCGCTGGCCCATCGTGTAGAGGAGCCAAGGTGCATTATGCATCCCAAGGTCGCCGTTTTCGAGTCCGATTTCGATCCTAACGCCGATAATGCGTACTTTGAGACTAGCGCTATACACCGTGGGCTTCAGAAACCCAACAAATTTTAAGCACCCACTTCTGAGGTCATGAGGATCACAAAGAAAAATGTTATTAAATTTTTGGTCAAATTCGGCAAAAAAAATTGTGTTTGCACATGACACGTTTCTTTTTAAATCTTGGCGAAAAAAGGAAACATTACAACGAATAGTTTATTATGTTTTTAAATTTATAGATTATTTTTGCGAGTTTCCTTTAAAAAAACTTTAATGTCTGTCAGTAGGTCTAATAAAAGTTGATCGATTTCAGAAAACTTTGTTTGACATTTTACCTAGTCTCTAAATGTTCGATCAATAAGACTCATGCGATTGCCATTTTTGAAGGGTTATCCGCAGATATAAGGCTAAATAAGTAAATCAGTGGCTAAGTGACAATAGTATCAACAAGACAATGGGGCTATTCCCATCCTAACACAATTCGAACGGGTCCAAATACTTGCGAAATATTTTCACACAAGGCTTTCAATGGCCTATTCTAACGTCGTTAGACATATCAGGGCATTTGGTTACTTATTGTAGGTATGGGAGAATCTCTATTGATATATTGGAATGTGTTTAGAAAGAGGATCGTGTGTAAAAAATATACTGTTAAAATGTTTATCCAATTATGAAATAACCTTCATTGTTTCAGGTTGCAATTTCTACCCCGTCGGCGAGTATCTGAAATTTGTCAGAATACCGGAAAATCTACAAGTGGGGGATGAAGTTCTAAAAGTGGAAGTTCATCCAAGGTTAGTTCTGGCTAATTAAATAGTTCTAATGTCGCTTCTACACTAGTGTTACAATATGTTAACCAAATATGTGCTTATAGGGTGTAAATAAACTATAAACCCTTTAAGTACATATTTCGTTTGATAGTCTAGGTACTCTAGGTATACTATTATGGTAGTGGCATTTTCTGAAGTATACCTTAAGAAATGTTTTGTCATTGAAGTTTAAGATGATTGTATTTTAAGATGTATAGATATTGGTCAAGACAAAACAATGTATAGCAATCCAAAACCCATTAGGACTAAGTTAGACTGGACAACAAATCCGTCACAAATCTGCATGACCGCTTGCAAAACTGACCTAATTCTATGTAGGTACCAAAGCATTACAAAATTTACCGTCTTCATTTTAGGGTTCAATTTGCTTTGAATTTATTTCATGAGTCCTTTGTCGTGAGAAAGGATCGAGATGTTCGGATTACCATCTCCATACCAGGCTGTAATGTAACTAGTCTAATCTTTACTTTATTACTCTAGCAATACGAGTTCTCATGCTTTGTATTTAGCATTGGGACAACATGAGCCATTTTTCTTCTTAATTGACATGAATTTGGATTCGTATTGGTAGGTACGTGTTTTGAATTACAATGGGAGTTGGTCGCTTGCTGCATCTTTGAGAACAATGGCCACATTGGAATTCGTGTTATATGGTATTGTAAAAGTATGGAATTTAATTATTTTACACGCCTTGAATATTAGAAAAGGTTTTAGGTAACAAACACATTTTGATTCAATGGACAGGTCAAGAACAGGAGAGATGTATAAACCTTTACCGTCATAAAATCATTAAAATCAACTATGCTTTTATGGATTTTTAATTTTTGTGCATTGATATTTTTTAACGAGCTGTCAGATTTTAAGTATTCTATGGATACGTTTTCTTGTGGTTGATTTCAAACATTACTGAAGACAAGAAACACTTAATTAACATTGTAGGACAGTAGGCTTAGCACAGGAGCGCCGCCAGGTAGATTACCCGTATCTTTTATAATATAATATATATGTAATTAATAATAGGTTGGTAGGGCGAGATATTGTTGCGGCAATGTGTTAGGCCTATCCATTTGTACCTATATTTCGTAAGTTGGTCGGTTAGAAGTTTGAGTTATATAAAAAAGAAACTTTCAATTACCTTGATTTTCCTAGCATAAGGTATAGCATAGGATTTATACATATAAGCAGAATGTATACTTACTGCGAAAGTGTTCTCGTAATTTTAGGTACGATATTGGTATTAAATACTGGATGTTACGTTAGGGTTAAGTCTGAATGGGGTTAGTGGCTGCAATGTGAAAAACTAACTCGTCAAGCGGGCCATGAAAAAGTTCGTTATGATGCGGCGTTAGTTTAGCAGCCCTGTTTTTTATAGTAGACACGACGTTCTGAGTAGGCTTGCGTCAGGTTTGCGTGATATTAGCCGACTGGGCGTGTTCGGATGTGAAAAAACTTGATAGTAAAACAATTTAAAATGGAAAGGTGACTGCATTGTAGAAATAAGTATAGGTATGCACTGTTACTAACTACCTAGTTTAACAAGTAGGTAGCTACTAAACTGTTCTAATAGTCGTAAGTAGTAAATCGTTGGTCGTAAAATCTTGAATGTATCTACTGAGCCGAGCCTAACATTTAGTAGGTACTTTTCAAATGACTGTAATGGCAATATTTCTGTCAAATTAATATGCATGTTGTGCTCATTTTGGGCGTCACTAGTTGGTACTGACTGATGTTTAGTAATTTGCGGTTACAGATACTCAACGAGCGTAACCACGCATATAACTTTACCAAGTTTCTTGTTTAACTAGTCTATATTAAAATAATAGACACGTCATTTTAGTTAATAGTGCGTGCCTATATACCTGCTATTACTTCACACATTTACTTAATTAGATTAGGGGCCCGTTTCTCAAAAGCTTAATTTGTAATACAAGCGGATGTCACTTTTTGACAGCTTTTGTTAGAAAGTGACTTCCAGTTGTATTGCAAGTTACAAGGTTTTGAGAAACGGGCCCGCGAACGCGACCTATACGAAGTCAAATAAATAGGAAAAGCACTAGTTGCGCTTGATATTGTAGTTATGTACCTACCTACATTGTTTAGCATTTTAGCTACCTACTTCTAAGAGACCTTCAGACAAAAAATGTCTTCTGTTCCCGAAGCTATACATATAATACTTACTTACTTAAAAATACCTATGGTTGAACCGTTTTGGTTTATGGATATTTAGTTTACTGGACTGGGAAGCCGAAGTGATGGAAAACCACGAACCAGATGGTCGGACGACATTATAATGACGGCAGGGCAGGGCCGACCTGGCATAGAAACGCCGTTCAGAACAACATGGAAATCCATGAAAGAAGCATAATATGTCCAGCAGCAGAGCAGTGGACGCAAATATATGCTAAGAAGAAGATAAACTATCTAGTTTTAGTCTCAAAGCTAGCTTCTTCTATTAGAAAATGACCGCGCAGCCGCCAAAGATAAGTGGTAGACCTATAGTAACCATCTATCTACTAAATAACTCATCGTACATATCTACCGACGCGGTATACATCTATACCTCTAGGCTTCAATCAGCGACAATCCATCATAAAACATCTAATATTATGCATTTCCCAGTTGTAGCTCTAGCTTCCTTATATCAACTTGTTACGTTGTCGGGTTATTTGTCAACAACCTGGATTACAGCATAACATGATAGTTTATACCTACATGTATGTTTTTAACGAGTGTTGTAGTATTTCCGTCTATTTCTTGTTATTGTCCAAGGGAATTCTGCCAAGGATCTTATTACTATTGCTATAGCGACCCTGTCAACATTTCATCTATCACAGATCATGAAATATAGGGCTATACTTCATGGTCTGTGATAGGTAGCTGACAGACGGAAGGACAGCACGAGGCTTGATAACGATTTTCCGTTTGCCACTCTTAAGTAATCCCTGTAAGTTAAGTAATCCCTTATAAAGCAACTACACTTATAATTACACCTCCTCATTATGATAAGAACCATTGCTAGTTATTACAGCCGTATCTAATATTACTGTAGATAATAGGTTAACCACTTTGTTTTCATAAAATGTATTACTAGGTATTTATAGAACTATTGTGCTTTTACCGGTATACTTAGTTGTTTAAGTGAACATTGCAGTTATCAGTTGCATCAAGCTTGCGGTTTCTCTATTGTTTGAGTCGTAGATCATTTCCCCGTCAGGTGGAACATTATACGAGTTTTTGTCACTCCTATCCAGATTGGTCCATGCTGTCCATATCATATCTTTATTTGTAATGAAATTAAATGAAAAGTCTTTATTTGAGGCAACTAGTGGTCAATAGATAAATAGCTTAAAACTAGCATACATATTATAAAAAAATATATCTTACAACTACAAAAATAAATCGATGCATTACGCAACCCCGCGGAGTCAGCGAGCCGGCCGCGGAACCGCCGGAACTTAATTATGTTGTAGGATGCAAGATGCAAATTTATAAGTCCTAAGATCTACATACATATTTTAGATGCATGTTAAAGATTAGATGCGTCTATAAAGACATAATTATGAGGTTATTGCGAGGTCTGCGAGCCTCTGTAGTTAAACGCTTCATAATGTCGCGTCTGTGGAAGATAGTCTATGGTTTCATTACTTCCAGGAAATATATAACTAATATAATAGCTTTATAATACGTACACTTTCTCCCGTCATTTAAAGAATTATTTGTTATGTAAATTAATAGTTATATTAGATACTTAGTGGTGTGGTTTTCCGTCGAATGGCTCCTCTAAACGATGGGCCAGCGCCGGCCACTCCAAGGGACTCCATGCGGAAGAATGAGATAGCAATATCACTTGCTCCCTCTAACGCATAAATGCGTCCCTTGGAGTGGCCGGCGCTGGCCCATCGTGTAGAGGAGCCAAGGTGCATTATGCATCCCAAGGTCGCCGTTTTCGAGTCCGATTTCGATCCTAACGCCGATAATGCGTACTTTGAGACTAGCGCTATACACCGTGGGCTTCAGAAACCCAACAAATTTTAAGCACCCACTTCTGAGGTCATGAGGATCACAAAGAAAAATGTTATTAAATTTTTGGTCAAATTCGGCAAAAAAAATTGTGTTTGCACATGACACGTTTCTTTTTAAATCTTGGCGAAAAAAGGAAACATTACAACGAATAGTTTATTATGTTTTTAAATTTATAGATTATTTTTGCGAGTTTCCTTTAAAAAAACTTTAATGTCTGTCAGTAGGTCTAATAAAAGTTGATCGATTTCAGAAAACTTTGTTTGACATTTTACCTAGTCTCTAAATGTTCGATCAATAAGACTCATGCGATTGCCATTTTTGAAGGGTTATCCGCAGATGGTCTAGAACGCAAAATGACTGGTGTGTTGTTTTGCCTAAATCGCAGTTAGTCTACATCGCAAACGGTCTAGAACGCAAAATGCCCGAATTATTTTTTCTGTTTTATCTTATTTATAGCGATGTCGACGTAGCCCCGCTTCCGCGGGGCTCCTATTCTTTGCTGTTTGGCCTTCGGCCATTTGAAGATACCTAACGAACCTAACCTACCTATGTAAAATGTAGTGATATAAAAAGTGGGCATTTTGCGTTCTAGACCGTCTGCGATGTAGGCAAAACAACACACTAGTCATTTTGCGTTCTAGATCATCTGCGGATAACTCTTTTTGAACTGTCAGCCTGGTAAAGGGTAGCCCTGACATCTATGGAAATTGCGCGCGATTAATGGGAAAATAATTAAGTAATTACATATGTATACCCAATCATACTATGTGGAGATACGGGGAAACTAATAAATGCGTAACACCAATAATTGACGTTCAGATTGTCATTGTCATCAATTAATACGTTTCTCGTTGAATTTTAATTAGTCTTTACAGTACGAAATGCGACGATTGACCTCCGTTAGCAGAAAAACTTTACCATTTACACCCAGTATCTCTAAAGGTGAGAAAAGGTCGAAAATAACAAAGAGGCGAGGTCAAAAAACTAATTTCAACGGTACATACGTACAGACTATTACATGCGTTTGTGTATCGAAATGATGCAATAGGTATAACAAACTTAACAAACTGAAATTTTGTCTTATTTTAAATATCATATTCATCCATCCGTATGCATAACCTAGATCACATCTAGATCAAAGAGACACATTTTATTATGTCTCTTTGATCCAATATTATGTAACACTATTAAAAAAAGTATTACGTAGTGATTCGACACATTAAATTATTTAATTATGCATAACGATGCATAATAAAGTTTATGTTGAAGAAAGTTGCAGTCATATTTTAATATTACAGTTACATATGTTACCATGTCATGCATAATTATGGACGATGAAAACGTAAATTATATATTCGTAGGCAGTTTTAGGGTTCTGTAATTGTATGGTTTATAAGTTCATGTAATACCTATCTATAAGACATGTTGTTTGTGAATTATCCTAGCAGTTCTCGCTTCAATATTTCGAATTATTTGGAGTGGCCGGCGCTGGCCCATCGTGTAGAGGAGCCATTACCTGTGCAGTTGACAAAACTGCGCAGGCATACCCTAGGTGTGTGGCCAGCTTAAGTAATTAGTAAGTAGGTATCTAGTGAACCTGAGATCTCGTTCTACTGTCATTACATTACGTAAAACGTAAAGTAACACATCCGCATAGAGCTTCCGGTTGATGGGAAAAGGCATTGGTCGCCGAGGTTACGGTCTCTTACAATCTGATAACATTTTATAATTTTACTTTACGTAATTGAGCATGTATTTCATTACGATAAAGTGTTGACGGGCATTTAAATAATGGATGAGTAAAATATTGTATTGGCATTTTGCATGCGTTCGTCTTGAAGTTTTAGAAAGCTTAGAGCCCCGTGGGTTCAGGTTTTGTCAATTTCACTCCGAACAACGACGGCAAAAAAAATCACATTTGTTTTATGGGAGCCCTACTTTTTACACCAAACCCTATGTGGATTTGCGACCCACATTAAAGAAATTACCTTTCAATACTTACATGAGTTTGTTTATCAGTTTTGCATAAGAAAAGTTAGAAACATTGAAAACGGCTACAATAGTTATTTGTACAACAAGAGATCAAAGTTTGATATTTCTTCGAGTGCTTATTTTGAGTCCCGTGCAAGCGAAAGATTCTATAATAGATTCACGAGCGTAGCGAGTGAATCTAATTTAGAATCTTGAGCGTAGTAAGGGATTCAAAAGCGTACGAGATGTAAATAACTTTGATCTCGTGTAGTACACAAAATTTTTCACCCTAAGCAGTGAGAACATACCTAGAGGGACAGAGATAATAGAACCCAAGTATATCGAACTTGTATTAGACCCCGCATGTTGAAATGACATTTGACTATAAAGGTCACTTGAATGTCATTTTGTCTCACTCAGTGAGCAAAATGCGATTTTGCTCACTGAGTGAGACAAAATGACTCAGTGAGCAAAATTGCATTTTGTTCACTGTTTTTAAGAAGCAAAGTACCCTTGTTCGAGCTGCTGAGGTGAAAAAGTATGACCTTGATAATTATTATATATCTAACCTACCTAAACGCCAGTCATCAAGTAAATATTGCAATGAAACGAAAGGTACCTACACAATGCACTTACCCTGTTTTCCGACTTTTCCACATGTTTAGCTCCAAACACACACAACACTGCAATAAACGATACTATAAGTACTATACTTGCAAAGCTGGCTTCTGTTCTGTCCACAATATCGCTCAGCTGCTGCTCTCACTTTTCACTATAAGTACACTGATGTGATGTCCTTGATGCTTTTAGCCACACAATTGATATAGTCCGCACCCTTAGAAATTAGTAAAATTTGAATAAAACTTCATCATAATGGCAAAATCGCGGAGCGTGCCGGGCGGTTTTTTCGACTGGTTAGTTTTTCCTTTTTGCCACCGATGCTACGAGCGCTGCAGTCGCGCAAACCGCGTGCACGGACATTCCTGCGTTAATTTTATTTGTAATATTACGACGACCGTGTTTATTAAATGGCTTACTAATCATTATTTAATATTTAAAATTAACAAGGACCTTGAAATGTTAAAATTAAGTATTATAATTTTTTAAACATTATAAGTTTTATGTTAAGCGCCATCTAATGGCGATGTATTAATACGCTAGCCACTAGAATAGAAAATGCAACCGCGGTTGGTGCTCGCTCTGCTCGCTTTCTTCTCTGAATATTAGTCTGTAAACGTATCCGTTATATCCGTTAGATGTCGCTGTAGATGAAATTTTCGACAAATCACGAATGTTTTGTAAATAAAAATAATGAATAGACTAAAACAACGGTTCAATAGGTACTGTATTATTGTTATTTCCAAAAGGATTAAATTTTGACCCGAGTAACAGAGAATATTGGCTAATGCTAAAATATTATGTTATTGATATAGAATTACAAATTAAAACCTAGGCAGTTTAGTTCCAGAAAAGTAGCCCGTTCTTACTAAATAAATAAGTACCTATAGGCTTGGTTTAGCACAATTTTTTGTACAGTCCAGTTTACAGACATCTTTCATTTTTGAACTTTTATATTTTCTCGAGGTTAGGTCCCACAGATTTAGGGAGTTTTCCAGTTTTACTTATATCCGCGACGGGAATCCGTTGCCATCTCTACAGTAATTACAAATAATAAAGTTAATCTGCGTCCATCGCTAAAGCCTAAACTTTGTACTCATTGTCGGGAACACGGATAAGTTGATAATGATAACACAAATAGATTTCACAAATGCATTTCACTTGACTACTTACATAAGTAGTCGTTTTCACAGCAATTGATAACACTACTAATATTAATTTATTGTACCTACGCAATTATTTCAAAAACTATTTATGTAAAACGATATTTTGAAGATAGATTGACATTGCAATTGCAGCCCTTTTTCTTCTTTATGGCAGCGTAGTCCGAGTTCGTTAAAATTGACCATAGAGGTTTTTAATTATAGGGCGATTTAGGGGGAGGGGGTCGACCATGTCTTATTTTTCTTACGGGGGGGTGGGAGGAAGTCTTGATTAATGACAGTGTAGTGCAGGTATAAAGAAAAACCTTAAAATAAATATTTAGTTTAGTACCTCTGCAGGTACAAAATCAATGTTCTGAAAATTGTTACTTTGAAAATCAAAATTAAAACAAACCAGTTAAATTAAATTAAAACAAAGTATTCATTTAATTTTTCCTCTAAATCCTTACGTACCATAAATATTGAACCGGGGGGAAGAGGTGGTCTATTCTTATTTTTTCCTACACAGGGGAGGGAGTTAAAATCCTCACCATCAATTGTAAACAACTTTGATGTGTGAGTAGGTAAGTTACCCACACAAACGAGAACTGCTCAACGAACTCGATATGATATTCAATTACAAAGTAAGTTAAGTGATAAACTTTGCTATAAAATAATAAAATTCACAAATTAAACATAGGATCCTAAAAGTTTTTGTAAAGTTATTAGGGTTTGGAAAAAATAAAGCCTAAGTAGGTCAAGCTTATTCGAAAAGATCATGAAGTTATGTTATAGATAGACGAATTAGACGTGCAAGTCTCGCAAGCGGTGTGCCGTCTCTCATAACGATCTGTATATTACAAAGCGCAAGTGCACATGCACCCGGTGTGGATGTCGGCGGCCGATCGTAAGATCAGGCAGATCGTAATGTTCCTGTGTATTGTTTTGAGGATCGTCACATGAAACCAATATATAAGTAAGATAGGTTCGTTAGGTTGCTTCAGATGCCCGAAGGGCAAACTGCCCAGAAATAGGAGCCCCGCTTAGCAGGGCTCCGTCGACTCAGGGAACGAGTCAAAGATTTTCACGTTTCACGTTTCACGATATGCCTAGGAATTTCACGATATGCCTGATCTTACGATCGGCCGCCGACATGGACACTGTGCACAGGCCTTTACTCTTAGGTAGGTGATGGGTATTTTAACATATTTTCGACTAGTTTAATGAAAGGTGCCTATACAAGGTGCTAAAGTAGGTGTAGACCTACCTGTGCAGTCTTAATTTGAGAGGCAATTTTGTCTTGTACCTACGTTGTATGTAGATCTATGAAAGGTACTTACAATATTTTGGTTTAGCTGTCAAAAACTCCGGACGATAGGTCACTCGTTTTAGTAATTTTGCATATTCGGAGGCAAACGAAGGACTCCTTATGTAGGTTCCCTATAACCATGGGCAAACGACAGAATGTCTTGTTCATTCGCCATCAGATACATTGGAGCGGCCGAGATGCTCAAAAATATCTGAACACGCACTTTTGCGCCTTAACAATGAAGTCGTGTTCAGATATTTTAGAGCACCCTGGCCGCTCCGATAAATCTGATGGTGAACTGTTCTCATCAGATGACTCAACAGCCTGTCTCATCCTTTCAGAAAGAACCTCAGCCTGCAGCCCGTAGACCGGGAGGAGGATGCCGAATTTTTCACTTACCGCGACGTGAACCGGACGCATGTGGCGGTCGTGCTCGCGCAGCCGGTCGACGCGCTGGTCGACAGCGACTCGCCGCAGAACGTCGTCAAGTTCCGACTGGGATGCGACTACGACGCGGGAGACGACTTAGTGAGTACTTTTAATTAGTTTTTATGACGCTACAGACTGGCTTCAAAGGTCCCTACAAGGTGGTCTTACAGTATAAGTAAGTAAATATTCTTTATTGCACCAATAATTATACATTTTAACCCTTCGCAATGCCATGTGAAACTGCAAATAAATATTAAAGAAAAATAGAACCAAGTAACAACAGGCGGTCTTATCCAGTATAATGAATGAATGAAATGAATGAAAATGAATGAAAACATTTATTTTCAGGCAACTATTGGCCCATAGATAAATACCATATTATTGCCTGTATTATATGTATATATAATACAGGCTGACGCGTTCAGCAGTTCAAACGAAGGTCCGTAATAACTGAGGGCTACTGATTTCTGACGCGCACCTGAACCGATGCAGAGGGCGGGGAAGAAGACAGGCACATCTTGCAACCCGAATAAGTAAGCCCCTACGCTAGGAGAGGGTCAAGCGTCTATCCTTCTCCTTTCCTCCTTTCCTCCTCCTCGCCGATAGAAAGGAGAGGAACTCCTTTCTATCGGCGTGGGTAATCCTGGCGGGCGTAAGATAGGCCAGGGCAGTTAGTAGGGTCGGTGGAATCTCAGACTTCTTCAAAACAAACGGCATGAAGAGTGACTCTAAAGTGGCTTTCAGTGGGTATACCTCCTCTTGACTCTTAACAGGCGAGGATTGCAGGAGGGAATCCCACATATCCCCCCAATGGCTCCCCAGGCCGAGGTGTATGCGTAGCGCATTTTACAACTCCGTCAACAAAACAACAACATATCGATTTAGGTACCCTTTAAATTAATTGGGCTAGACTTCCAACTTCCTCTGAGAACTATTTGTTAAGTAGAATTAAAACAACTTAGATACATTTTCAAGTAAACAAATCGCAGGCAGCAGTTTGTATAAAATTTTATCTCAACTTCTATTTAAATGTTTACCTTGAATTTGAGAACGGCATAATTTTTGCTGGATAAGTGTCACTAAGATTACTTAATGCGACTGAGTGTCTTCTCTGATGTGCTAAAATATTATTTGGTCTAAGCCTGGTCTTAATAATAAGGTAAGGTTTGAAATTTATCTTAATCAGAGGTAGATACACCAGATTGAGCTGAGCCTTGAGGTATCACTGTGATGGACGGATTAAGCCTTTTTTAGCATTGAATAACCAATGCGTTAATTCCAAATTAGTTAGGTATTCGTGTTTAGAAAAAAAATAGGTACTGGTGAAAAACAGCGTCTAATAAGTTCGAGGATGACTGTGCTTCTTGGAAAGCTTTCAAATTTTCATTTTAACATAATATAAAATGTCAAAAGATAATTTGGAATTTATTTTTGCCATCTAAATTCAAATTAATTGTAGGTACTTAAATAATTTATATTATGTACCTACATAAGAGACGAGCAAACGACACGTAATGTCTGTAAACAAAACAACGTCAACTACAAATAAAATTAATTAAATATGCTCTATTTCTAGTGTTTTTGATATCTGTATTACTTTTTTATGAGTTGATATAATATTTTTCAATGCCTGAATATTTGGCTTCTTATTTGGCTGTTCATAGTATGAACTTCATACATATTTGGTGACGCGTAAGAGTTAATGAATACTAATCCAATTAATATTTGTGTACACAATGTGTATTCGTTTTTAGATATAATAAAATAACGGTAATCCAAATTACCTCTTATAATTTAGACTTAGGAGTTTATTCCCAAATAAGCCTAATTTTAATTTAGTGAATTCGAGTGTCTTCTTCTTCCTCGCGTTATCCCGGCATTTCGCCACTGCTCATGAGAGCCTGGGGTCCGCTTGACAACTAATCCCATGATTTTAATTTAGTGGATTCGAGTCTGAGTGGTAAAGTGATGTGGAATGATTGACGAGAATGTCATGCAGACGTGTAGACGGGGTTGGTTGGTAGCAATCAATACCTACTAAATCTACATCCATCCTATACATACTTTTAAGATTCTATTTATTCAAAGAACGTGCGTAGGTTGTTAAAATAATTTCTAAAATATATTCAGAAACTTATCGCCCACTTTTGTAACATTTAACTAAGCGCTTAATTAACTTTTGAATATTCTTTTAAGCCATTACGACGAGCCCAAATTTTAGTGGATAGACTTTAATTACAGAGTTTCTAGTACCTGATTCATACTGGCCGTATTGTTTATGGTATCAGTTTTTATACGAATGTCTATGTTTGGAATATGTTTAGAATTAGAATTGGATTTGTACTGAAGATGGCTTCCTGAAATAAACAACTGCAATGAATATCCAGGTCTTTCCTTCTTAAATATAAAACATGGTGTCAGAAGATGAGTCTGAAAATGAAGAAGAACGCCATGCCAAAGACGTAGCAATAATTGGGTCGATTAAACCGCTAAAAATCGACAGTCAAGTGCCAGAAAAATGGAGAATATGGAAACAGAAATTCGAAATTTATACTGAAGCAAACAAACTCGACGACTTCCCGGAAAATAGAAAAGTAGCCATATTACTGAATTTACTTGGAGACGAAGGCCTCACAATATTTAACTCTTTCTCCATAGACAGAAAAACAGCCACTCTAAAAGAAGTTATAGAAAAATTCGACGCCAAATTCAATCCACTGAAAAACCTAGCCGTGGAAAGGTATAACTTCTTTTCTAGACAACAAAATTCCGACGAAGATTTCGAAGAGTATGTCACTGTAATAACTAACCTGAGTAACTATTGCGAATTTGGCACATTAAAAGAGAGTCTCATAAAAGACAAATTTGTCATCGGCATATCAGATAAAAAAGTAAAACAAAGACTACTACAAGAAGACAACTTGACAATCGAAAAATGTCTCAAAATTGCAAAAAGCATGAAATTGTCACAGGAACGATCATCTAAAATAAACAATAATGAAAATCAAACAGTTGATTCAGTTTCAAAATCATACCGTCAGCAGCATCGTCGTAATAGCTCAACTGGAAGAAGCATGTCACAGTCTCGAAGAACGTCAACGTCAAACGGAAACAACCACTACCGTCGTGAAAACAGAAGTCCCAGCAATAACTACCGTCGTGAAAACAGAAGTCCCAGCAACACGCGTACGAGCACATGCACACGCTGTGGGCAGATACATCGTTTTAGGTGTCCAGCTAAAGGAGTCACTTGCAGGATTTGTAAGCGTAGTAACCACTACGAAAAGTGCTGTTTCTTCAACAAGAATGTCAATATGGTAAGCATCCGCAGGGATAATGATATCTATATCATAGCAAGCATAGATAACCCTTCCTATAAAAGTAAATGGACAATGAACTTAAAAGTAAACAACAAAACTTTGCCATGTAAGATTGACACAGGTGCTGAAATCAATGTTATTTCTAGATTCGTACTTGAAGACTTGGATAAAAATGTACCTATCATTAGTGCTAATCATAAACTTTATTCTTACACAGGTAACAAAATACCCATTGTTGGAGGATGCTACTTAAAATGCACATTTTCCAACAATGAAACAGCAACGGTCTATTTTGTGGTAGCAGATATTGTAAGTCGAACCATTATTGGACAACAAACCATTGATGAATTTGGGATAGTCAAAAGGGTATTAAACATTGAAGAACAAAAGGTCAGTCAAAATCCTAAAAAGTCGTGTCTAAAATCTTCAAAGTCAAGGTCAGTGCCCAATGTCGTTGATAAATATCCAAATTTATTTGAAGGTCTAGGTTGTCTACCAGTAAAAGCTCATTTGGATGTGGATCCTAGTGTCAAACCTAAGATTAGTGCCACTAGAAGAATACCTTTTGCTTTGCAAACGCGTCTAAAAGAAGAATTAAATAAAATGGAAAAATTAAATGTCATTGAAAAAATTGAAAAGCCCACTGATTGGGTCAACTCTATTGTCGTAGTCGAAAAAGCAAATGGTACCCTTCGTGTATGTTTAGATCCACGTAGCTTGAATGAAGCTATAAAAAGACCTCACTATACGTTTCCTACTTTTAACGATTTGCGATCAAATATAGCTGGTGCAACAGTTTTCAGCAAGTTAGATGCTAGCTCAGGATTCTGGACGATACCTTTAGACGAGGAAAGTAGCGATTTATGCACATTCAATACCCCATTTGGCAGGTACAAATTCCTTCGTTTACCTTTCGGAATTAATTCAAGTTCTGAAATCTTTCACAGAACTATGGTGCAATTATTTGGTGACTTGCCTGGTGTTCAGATATTTATAGATGATTTATTAGTTTTTGGTAAAACGCAAGCTGAGCATGACGAACGATTAGCCAATCTCTTAAAAAGAGCACAGGAAGTGAACATCAAGTTCAATAGGTCAAAATGTCAATTTAATATGTCTGAAGTGTACTATGTGGGTCATATGTTCAACAAAGATGGCATTTCTCCTGATAAGTCAAAAATAAAAGCCATTACCGAAATGCCTAGTCCAACAAATGTCAAGGAATTGCAACGATTCCTAGGAATGGTAAATTACTTAGGTCAATACATTCCAAATTTAGCTGAGGAAACTAGTATTCTTAGAGATTTGGTAAAGAAAGAAAATATTTGACAATGGTCAGAATCTCATGAAAAACAATTTGGTAAGCTAAAGTCTTTAATTTGTAAAGCACCAGTCCTTACTCATTTTGATTTAAAGAAGCCCATAAGAATGTCAGTTGATGCTTCAAAGTCTGCCGTCGGTGCTGTGATTTTTCATGGGAGAAATCCAATAGCTTATGCGTCTAAGTCGCTTACCAGGTCTCAAGAAAACTATGCACAAATAGAAAAAGAACTTTTTGCCATCTTATTTGGTGCCAAGAAATTCCATCAGTATTTGTATGGTAACACTGTTCATGTAGAGACCGATCACCAACCGCTGGTGACCTTATTCAAAAAACCATTAGCCGAGGTTCCTGCTAGACTACAACGCATGATGATTGCCTTACAAGCATATCATTTAGTAGTTTCTTATACTAAAGGGTCAGAAATGTATATCTCTGATACCTTATCTCGAGCTCCTGTACAAGATGAGTCTAATTGTGAATTCAATTTCAATGATTTAGAAAAAGATGTAGAAATTCATGTCAATTTATTAACTTCTCATTTGGCTATTACTAAAGACAAGTTGAATAAAATCCTTGAACACACTAATAAAGATGAATCTTTACAAAAACTGAAACTTTACTTCAAAAATGGATGGCCTAATTCTAAAAAGGAAATTGATCCTATTGTCTCTCCATATTGGAACATCAGAGATGAGATTCATGTTATTAATAACTTAGTTTTTAAAGGTCAAAGTGTTGTCATTCCCATGTCTTTGAGATCTGAAATGCTCTCTATTTTACATGAAGGTCATTTAGGTATTGAGAAAACCAAAGGTCAAGCTAGAGGTACAGTCTACTGGCCCAACATCAATAGCGATATAGAATCAAAGATAAAACAATGTGAATATTGCCTTATGTTCATGAATAATAAGCCTAAAGATCCAATGATGTCGCATGAACAACCTATATATCCGTGGGAAAAGGTAGCTGCAGATTTGTTTGACTATAAGTCCAAAAAATACTTACTTGTTGTGGATAGTTATTCCAATTACATTGAAGTCGCTCATTTACAGAAAGGCAGTGATAGTAATGCTGTTATTACTAACTTAAAGTCTATCTTTGCTCGCCATGGTGTTCCATTGCAACTTCTTACCGATAATGGTCCACCATTCAACTCTCAAGCTTTCAAAGCTTTTTCAATAAATTGGGAATTTGAACATATTACTTCAAGTCCATACTTGCCAAGGTCTAATGGTCTCGCTGAAGTTAGTGTTAGGATTGTAAAAAATATATTCAAAAAATGTGATGAATCAGGAACAGATCCTTATATTGGTCTACTGCAGTATAGGAATTCCCCAAGAGGAAATCTTAGCTCTCCTGCTCAATTACTTATGTCGCGGCAACTAAGAACAAAACTACCGGCTAAAGCCACTGTTTTAAAGCCCAAAGTAGTAAACTTTAAGGAACATTTGGAACATAAGAAGGTAAATTTAGATAAAACAAGATCTTACTACAATCAACATGCTAGGATGTCTCTCCCTTTGAATGATAATGATTATGTCTATTTCAAGAAAAAACCTACTGATAATAACTGGCATAAAGGTAGAATAGTATCTAAGGCTGATCATCCTCGCTCATATATCATTAAAGATAGTGATAATGTTTTATATAGACGCAATCAGCAACATATTTATCGTCCACAGAACAGTGGATGTGTAACTCGGACTAATACTAGAGATTTTGAAAATAATGATGATAACTATGATTCTTATCCTTTTGAGTCTGATAGTGAGTGTATAAGTATCAATAATACTAAAGATCATGAAAATAATAACCATGATACTTATGCTTTTAATTCTGATCAAAATCAACATTCGTTTTTATGTGCAACACCAAATGCCAATAGTTCCAAAAGCCAACATTCATTTCATTCTTCAACACCTAATTGTGCATTTTTATGTTCAACACCAAATGCCAATAGTTCCAAAAGCCAACATTCATTTCATTCTTCAACACCTAATTGTGCACCTAACAGTCCCAATATTCCTAGTTGTGCCAATAGTCCCAATATTCCTAATATTCCTATAACTGACACTGTTATACGTAGAGTACCTACTGGTAACTATACTACTAGAACAGGTAGGCAAGTAATTAAACCAAAACGATTAGATTTATAACTTTAATAGGAATTACAACAATACTGGTTTACTCTATAATCCGTACATCTTATAACATTGCTTTGTCGTCCAATATCAATGGTATAATTTACACTTATCACTTTTCCACTGGTGTCATATTTAACTTAACTTGTGTTAACATTTATTCACAGATGTATTTAATTATAAGGATTGTTTCGATAAAAAAATAACTTGTAAAATTTCTGTTTACAGTATGACCAGTCATGTCAAATGTCACCTGTCACGTCAACGTCAATGAGGCGTTTTATTTTTCATTAAAAAGGGGCATGATTCATACTGGCCGTATTGTTTATGGTATCAGTTTTTATACGAATGTCTATGTTTGGAATATGTTTAGAATTAGAATTGGATTTGTACTGAAGATGGCTTCCTGAAATAAACAACTGCAATGAATATCCAGGTCTTTCCTTCTTAAATATAAAACAGTACCTACTACATTCCAGTTCTAACATCGAATTCTCTACGAATATAATTTAATTATAATTAAGCATTGTCACTTGTTACATTTACAGTATGCAAAATTTCAGCTCCATAAACGGGAAAATAGGTCGATTATTCAGTGTACAATGAACTGAGTACTAGCAGTTATATTTTTCCTGTCTGTGAAACCAAAAATGTCTAAAAATAGAAGAGCGTAAGTGTCGTGAGCGATACACTCTCGTAAACCTGTGGCAGTGTAAAGGTCTCGCCATAAACTTGAGTGGAGGCGATGAACTGTGTGAACTCGTCTTTACCGACATTATTTGCATAATTCTCACTTGGATCGTTTTGATGTATTGTTATTTACATTCGAGTTCATATTCTAAGTACCTTCGAGGTTCTGAGATAAAATAAAAATCCTAAGTAAGAAATATCAAGCATCTTAAAAAGATATTTGCCAACCGTAAACTACGAGTATATCCTGGTTCGGATTCAAGACATTTCGGGTTTTATATTTACTTGCGCTCATGTATTGAAATAAAACCTACATTTCATATCTATTAATTGAAATGATGAAACAATTAAACCATAGGACCTACTGTTAGTAACAATGCACCCCTAATAATGTAACCCCCCTCCCTCCTCCAGACTTGTAGGCTACTATGACCGCTTACCATTGGCGGACGTACGTTTTTTGGCTACCGATGTGGATTAAAACTAAAGGTCGGTAAGTACTGCCTATTAACCGTGCCTATTAACTTCCTATACTTTTTGTAACATCGAAAATTCGAAATGTTGAAGTATTTACATAACCCACATTTTTTCCTAAATGTAAATGACAATAGAAAGCTAGGGCATTCAAACTTGGACCACCGTCGGTAGGTACTACAATTTGGTTGCAATTTTTCAAGCAATTTATCAGTAACATTAAATTACTTAGGTACTTACTTATAATAACTTCCATACATAATATACCAAATCCTTATCTAGTCTATTGTCCTATCAAGTATTTAATTGTGATAACAGCTTAGGTAAGTGTATTAGAAAGCCTCCATATATTAATATTTAGAATACCTTTCGGCGTAGACTTAGATCGCCTATGTAATGTACATTAGAAAAGCCTAAGTAATGTACATACATAAACACATTTATAGCTAGGAGCTCTCAAGTACATAATTTTTAAGAAAAAAAAACCGACTTCTATGGGGCCCGGTGAAAGATTATGGTAGATGGTGCACTATGTAGAAAAGGAGGTAAAACCAGTACCTACTTTCTAGTAGCATTTCGTTTCCGTAAGGGTCGTAGTTATCTAGCCTAACCTAACCCACTTCTCTGATAGCAGTTCGGTTCTGTGAGGATCGCAGTTCGAACCTAATCAAACCCACTTTTCTAGTAGCATTTCGTTTCTGTAAGACTCGCAGTTCTAACCAAACCTAACCCACTTTTGTTCGGTTCTGTGAGGATCGCAGTTCAAACCTAACCTAACCCACTTAACGGCGCATGCGGTGCGGTGTACGGGAGTTTGAGCGGGAGGGGTTTGGCATCATCATACCCACATTTTATGGTAGGTAATCATAGTGGTTTATTTAGTTTAGGTATCATAGTGGTTTTCCGGGTCAAGGTCCGGGTCTCTGAGTCAGAGTCCGGGTCCGAGTCCCGGTCCAAGTCCGGGTCCGGGTCCGAGTCCGGGTCCGAGTCCGGGTCCGAGTCCGGGTCCGAGTCCGGGTCCGAGTCCGGGTCCGAGTCCGAGTCCGAGTCCGGGTCCGAACCGGATCCGGGTATGAGTCCGGGTCCCAGTCCAAGTCAAAATCGAAATTCGAAATCACCAAACATGTACTATGCGTCGTTGAAGAGTTCTGTTCTGATCATCATCAGCAGTTCCACTTCATCAAATGCGACAGTTTTTAATGTAAATGCTTGATTTTATGATGAAAATACAAAAAATTCTATACGTATGCCTTTAAGATTTGAGGAGTTCCCTCGATTCCTTATGGATCCCATCATCAGAACTCGAGCTTGACAGAAATGTGGCTTAAAAACTAAACTTGCTTAACAAACATAAGGAAGAGGACAAATCGCCAAACGTGAACTATGCGTCGTTGAAGAGTTCCGTTCTGATCATCATCAGCAGTTCCACATCATCAAATGCGACAGTTTTTAATGAAAATGCTTGATTTTCTGGTGAAAATACAAAAATCTCTATACGCATGCCTTTAAAATTTGAGGAGTTCCCTCGATTTCTCATGGATCCCATCATCAGAACTCAAGCTTGACAAAATTGTGGCTTAAAAACTTAACTTGCTTAACAAACATAACGAAGAGGACAAATCGCCAAAGGTGAACTATGCGTCGTTGAAGAGTTCCGTTCTGATCATCATCAGCAGTTCCACTTCATCAAATGTCACGGTTTTGAATGTATATGCTTGATTTGTTGATAAAAACACAAAAATCACCATATGTATGCCTTAAAGATTTGAGGAGTTCCGTCGATTCCTCATGGATCCCATCATCAGAACTGGATTTTGACAAAAACGGGACCAATCTGTATGCATATACATACAATCAAAAAAATAATTTTCAAAATCGGTCCAGTAATGACGGAGATATGGAGTAACAAACATAAAAAATAAAAATAAAAAAAATAAAAAAAATAAAAATAAAAATAAAAAACATACAACCGAATTGATAACCTCCTCCTTTGGGATTTGGAAGTCGGTTAAAAACACTGTTTTCTGACTTAACTACGCCTACGTTGTGCTTTGCTAAATTGACTTTGATATTTTCTCAACCTTTGAAAATATTGTATGCTCTTTTAGCATTATAATGGAATTAATTAAAGTAAATGATACTGTTTGAGCCGATATGGAGTATGTTTGTTGTTTAAATTAACCCAAAGATGTCGTTGATTCCGATAGTGACCAATTGTTGGTTAGTTTAAGGAGTACAGCCTACAGTTTAAATTTTTGCTCGTGTTACATGCCACACCCGGTATAAGCTTCCACCACACAGACCTTTTCCTGAAGATTGACACATAACATAATAGTGTTAAGTAAAGTAAAATCGTACAAGTGCTCGTGATCATTTATAAGATGTTTTCTTTTTCTGCCAAGATTTAATTTCATCAACGCGTAAGACACAAGACTGTTGTTAATAAAATAATTGTTTATCATTTACTTCGTTAATATAATAATGAAGTTGTTTTTACGAATATAACTACAGGATAACAAAGTTAAAGGCTTGTCCAAATTCTTGTGTCTATTCCAGGTAAATGCCAGGTAAGGTCAAAGGTACCTACTTAATTGAATTAGTACCAAGAAGAAAAAGCCTAAAAATAATACTCGTTCACTTTCATTTTTTCACGTGTCGATAAATACGATTAACAAGGTAGTAATTTTATTATGTATTTTATCTTGTTTTGAAACGAGTAACTGGAAATATGCAAATTATTAAAATTTCGTATTTAAATATTTACGCCTATTAAGTACCTACTGTCGAAATCATAAATATGTATACATTTCTTCACCTTAATCCATTGCAATAAGGTGAAAAACTGTATCTAAGGGGCTATTCATAAATTACGTCATTTCAAATTTTTGGATGAGTTTAGGGGGGGGGGAATCGTCAAAAATCGATGACGTAATTTATGGATAGCTCCTAAGTATACCTAGACGTTCTATACCGTAAGTAACTTTTTAGTAAAAGTAATAAAACAAAATACTTTGTTACAAAGGTAAACAGCATCAAGGATTATCTCTTTCCTACCAATCACTTTTGTTGGAAATGGTTGGAAATTATTAACAACGAAGAACGAAGGTCAAAGGTATAATTAAAATCTTCTTCAGAAACTGGGACAAAGTACACCTTTCTTACCTACGACTATATCTAATATAATGAAAACGACTAGTAATGAAAAGATAAGTTAATCCAACCGTTGTTGGGCTTTTTTGCTAAAACTAGCGTTCAGGGTGCAGATAAAAGTAAACCCTAAAGACGTAGGAATAGAACTGAAAGTGTCGAAAAATATTAT
Organism: Cydia fagiglandana; assembly: GCF_963556715.1. Lineage (NCBI taxonomy): Eukaryota > Metazoa > Arthropoda > Insecta > Lepidoptera > Tortricidae > Cydia > Cydia fagiglandana. The sequence goes on from NC_085933.1 coordinate 11,377,106, forward strand.
TCATAAAACGTTTTGTGAGTTAAACGGCGCGGCGGAAAGTTTCTAGCAGTGAAGTTATTCTACAGTACACCAAAAGGAACAGTAGTCGGAAATGGTTGTGAATTATATAAAATCAAAATTATGAACACCTAGGTAACTTATAGATAAATACTTATAACGATTATACTACACAAATTAGATCAAAATGTTGTGTATCGTAGTAAAACCAAACAGACCTAAAATAAGTAATTACTTACTTATCAAGTTAGGCTTATTTAGTTTCTAGTAGTAGAAATTTCTACAGAGAATACCAAAGCTCAATTATTTTTAGTATGGATTAACAGAGTAAAAACAACACTCGGGAAAACAAGTTGATTTATGTAGTTAAGTAGTACTTATATAATTTTATATATTTTCTTATGGTTGTAAATGGGGCTTTCCACGAGACTGTCGCGTACATAACGCAATTCTTCTAATACTTCTGGAAATGCTGAGTAAGCGATATTGGGTCAGGTAATATTTCATGACTTGGCTAACAAATTGGCAGTATATTCTCGAGATTCACGTATTTTATTGAGGTGGCTGCCATACAAGGCAAAAGCGTTATGTAAGCGACAGTCTCGTGGAATGCCCCAAATGTATATTTATGTTATTGTTGCAATTATTTTTGTAATTTACCGCTAGTTTGTAGCCAAATCAAATTAAATTTAGTTTTTCAGCGCAGCGCCTAGTTAGTTAATTAAAAATTCTCATTTCTCCCCAATGTTTATTATGTTGTCTTGGAGAAATCGCTCTTTAGCAATAAGGCCGCCTCACTCACCGTTTTATGTGCGTTCCATTGTATGTTTATTTTTAAAATGTGCAATAAAAAGGATTCTCGTACTGATTTTCTCTATCCCTCTGTCATACCGCTCCCGACCTTAACCCATTTTGCCGTGGATCATTTTTATGCTCCTGAAGAGCTGTTTATACGAAGCCGTTAGACTTGTAGCTTACGCTGAACTTTGTACCTCTAGTATAAATTTCATTCGATAGCGTGGCGTGAGTATACTTACTACAGTTACTACCAAGGTACGCGTTTGCGTTGAAGTATGGGATTTAGAGTTTCCAAAACGTCCCGCTTGGCGCACTGTTCAAAATCCCGTACAAAAATAGACATAAAACAAACGCGAACGCTCGTCATGATTTGGGGTTCTGTAGGCGTACTTCGGCCGCGCTTATAGCATACCATGATAATGTATAGTTCGTCTTTCATTTAGTATTCACGGTATCAGAAAGTGGCGTATGTTGTATCATATCATGTCATTGCACTATACGCGCAACAATTACGCTTGCTGGAGGGCTATGATGGTTATGTCACCATATCATTAATCATTTAATGCATGATATGACGACTATCGGATAAATGATATAATTCGGTAAAAAGTCGCGAGGATAACGTATAAGTGGCTAATGATAGCGTGATATGTTTTGAGGTTTATAAAAATCAATTTTAATCTCGATGACTTAAGGTGTATTATTAAAGAAAAGATGGTTAAATCGCATTCTACCACTTATCCACATATGTCATTGAGAGTTAAAACTTATCCATGATTTGAGCTTTTGAAAAATCAATTCTAAACAAGTTTACTTAAAGCGTATTTTAATTAATAGTTCGCGAGGATAACGTATATGTGACTAATGATAGCGTGACATGTTGTGAGGTTTTGAAAAATCATATTTATACTCGATGACTTAAGGTGTATTTTAAAGAAAAGATGGTTAAACCACATTCTACCACTTATCTAGATATGTCATTGACAGTTTAATTTGAGCTTTTGAAAAATCAATTCTAAACATGTTTACTTAAAGCGTATTTTAATGAATAGTTGGCTAAATGACATGCCGCACACACCACTTATGCACATGTGGCATTGATAGTTAAAAGTTATTGGATGGTTTAAGATTTTGAAATATAGATTCTAATTGAGTTTATATAAGGTTTTTTTTAAAGTGAATCTTTTATTCCATCGCCTCAAATTTAACCGTCTTTATCATGTCGCAAAATCTACTTTATTTCTAGTACTTAGAATTCATAGTCTTTGAAATAAGCTAATATGTACATCATCGGACTAAAGTAGACTCGGCTACAATACTTACGATTGCTGATATTTGCTTGTAATGTCATACAAAATTTTAAAGACAGTAGTCGACCTTATTAAGGTGATCTGTCAAAATCAAATAAATAATTCTGCCGTGCTTATTAAGAGCAGTAACTCATTTTGAAATCTCTTTCAATTGTAGAACATATTGTACAAGTACAAAGTATCCAATTGAATGACACTTCAAAATGAGTTAGAGTCGGACCAAGAAAAGTCTGCAGCGGATTTGATAGCCCACGCAGTGCAAGTGTTATTTATACGTAATAATTTCATAGAAGTTTGACGTTTAAAATAACACTTGCACTGCGTGGGCTATCAAATCCGCTGCAGACTTTTCTTGGTCCGACTCTACTGCTCTTATTATAAACACGGCCGGATTGTACAATCACCCACACTGTTAACTGCACATCGGTGGACTTTCTGCCTTTTGAAATAAGGTCCACCGATGTACCTACAGTTATAGTGTAAACAACATTATTTGTGGTATTTGACGTCTGTCACTCACAACAGCAATACTACGTAAAATGTCTTGCACATCGAAATCACAAAGGAAAACAACTGCACTGCGAACGTTTACGTTCTACGTCTTTTTTTTTTAATTTTAGGGTTGGCCAGACACCACCGTCATGAATCGGTAGTCGTCTAAGTAAATCGATGTGAATTTTTCATTTTTCTTTTAATAAAAATAAGGAAAAGGTGGATAATTAACTGTAAATATGGATATATTTATCGTCACTTAACAGACAACAATTTTTTTTTTTTTATTATGCATGGGTTTACTCATGGCCACAGACTAGCCGAGGCGTAGACGTGGCCTACGATGGAGCGAGCTCGCCCAGAAGGTGCCTGTGTACTCTTGATTTGAAGGTTGCCGGGTTATAAGAGCACGGAAATATAGACGCCGGCAAGGAATTCCATTCCTTGGCAGTGCGCATAAGGAAAGTAGAAGCAAAGCGCTTAGTGCGAATTGGCGGAATATTTACAAAGTAAGGATGGAAACCGGCCGTGCGTCTAAAAGTCCGATGGTAGAATGGGGACGGTGGAATGAGCTCGTGTAGCTCTTGGGCACACTCCCCGAAGTGCAACCTGTAGAATACCGACAGGCTGGCGACTTTCCGCCGATGGGCCAAAGTCTGAAGCTTAGCCGTTAGCTTCTTGTCGCCAATCATCCTCCTGGCTCTGCGCTCCACTGAGTCCAAAGCGGCGAGTTGGTATTTAGCTGAGCCATCCCACAGGTGGCTGCAATACTCCATACACGACCGGACTTGAGCTTTGTAAAGTGTTAGAAGCTGTCCAGGTGTGAAGTATCGCTTCACCTTATTTAGGACGCCCAGCCCAGCAAACATTTTTGGTCGATATTCCGAAAAAGGCACCTATTTTAGGTCGCACAATTTAGGAGACCAAAATGAGGCACGTCGAATCGACGTCGTGGGCACGTGCCGGCGACATAAATGGGGAAAAAACGCACGTGCCGGCGACGTATTTATTGACGGTAAATTAGTGATTACAACCATTAGGTCAACACTAGGTCATGTTTCCGATGTGGATTCGACGTCGCCACGACGTGCCGCGTAGTGAAAATGTACTAATTTGGTATTCTTTACCACCTTTAGACGTGATGGCGACATATTTTTATCCATATAATTACTCTGCGAGGCAATATTTAGATGAGACGCGATGAAGAGAAAAAGAGACACAAACATTTTACGCTTATATATTCTTTTCACTCAGAAACAAAATGTCTAACAAGAAAACAACTTTAAGTTGTGCAATGATAATGGCGGCCACTAAGTCATGTAAAATAATTTAGGCCGATTACGCTGATGAAGAACGATGAAATCTAGTGCACAGAAAAATTTTTCGTGCAGTATGTTAGGTTTACATACAAAACTATCGATGGGCTTTTGAAATATTTAAGTTTTCAACATTTTATAAAATCAAAATGCATATATTTGCTTGTAATTGAGTGTTGTAATTGAATATTTGTGTGTGTGAGTGTATTGACTTGATCAAAAATATTGTTTTATTTTGAATATTAGCACAATGAAGTACCGTGCGATGGCACCATTCAAGATATAACAACTTAAGTTATGCAATTTCATATTTAGCATCTCGTTATAATGAAAGAAAATGGCGGCACAACCTTATGGTATTGATAGTACTTTACAAGTGATTTTAACTATATGGTCGCAATTTGGTATCTATTTTAAGTAACATTTACCTAAAATTAGTAGCTAAATCGACATAAAATCGACGACCTAAAGGTCTCCGTATAAGAAATAATTACGTCGCATATACACCTAAAATGCCTTATTAGTACATTTGACCTATTGGTCAGGGTTCGAAGTTAATATTACCTAATATTTCGACAGATTTTCAACCATAAAGTCCCTGACTTCATGGTCTCCGTATAAGAAATAATTACGTCGCATATACACCTAAAAGGCCTTATTAGTATATTTGACCTATTGGTCAGGGTACGAAGTTAATTTTACCTAGTAATAGGACTTATTTTCAACCATTAAGTCCGTGACTTCTTAGTCCCCGTATAAGTAATAATTACGTCGCAAATACACCTAAAATACCTTATTAGTAGATTTGACCTATTGGTCAGGGTTTAAGGTTAATTTTACCTAATATTTTGCCTTATTTTCAACCCCTAAGTCCCTGACTTCATGGTGTATTTATGAAGTGAAATTTACGTTTTATTATCCCTATATTTTGACTTGGAAGTAAAAGTGTACAATACGTAAAATAATTGGTGACTTAGGACGTCATTTTCACTTAAATTGGAAAAATCTTCTTCGAGCCTAGGAAAAAATACTTAAAATGTTTGCTGGGAGCTTTCTGGCCGCAGTTTGTGCTTTAGACTCAATGAAGCTGCCGAAGCCGAGGACTGAACTCAGCTCCATGCCGAGGAGTTCCAGGCTGTCGGTAATAGGTACAGATGCACCCCGGAAAGAAGGAGTTAGGTCGAATGGACTCCGTTTAGCGGAAAATAGACACGCCTGCGTTTTGGAGGCATTGAACGTGACCAGATTGTCATCACCCCACTGGGAAACGAGACTAAGGGTCAAGTTCATTCGCTCAACCATGGCCTCTCTCTGTGAACGTATATCCTCCCTGCTGTCCCTTGCACTAGCCAAATATCTCTCAACAACCGTACTGTCATCTGCATAACCTACAATGCTGGGTTGCAGCATGTCGTTAATGTGGAGCAGGAAAAGGGTTGCGGAGAGAACAGACCCCTGAGGAACACCGGCGTCAATGGCCATGAGGTCCGAAGAGCAGCCATCAATAACTACTCTGATCGACCGTTCACTCAAGAAATCAGATAGCCAGCTACAAAAATCAGCAGGGATGCCGTAAGCAGGCCCCAATTTCACATTGGTGACAGGTGCGACGAATTGTAAAATCACTGTTGCTGACGTCACAGGCATCCATGGGCTACGATTACCACTTACCATCGGGCGGGCCGTATTCCCGTTTGCCACCATCATTGTATTATTTAAAAAAACTTTATTATATCGGAATAAAACAGATATTTCTCCTGCGAAGTTTCTGACAATTGTCAAATATTTAGAAGAATTGTAGGTAATTCTTGACAGGTAATGAGTTACATGTCGGAATTTCGTGACAATTGTAGTGTTTCTTGTGACAATTGTCATAAACTTAGCAAGAGAAATATCTGTTTTTTTCCGATATCATAAAGTTTTTTTAAATAATACAATGATGGTGGCAAACAGGAATACGGCCCGCCCGATGGTAAGCGGTAACCGTAGCCCATGGATGCCTGTGACGTCAGCAACAGTGATTTTACAATTCGTCGCACCTGTCACGTTGGTGAAACAGGGGCCAGGAAGCTTGCTAAGGAGACTTGCGTGCCAAACCCTGTCAAAGGCCTTCGAGATGTCCAGTGAAACAGCAAGCGCTTCACCGTTCCTCTCGATGGCCTCGCCGCAGCAGTGCGTGACATACGCTAAAAGATCCCCAGTAGACCGACCTCGGCGAAAGCCATATTGACGGTCACTGAGCAGATCATTTGCTTCGAGGTATGCCAGCAGTTTGCCGTTAAGTACCCTTTCCATGACTTTACAGAGCATGGAGGTAATGGCGATTGGTCGGTAATTGCAGGGATCAGCACGACTACCCTTCTTGGGTACTGGCTGCACGTTTGCAAGCTTCCAGGATTTCGGCACCGTTCTTGTTTGGAGAGAGAGGCGGTACAGGCGTGTCAGTACAGGAGACAACTCAGGCGCACACTGCTTTAGTACACAAAATTAATTAATTAATTTAAATTTGACACAGAAATAACATAAATAAACTTTAAAATAGGTAGATCCCCAGTTAGTTTCAATTTTGACAATGGGTGCGACCTACTCGGTCGGTGTATTAAATGCATTTAGCTTGCGGGAAAACCATATAATTCTAGCTTTATTTAAATCTCAAATAAAAATTCATTATACGTCACACTTCGATACCTCAGTCTACGTGCCATCCAATCGTAATCGCTTGCTGTGACAATCGATTTGCGTTAGTTACATCTCTATATAACTACGTCAGTCATAATGTGTCAAATACCGCAAATAATGTTGTTTATACTATAGGAATATTGCAGTTTAGAAAAAGAAATCGTTTATTTGAAAATAAAACATAACCTATTCGCTGGGTGCGATATGACAGCGGACTTTGAAATGTCACATGGCTGGCTGTCATTACGAAGAGAACAAATAATTTCAATGAAATATTGTAATTTACATATATTCTATTCGAATCTTTGTATGTGGGTATATAATTAGAAGACAATAAAAGTGATTTCAGCGATTTGTAAAATTCATCCCCTAACAGGGTTAAAATGGGGTTCAAAGTTTGAATCCATTGCAAATGCTTTGAAAATTCTTAGAAAGACATAATAGCCGATTACAAAAAAAAAGTAATTGCAACGTTTTTGGAAATTCAATTCCTAAGGGGGCTAATAAGGGGATGAAAATTCGTCTTGGGGTGTAAATTTAATTTTAAGCTAGGAACTTTAACTTTTTGGAAAAAAAAGGTAATAAATTAAAAAACATGAAAACTAATTCAAGCATTTTTGAAAATCATCCCCCAAGGTGGTGAGAAAGGGGTTGAAAGTTGGTATGGAGATCAGATATTTTGTGAGTGCGGAATGCGGAACTTGAATCTTTGTATAAGGGCATAGGTACCTATTATGAGAATACAAGAAAAGTAATTTCAGCAACCAACATCAAAATCCACTTGACTTAAAACTTCATACAACTTGCTAAAAAAAGAAAAGTACTTAATTTCAACATTGCTTGGATATTAAAATTATAGGTACTAAAGATATAAAATGTTGAAGATAAGATTCCACGCGGACGAAGTCGCGGGCAACAGCTAGTGACTTATAAGTGAATTGCGAAAAAATTGTACATAGTTAAGCACCTGTAATTAGTACAAAGTTAATTGATTCCATTGTGTTACCACAGTTAAGCCATTTCTATTTAAGTTAGATGCATGAAAGTGTGTTAGCGAATGCTATAGACTGTGTACGATTTAAGTACAATAATTACAATACAACACAAAACAATTTACATAGTTAATTTTCGTAACTCAAATGAATCAATTAAGTTAAGACTAATCACAGCTTCTTAACTGCGCTTATCGTGACCCAGTGAGCTCTACGATAAATTAATCAAAGGCTAGCCGTCAAAAATCGACTTAATGTCTAATTATCCAACAATAGTAGCCACTTACCGTGTATTGTTGTCTAAGTGGACAAAACGGTATGAATGTTATAAAACTGTATAAATCTAGACAAGTGGCATTTATATCATTTAACTTATCCACTTATCCACTAAGTTTAAGCTGGAAATGTAGACAAATGACATATTATCCAACGACCATGTTATGCAGTTAATCATTTAACGACTATCGCTGTCAAAAGTGGAAAAGACGACAAATCAATAAAAACTGGATAAAATGTCAGTTTTATCATCATTTATACAGCCATATCATTTATCCAGTCGACCATCATAGCCTTGCTGGTTGTGCTAAATAAATGTGGTTATTTTGTATCTTTATCATGTTTTTTGAGTACCTACTAAAGTTACCTATGTTTCATTTGCAGATATCCGCATACTTGTCGGTGACGGTGTACATCGAAGATGTCAACGATAATTCGCCGAAGTTCCTGGACACGCCATACCATGTTACTGTGGATGAATTAACACCTATTGGTAATACTTTATAACTAATATCCCAAAATTTATGACATAATACGATTAAGAGGCAACCTAGACAAGTTCGAGCGCTTACAGAATGTCTGTATAAGATTCATTTTCGGACTACGGAAGTACGATCATGTGTCTTACTACCGTCAAAAACTCAATTTGCTTCCAATCCGCCGCCGTAGAGATCTTCACACTCTTTCTCTTCTCTTTAATGTTCTTTTTACACCTTCTTCTCCGCTATACCTCTCTCAAAAATTTCAATTTCTGGCTGAAGGCAGTGGCCACCGTCTGCGTTCGAGCGCGAATTTATCACTTGCCATCCCTCCTCACAAATCTCGAGGATACAACAAGTCCTTCGCAGTGCGTCCAGTGAAGCTGTGGAATGAGCTGCCTGTGTCGGTCAGGCAGGCACAATCGGTTGCGTCGTTCAAGGAGAGGTTAAAGAAGCTATGGTTATCTGATTTGACTGATTAATTTGTCTATATTTCTATTGTATAGTTGCTTTATATCGTTCTAATTCTTTCCAATTTTTAGTGTATTTTCCCCTTTCCTTTTTGTGTAATATATGTATGTTTATCCTATAAATTTTGTATGTATTTATATCCTTTATCTTTCTGGTACCTTGTTGTACATTTTGCTGCATTTGTCACCCTCTTTTCACTCTCTCCTCTCATCTACTCAAAGGTTAACTGGAAGAGATCCCTCAAAGGGAAAAGTTCGCCTTTGTACTTCTTGCTAATTGTATGTTATTTTTAATATGTCTTTTTGTACAATAAAGAGTTTACTACTACTACTAAGAGGCCCGTAAAGCCAAGAAATTAGAAAGGAACAAAATATATGATTTCAATCAATTATTAGCTTAAGTGATCAGGGGCGTGGCCCATTTCTCATATAATACTTATCCTTTATAAATCTTTTGGTTCCGTAGCGCCATTTCTTTATTTTCCTATATTCGTTTATCCCACAAAACAAAGCGCGCTCATTCTTTCTTCCGTGGTTTATCCGATGTATTATTTGGGTGTTTTAAAAATAGTGAGTGAATCTGCTTCTACCAGCAACGGTCACTATTTCGCGATGAATTTAAGGGCCCATCCTGTAATTACATAACATTTTTTGACAGTTTGTTTTGTTAAATTATTATTTTTTCACAGGCCTCACAATCTTCAAAGGCATCCATGCGTTTGACCGCGACAAACCGAACACTCCCAACTCCGACGTGCAGTACACGATCAGCGCCGGCGACGAGGCCGGCCACTTCGGCCTCGAGAGCTCCCATAAACCGGCCCTCGTGTTGCGGAGGCCTCTGGATTATGATGCCGGTGATAAGGAGTTCAACATAGTAATCACTGCATCGGTTAGTAAACACATAAAAATCATTTAGTATAAAAATGTAGATACTTAAATATTCCGCTAAAGACTTCGTGAAATCTCATGTCAATCTAAGGCTGCCATTAAATTTAAATGTCAACTGTCGTGAGACATTGAGCATTGAGACTGATATCAGATATTAATTGGTATCCAACAAACAAATGTCATTATTCTTAACTTATACAAAATGCCTATAGTGATAGGTAGGTACAACTCCTCGGACTCTGACCTCCTGTGCGAATTATTGTAGAATATTATTATGTCAATAGGTACTTCATATTTATTTAAAACTTATACTCAAACTCACCCATTTCCACTTCGTCAGTAGAAAAAGGCGAGAAATTAAAATTTTCTATGGGCCTACATTTGTAATTCTTAATGCCTAAATTTTTCGTAATTTGCCGTTTTTTTCTACTGACAAAGTGGGTGTGCCAGGGTATAAATTCTTACCGATACCAACAGACCTATTAGTATTGTTCTTTCTTATACTCTGACTTATTTTTTAAAGCCATAAAAATATCTAAATAGAATTTTATTATAAAGACGAAAAAGATTCATTGAAAACAGTTTGATAATAACGCAAGGCTGGACTTCAGAGCTATTTGCATTGGAGTCTCGCCAAACGCTCACTAATTCAAGAGCACTTTATATTTAAGCTTTACTTACTTTTTAATTTATTTGTTTGAAACTATAAAGATCAAAAACTCTTAATGTTCAAAACTATGCCTTGCAGTTGGCAGTTTGAAGTTTAAGGTCCTATATAGGTACCTATGACATGAGGACCATTCAAAAACGTCTTTATCACTAGCAAACTGATTTGTTTTTGTGAGACGAAAGTCGAAGACGAAGTAATTATATAAATTTCATAGAGTTTACACGAGTTTAAAGATGTACCTACCAAGCGCCTAATAGACGCAACGGGTGACCGGAAGGCTGGAGCTTACCTCGCCCAACGCATTGGCGTTGCCGTTAAGCGCGGTAACGCCGCCAGCCTTCTGGACACCCTAACGGAGGGCACAGACCTGGGGCCAATTTTTTATTTGTAGGTTTTTACTTTTTAGGTAGTTTTAGTTTAGTATGTTTAGTTATTAGTTTAAAAAATTACCTACCTTTTCTAACAACTGTGGAATACATTCTACATTTTTGGATTGAACCATACTTTTTTCAGATGTTACTTACATTAAATCATGTTTTTCTACAACGCTTTTACTTACCAGCCGGCGTATTATGGATGGCTTAGTCCACATTTAAAATCCACGTGATAAAATTACTGTCATTCTTAAAAAGAAAGTGACGGACATGGTTTTATCACGCTGTCACGTAGACAAGAACGACCATCAATTATCAGTAGGTACAGCACAGATAAAGCCATCCATAATACGCCTGCTGGTATTACATTGTAGAGTCAATGAAGATCATTTCATCATCATTGAGTCATTTTTGTTTTGTAATTTTTCAGGACCGCGGTTCTCCACCCCGAAGCACAAATGCGACAGTTCACGTAACAGTCCAAGATAACGATGACTTGCCGCCCAAATTCACTCAAGATGTCTATAAAACTCAAATACCAGAGTTTTATCCTTTCTTTGTAAGTACTAATTTAATAATGGGACTGAAACATGAAATAAAACTTTTTCAATTTTAATAATCAGAATTTTGGGAGACAGACATTTACATATTAACGCAATAAATAATATACTTACCTACATATAACTTATACCTACCTCTAGCGTCGAATGATGATACCTACAACAGTATATTTATATACCTATAGTAAACTGATAATTGGCCCATCTTGGAGAAGGGAATAAGTTTAAGAAGAATAAGACCTACGTCGGCAGCGATTTTGATAGCCCAAACTGTGCAGTGATATTAATACGTAACTTTTTTATAGAAGTTATATGTTTTAAAATAAATTTGCTCAAAATTGCTGCCGACTTAGCTTGGTCTAACTCGGAAATATGGTAAAATCTTATTTCTTCAATTACTTTTTAAATTAAGCTCTAGAGACTTGCAGAAACTATCATAATAGGGATCATTGACGCGATAGGTTTATGATTATTTATAGACATTTATGAGCTCCCATTGAACTGCAAGTAGGCCAAAACTTTAATACATTATTAAGCATCAATGAGATGCATATACATACTGGTGAAGATAATAAAAATAAACTGATCTCAAAATGAAAAAAAAAATACACGAAGTATATATGTAATTAACAAGTACCACATTCTTCCACTCAATCTAGCATTAACGAAAATAACTTAATACTGACAATATAAAAATCGCAAAAAGGTCTTCCAAAATTATCATCGAAATTTTCCTAATAGCCAATTCGTATTCAGAATTCACATCTAATGCATACCGGCAGGGTAGGTACATATTGGGAGAGCTTAATCTAATCCCCTTTTATATTATAACCCGGCTCCAGACCTTAAATTATAGGACATTCAATTCACAATTCCAAGCAAGTACTTTAAGCAAACCGGTGAGAGTCATTTTCAATTGCATGAATATAATTTAAGACTAAATCCATATTTTTGACGTTTGTGTTTCTTCGTCGATGTATTAATTAGCAGAATTTTGAAATTCTAGAATTTTGCCTGCATTAGGGTCCTTAAATGTAGATTTCGTGACCGTGATATTGTGTTACCTGTTGTTTTATTTATAATTTTTTTGTCACGAGTAAACGCTTTCTATTCTATTATATTTTTCTTATTTCTTAGGATAAACGCATACACAGGGAACTGATCTTCGACGATCCGATTCGAGCGTTTGATCAAGATCTCGGCGTCAAGGCACCGGTTCGCTACGATTTAGTTTCCGGGAACGAAAGAAAGCTGTTTTCACTTAACATCATCAACGGAACGCTATTTCTTGACAAAGAAATTGATTTGGATGCTGAAACTGGATTATCAGGTGCTCAAATACTCTTAGTGTAAGAAAAAAAAAACAGGTTTTGACAGATATTAGAAGAAGACATTGTTTACAAATAAACGTTTTACAAATCCTTACTTATAATTACAAATCCTACTTATTTGAGTAAGATTGCTAGAAGTCGCTTGATAAACTAGGAACTACGAGTATATCATTATTAACTGTGTTTGTTTCAGGAAATACGTTTGTGATGCAAATCCAAGCTGCCCAGGTAGATAATCCGCTCAAAACTGCCCAAGCGCGAGTTGAAGTAGAAGTACTTGACTTGAACGATAACCTACCGGAGTTCGAAGTCGACTTCTATAACATAAGCATCGTGGAAAATCTTCCTAACGGTAAAAAAGTCTTTCCGTAGATATATGTGCGGCTAGCATGACTGTATGCCAAGTCCCAAGTCGCATGAAATAATACCTTCTTTTGAACAGTAACGGTGGTAGTCTGTCATTGGCGCGACTAGGCCCGTGTTTTCATGTCAATTGCCGAAATCAAGTAAAGTATAGTGTGTACAGCAAGTATAAGTCAGCCCTAGGTTCTAATTTGTCTTTTCTGTTAATGTTGTCAATTTTGGTATGGCCCAAAACCACGTGGTGACCCGTTTTGGCCGGCATAAATCACCACCAGAAACTTATGTTTATATGTCTCGTATAGAAAACCACCGATATAGTTTCAAAGTTGTTTTAGTTACTTTGTTATCTCTGTGATGTGGGAAACAATTTTTTTATATTATTTTTCCTAGACACAAGTTTTCATTATTCACAGGGTTCAGTGTACTTGAAGTAATGGCAACAGATAAAGATCAGGGAGATAACGGAGAATTTACATATCAACTGAGCGATCCTGAAGGGGCGTTTGTTATCGACCCCCGAACTGGGTGGCTGACTGTTCGAAATCAGGTACCTACTCGTTGTACATTTTTTCTAAGAGAGGGCATTCTATAGTTATGTAAAAAAAAACACTTCAGTAAAATTCTTTGTTTTTCAGACTGTTCTAGATAGAGAAAGACACTCATCGTTAAAAATGAAGGTATACGCTAAAGAAAAGAATCCAAGTGTAGTGGGGACATTTTTAGATAAACAAAGATTATCAAAATATAGACGAACCCCAACAACACCTCGATCAGTTTATAGAGATAAAACTACATATGTATTCCCCGATAAAATTGGTACAAAAAATGATAACATTGAATATTTTGAAGACCTGCATCAGTTAATGTCATATGTTACGGTCGAAGTCACTTTGTTAGATGCAAACGATAATAATCCTGTTTTTGTGCCTAGCAATTTATACGAATTTGTGGTAAAGTCGAATTCTAAAGTTGGGACATATATTGGAAAAGTAAAAGCAGTTGATCCCGATTTGGGACGAAATGGAATGATTCTCTTTGATCTCCAGAGAACCAGTAATTTAACAATAACATCACCATTTCAAGTAGATGCGAAAACAGGTGTAGTTAGTTTAGCCGAAACACCGGTCACTGAAGGCAGGCACGCTTTATTTATTGAAGCTTCGGATCAGCCAGCTAACCCCAGTGAAAGAAGATATTCATTAGCTGTTGTTACAATTGACGTCATAAGGTCAAGTAAGGGTACGTTTTCTGACACAAATATTATTAATTATTTTAAGTCCGTTACAGAAGTACTTACTTAATGTACACATTATTCTCATATCGTTATGCTTATATTTGTACACTTATTTTATTAAATTATGCAACTTTTTTAAAATAGATACGTAAGATCAATACGGATAAGTGTGTCTAGTCTTCACATTGCCGCCAGTTTACTCATAGATTAGTGTTTTTTGCGAGTCCACACAATAGGGTATTTGACTACTTGTTAAATCAGTATCTTTTTCGAACAGTCAAAATGATTTGTTTCTATGGAATTTCTATGAAACATTATACAATGACGTCACGGTCAAGTTATCTGCTCTTTATAGTTCTATTTGATTTATAAATTAAGTATATTTTTTTCTAAAAATAACGTCCGTGTACGGTTCTCAATTGATGTTTTTATGCCTTATTTCATGCGTGGTGTGAAGTAATTTATTTTAAATACATCCCCATAGCCACTAAGCGCAAGTAGCGAATGTATGGAGTCGCAATAAGCAGTAATCAAATGTAAACAGGCCCCAATAAGAAGGCTAGCCATTTTTACGCGTAACCTTATTTAATAATTATTGTGGTTTACAGGAACAAAACCCGAAAAACCAGGATTTATAGGAGCTCCATATGAATTTTGGGTTGGATCTAATGTCGGCATTGGCACTAGTGTAGGACAAATACGTATAAATGAAGCGATGGAAAAGAGTGATGTTTCTTATGACTTACTTCATGGATATGAAGATGGAGGTGTGTATTATACCTATGAATAAAATTAAAGTACTATCGAAGGCTTTGAGCTTTAAATGATTGCATTTGTTTTCAGTACCTTTTGCAGTAGAAGAAAGTTCAGGCGTGATAACAGTAATTGAAGAACTCTCAAGGTTTAATCGACCAATGTATGATTTCGAAGCCGTAGCAACACAAGAAAGTGCAAATGTAACGATTACCACAAATGCAACAGTTCATGTTGTTGATGTGCACGACGAAAGAGGAGTTTTACTAAAGTAATGCGAATTTTTTATTAAATAAATAGGAATTCACGCTTTAATAATCCCATTTTTAAACACAACAAAAACATTTTTTTTTTCAGAGGCGCTAATTCTCCGCTTGTGTTTTATGTCAAAGAAAATGTGGCTGGAGCTACAATCGGACAAATATTTCCTGTAAATACAAGCAATTTACCTGTCAACGTAACAGGCAATATTCATTTCATTATAGCTAACCACCAAGACATTACCGATGATATCGCTATAGGTAATTACACATATAGGATGTTCCAATTATAACTGCGGGTAAATCCTGTGGCTGCAAGATTAAACATATATAAATTATTTTTTCCAGGTCAAGATGGGACGATATACGCACAAAAACCTCTCGATAGAGAAAAAAGAGAGGTATATAGAATGACTGTAATTGCAGAATTTAATAAGGGTATGATATCTGGCGCTGGTATTTATCAAGTCACTATACACGTAACTGATGAAAACGACAACCCGCCAATATTTGATTCTCTTCTTTATGAAGGCTTTATAACGGAAAACGCAAAAAAAGGCACAGAAGTGAAAATGACCGACACAATTAAAGCAAGTGACGCAGATGCAGGACTGAATGCTCAATTTATGTATACATTGTTTGGGGATGGACATGAATTGTTTGATGTCGATGAGAATACTGGCGTTGTTTCGTTTGTTGGAAGCAAACTAGACAGAGAAGAAAAGAGTGTGTATCTTCTAAAAATAGTAGCAAGGGATAAAGGAAGTTTAAGCTCTGAAACTAAATTAACTATAACAATTATAGATGAAAACGATTGTGAACCAAAATACAATCACATTACAATACCTATAGGAGAAAACATTGACCTGCTTGAAGTCGCTGAAAAAACAAATATTAAAATATATCGTGAAAAAAAGAATGAAGTCAGTGGAGTAATCATTAACGTTGAGGCTAAACCAAAGAATAAGTTTGCATTTATCAATGCTGTTGGTCCTATGTTCTCTGTTCCAGAAAACGTTGCCATCGGTTCCACAATTCTGAAAGTTAATGCTGTAGATATGGATAGTGGAGTTAATGGACAATTGAGATATGAGTTTATTTCGGAAGTTTTTATGCCTCCCTATGCCATATCATCTAATGCAATGAACGTAAAACGATACTTTGTGATCAATGAAAGACATGGCCATATTATAGTTGCAAGAGCACTGCCACCAGAATCTGAATTCAGGTTAAACATATCGGCTATCGATGGTGGGGGTTTAAGCGATCACGTTGCAATACGGTTTTTCATTAAAGATGTTAACGATCATTTCCCAATGTTCAAAAAATCATGGTACAGTTTCAATGTTGAAGAAGCGCAATACACAAGGAGAATATTAGGAAAAATTGATGCAACAGATGCCGACTTTGGCCAAAATGCAAATTTAACCTATTATATAGAACCGTCAAGTAAAGACTTGCCATTTGAAATTGCTCCTCTTAGCGGTGTTTTTAGTGTTAATGGAGAACTTGACAGGGAACGAGAAGATAAATATATATTAACCGTAGTAGCAAGAGATAATGGTCCAGAAAAAAAACTCTCATCATCTGTAAGTGTTGAAGTTCAAGTATTAGATGTAAATGATAATGCACCAAAGTTTTTTGCATACGATGATTTGCTAGAGTGGAAACACCCAGAAGCTGGGGAACTTATAAATCATAACTTTGAATCCGTAATGATGATACCTGTATACAAAGCGACGTTAGAAGAAAACGCCCCGATAGGATCTACAGTTGCAAGAGTATACGCAAACGACTCAGATTTCATTGGAAATGGGAACGGTTTAATCCTATACAGTATACCTCAACGAAAAAACAAATTGAGTCTTTTTGCTATAGATTCAAAGGAAGGAATTATTACTACAACTGGCAGGCTCGATTACGAAAGTCAATCAGTCCATAATGTGACAATAATAGCATCTGATTTAGGCTCGCCTAGTTTAAGCTCAACAGCTATTTTAATGCTCACTGTAACAGATGTCCCCGATGATGTAGAAGTATCTGATAAACCAGTGTTTATTTCACGTTACTATGAATTAGAAATTGAAGAAAATACTAGAACTCCAGTAGAACTGCTTACTGTCAATCTAACAGAGTATTACGAGAATTTTAAAATGAAATATTTTATTCTTAATGAGAATGATTCAGATGTTAAAAGAACATTTGTAATAGATCCAAGGAATGGCACTTTATATTTAGTGAAGAGTCCGGATCGTGAAATAAGAGACGTTTATGAGATTATAATCAGAGCTGAAAGACAAAAGATAAGCAGGGAGCTTCCACATATGATATATCCCGTATCAGATGACGTATTGGAAGGGATGAGTAAATTCGACGTTAAGGTAATTTTAAGAATTAAAGATGTAAATGACAATGCACCGAAGTTTGTAAATGGAGGCCGACCGATGGTGACTGCGATACCTACAACAGCAGCATTTGGTTATCAAGTTATTCAGTTACAGGTAGAAATATTCGTGTGATTTTCCATTATGTGGCATAATTTATAAACTCTATAAATAAATGTACATTTAAACTATTGCTTTAACTTAATTTATACAGGCTACAGATGCGGATCTTGGGGCTAATGCCGACATTCGCTACCAGATACTTAACGAGCAATCGCAGCGGTTTGCTATTGATCCAGAAACAGGTCGCGTACGTGCGGTGGCCGCGTTTGCACGAGATGCAGGGCGGGTCTTTGGATTTGATGTTAAAGCCACTGATAAGAAAGGCGCCGATGATGGAAAATCTGCCATTGCTAATGTTTTTGTAAGTATTAATTCAAAGACATCGTTAAAAAAGTTGTAAAATTCATACAAAATGACAAGGCAAACTAAGCTCAATAGTTGGTCAATTTTTTACAACCCATATATCAACTCAATTACAGGTGTATGTGCTTGATGACAATAAACAACTGCTACTTGTGCTCGGTGCTAAGCCAATGGAAGTTGAAAAAGAAATAGAAAATATAACTAGGACTTTGACAACTATGACTGGTTATGACGTAAGAATCAGGCGTCTGGAAACTAATAATAGAGTCGCTATGGATGGATACGCGTGAGTTAACGTTTGCAATATTATTTTATTAATGAAAGTAGCGAGAGTGTTTTAAAGAAACTTACCTAATTGTGATCTTTTTCCAGCACTGATATGTTCATTTATGCTATTGACCCAATGTCAAATACAATTATTGATATGGATGTCCTTCAGAAGTAAGTATTTTTAACACATATTATTATTACTTATAGGTTACAAGTTTATTGCTGCCAATGTAACATTTAAAAATGTTTTTCTTTGTATGTTTATAATGACAATAAACATTTTTATTTCAGATCATTATTAAAAAGAGGTCCAGAATTGCGGCAGAGCCTTGCTGGTTTTAAAATACTCGAAATGGGTGATTCCTCTATGGCACAGCCAAGAGGCGCCAGGCTACTTGGAACAATGGAAATAAGCGCAGTAGCCCTAGGCTGCATTGTTTTTGCGGCAACCCTTACAACAACGATTGCTATAAAATGTTTAAGAAGCAGAAGGTAATATGTCTATTATCGTGTTTTATATTTTTAGCTAAATTCTATTATCATAACTAGTCGTCCGAAAAATGACTATTAAATTCTTGTCATATCGCCATTTAGCTTAAATTCATTCTAAAAATACTTAGCTTTAACGACACACTTTATTTGAAAAAAAACACAATTCTGATGAGACTTTATTTTATGACTTTTGCATACAACATTGTAACGTTACTCAAGCCTTCCTGACTAGAGCACTGTAACGCAATGAATTTTATTCTAGCTACACCAAGAGGTAAGCGAACTTTCATTTTTAACCTTACCTTTTCAGACATCGTCATCACCACAAACGAAAGCATGTGACACATTACTTTCTTTAGATAGATATACATGTAGCTTAACTCTATTCCTAGTGCATGGTTGTTATAACTATTGTGATACATTTAGTAGTTTTTAATCTTTGTTGATTGTACTTGTAATTTATTTTACTTACCTTTTAAAAACCTAATGTTTACAAATAAATCAACCGATTAAAAAACTGTCTTTGTTAATTTTGAACTGCAATATCTTCGTTGCTATTTACTGTACGTGCACGTCTTTTGTTTTTCATTCCTTTTTGCACGTAACTTATTACAATCTTTTGTTTATAACCATATCTTCTTTTGACTGACTCTTCTTCTATCTTTTGCCCTAACAGAAATCGTCACAAACCATATTCCCAGCAACGTCTTAACGCTTACTCCACTGAGCACTTAACTAAATACGGAGGTCTCTTTCCATCTGGAGGAAACCAGTGTCAGGAACTTCACCAATCAATCAGCGAAGCAGACTCTTACATTGATGTCATCAATCACAACGTTACTAAAAAGATATGCCCCCACGGAAACACTGTAGAAGAATTTGGAAAAGCCCACCAAAAATGTATAAAAAATCAATTTGGCGAACATACTTCGGATTTCAATCAAAAACACGAGAAACTTTGTATCAAGTACAATCAACGGCCGCTCCAAAAAAGGTAAGAGTATTGAATTTGCTAATATAATGTGCTTTCTGTTTTAAAATGGAGTTATTAACCTACTTTTCAAAATTCACAAATATACTAAACATAAACATTGTGCAATCGTAACCAACATGATCAAACTAAAAACGAAAACAAAATTATTTATAGCACTTACTTTTATTACGATGCCTGTTATTTCTTTTTTAGTTTGATTTAAGCGTTGTACATTGGCAATACATTTTAGGTACTCTATAATTACCATATTTCATTACATAATTAACATATTAACACACACATCATTCACCTAGGAAAGGTCATGACAACTCGATAACATCAGTGAATTCTAGTGGACAGGACTCTGGGATCGCAGAAGCTGTACGATGTCCATGTGGTCAATCCAGTGTGCACACATCGGAGGAAAGCAGTGGGTTTGTAATGTTTCTTAAAATCATTCTTTCATATACACATTTTTTATGATGATGTTAAATTTATATTAGGCTGGGTGTCTCTCTATCTGCTTATAAATCTTGTGGATTTCTTCTGGTTTATTTGCGGGTTATGGTCTTATGTTTACTGAGGTAGGTATTTGAAGTTTCAAAAATAATAAGATTCATACTAATGAACATACTATTACACTTTACGAGTATAATAATATGTATCCTATAATTTATAATTCATTTTATGTAAAATTTTATGAAATCAGTTTTTTTTTTTTTTCTAAAATAGGTTAATCTAGAAGAAGGTTTAATACTTTGCTGGCTAATTAATAATTATAAACGTAAAAAAAATGCAAAACTATTCCAACCTAGTAATAAATAATGGTACTGGAATGAATAAATATTGCGTTGGTACATCATTTCTGGTACATTGATTTTGATGGTGTTTTTAGTTATTTCGAGATCTATTAAAGTAATTAAGTTAAAAATTATGGATTTCCAGGTGCAGTTACGAAGACTCCTTAAAATCCAACCATAACCAAGAGCGAAAACCTTACCATCGGGACTTGCGGCCTGAATCTGATCAAAGGTTTCCCCGTCGGGCATCTTTTGGCCACCAGCCCTTCCAACAACGAAGAACAAATTATGGAAGACAGTCGTTTTCAGAAAACATGCAAAGACATTATCCACCGTTTGAGAGAATGTCTGCAAACAGCAGAATGACGAGGCAGATATCGTCGCCCAATGTATCTAATCTTCCTCAGTCATATTTTATGAATAAAAGTTTCAAAAGAAAAGAAACTTTAAATGAACCAATGATAGATTATGATCAAAGTGATGATGATGTGTTCGATACGAGAATTGATAGAAGACCGAGTAAGGCTAAAAGGGGGAAGTTTATGGAATTGGGGGGACAAGCTGCAGTTTTTGTGGCAACGCCAGCTGCGGCGGAGATAATTAGAAGACAGGGCAATGAAAGATTAATGTTTGCCAGGCCTTTATAGTGAAGTTGTAGACTGTTGATTGATGCTGACATTGAATTTGTGATATGATAATGTGAAACTTTTTACTGTTGCCAAAGTGCTATAACTACAGGTTATTCGTGTCTTTGGAGACAGATGTGTAACCGTAAGCTTTGCTTGCTACGAATACGCAATACTTTACATTGTTGAAGCAATGTTAAATCTATTGTTTTGCAAGGATTTTTATCTTCTATTTATTATTTAATTCTTGCCAAATCGATGGATCATGTAAATGAGGATAACTTCTAAGAGTTGAATACATAGTACCTATCTAAATAACTATAAAAGTCGCAAAATAATAGACTGCCTGAAAAAAAGTTAACGGTAAAGGTTACATTGGGATTAGAGGTTACGCTGACACCAGCAGACTACACAACCTGAATCCCAATGTTACCTCATTACGACTCAGAACTACTAAAACGTGTTTGAGGTCTATGTTAAAATTTTGGTTAGATATAACTGCAAAATAATCGAAGCGCAGCATTTTGAATTGTATGTACATTTCAATGACGGCATTTTTTAAAGAAACAAATAGTGCTACACATAATACAAATAAGTACACAATAGTGTTTATTGAGTGATGCTACTGGTATTATCATTTTCAAACCTTTGTTTTAAGTATATGAATCTCTGTTATTTAATGAGTGCCATTTGGTGTGAATGAAGACTTGTAACCATACCTACTATCCTGAACCACCTTTAATGTAACATTCTTTGTTAATATTTTTTCTATGTAAAAATGTTTCATACTGTAAATATTATATAAGTTTTAAGGTATAAATATTTTTCATTAGTATGACCGTCGTTGTTTTATTAATTTTATTACAATTGGTTAAAAACAGAAACCGTCCATTGTCATCGTCGTCAATGGTGCACGCTAGACCGGGCCAGGGCCGGGCCGGAGCTTCCGGCGCTTCGTTTTCTATGGGAAGCACCACGTGATCACCGATAAGCCATCATAGAAAATGTTGTGAGAATGAAAAGCGTGAGTCATCCTTTATTGCTTGATTCCACTGAATTCATTACTTAATTATTTCCCAATACATATACCTACCGCTGCTATCTAGCAAGAAACACTGAACAGATAATATCAAATCGACGCCATTTATAATATCTATATTAAGTTTTTAAACTGAAACCCATTAATAATCCCTAAAGCGGGGTCCAATGGATAAGACAAAAAGCATTAAGGGTAAGGCATCTTCCAGCATTAAATTGTAACTTTCAATTCATTTAAGCGCGGTTGTTTTATGGCATAAATAGCATAAAATTTATGCGATAAACGTAGCTTGAATAACGTGATGTTTTTGCCGCATACTATTTTACATCAGATTAATTAATGACCATATTATATATATACGTAAGTAGGTATATTGTTTTACGCCGTAAACGCAGCGGTAAGTGCATAGTAATTTTACCTACATTCCGTTCACCGCATCAATCGCATGCGTTCAACGCTGCATTTAACCTTTTCGACGCCGTGTCAAATACAAAAGCTTCACTCGGACGCCACGTCACCGAAGTGTCAAAACTGAAATTGAACTTTATGGATATGCACGTAGGTCTATGTTGCTCTGTGTTCTGTGAGCGATTAATCTATCTTTGGCTTTGGACCTGTGGTGAGGATATATCGGTCATTGGCGTCCAAAAGGTTAAGTATCCGGCATCTCCATCAGTAACTGAACTCAGACCATTACTATTCCAAATTCAAAATTACCTATTTATACAACATACTTTAACATCCTTCTGAACTTTATAAACATTATAATTTATATTAATTCAAATTACATGTTGAATTGTTGATATTTTAGAAATTTTTAGGTTTGCAAAAATATATGTTAGATAATGTTTACACTTTAGCACCTTACTACTTTGGAATAAGACGAAAAAATGTAAACATTATCTTTGACGTCGACTGTACCCATATCACTGCAAAGTAATATTTGTTCTTTTAAAGCATGAGATTTAATCTAAGTATTTCATATTTCTATCGGGCCAAATACTAAAGGTCACTGTTAAAGAAATATATTAAAAAATAAGACCATTATTGTGGCTAAGTATAAAAATATGTACTAAATTTTCAAGCCCTCTATCTCGATTATAAAAAAATGCTCAAAGAATATATTTTACTTTTACAAGTTCAGTCATAAGAAAAGCTTGGAAACATGACAGCAAGAGTGTAAGTTTTAGCCTCAGTTCTCCAAACTTTTTTCATTTTACTTACTGATGATAAAGTGGCTCCAATTTTTTGATAATTGTGTGCCAGATTTCAGTTTCAGCAAAAATGCCGCCAAAATCATTTTAACGCCAGATGACCTATTGATATAAAAAATGCAAGTTGTAGTGAATAATGCTATATTTTCGTGTGATGTTAAGCAATTGTCGTCGTCCATGGACACTCTACATATTATCATCAGCAAAGACTTTGTTTTATTAGTATACGTTACGCATGCTTGATCTTTCAAACAAATATAATTAGAATTCATCATCAGGTTCAAATTTTCTGAAGACTCTTAACTTAGAATAATTTTGATACCGCCCAAATCTAACTAGCATAGAACATAATGTAATTAATTTATCTGCCTAAATAATTATTTATTCGACTGATAATTGGCGCTATTCTCTACGTTATATACTTACTAGCTGTTGCCCGCGACTTCGTCTGCGTGGAATCAGTGACAGCAGCTAAAGTAGGTATACGAGTAGGGCCTGGATAATGATAATTAAATAGCAATCATTCAATTCGCGCATTGCTTACCTACTTCAATTATTAGGCAATTCATTAACTTTTTCAATTCCACCCCCCTTTTCACTCTCTTCAGGTATGATTTCCGACATAAAAACTATCCTATATCCTTACCCGGGACTCAAACTATCTATATACCAAATTTCACCTGAATCGGTTCAGCGGCTTAAGTGTGAAGAGTAACAGACAGACACACAGACACCTTGTCGCCTTTATTAGTATGGATGGATTTCATTATTCCTCCTAAGGGCGCAATTTTTACCATCCCAATGCACGGAACCGTAAAAACATCGCAAACTCATTTCCTATGCGTAATCGTATTGGACAGATATATGCTGGTATTTGTCAACGGGCAGGCATATTGAGATTTAAGAAATATGACGAAAACTTGACATTTATCTCGGTCCATTTCATTCGTACAAAAAGCAACAAGGGTATCGAATATAGGAGGATTCTCGATACCGGTACGTTATTGGTTTTTAATACCGTTACTGAAGATGACCATTTAAAAATTTAAGCTAAAATTTGTTACATGGTCAATATTGGTCAATGACAATGGTTCAATTTTAAGATAGGAGGGTTCTCGATACCGGTACGTTATTGGTTTTTAATACCGTTACTGAAGATGACCATTTAAAAATTTAAGGTAAAATCTGTTACATGGTCAATATTGGTCAATGACAATGGTTCAATTATAAGGTTTGTTAAACATATACCTACAGTTTTAGTTGTAATTTCATTTTTATAACGAAACTAAAAAATCGTATACCGGAATTTCGTGATTCCGGATTCCGGTATTCACACGCTGAATCTGAATAAGCCTCGGGGTCGGCGCCCGCTGTATTGCGATGATTTACGCAAATCGTCAGTCCGGATTTTCTTATAAGTATTTGCAAATCAGCGTTTTTCTGATCACACATTTTGAAGCAGCATGTTTTGCACTGAAAGGGTGTAGGAAAACTTCTAGACTGACAAGACTGTTACAATATATTAATTAGTACTATTTATAAGTAAGTACCTATTTATTTGACAATTTATTGAGTTTATTTTTTACAACTTAATCCATAAGTCAATTATTAATATTGTAAAGAATAATAATAAGATAAATCCAATTTTCACTGCAATTCAGCGAATTTCAAACTTTTAACATGTTTTTGTTTTTAATAAGGTAAAATCAATAAAAAAATCATAGTAAATAAATGAATAATTTAGCCTATATACGCCCCACTGCTGCGCACAGGCCTCCTAAATCAATAAAATCTTATATTATTATAAAACCAATAAATATAAGATATGTAGGGGGGTACCTAACGGTAGGTACTGATTTATGAAATAATTGAATTGTCATAACACGACATCGTAGACAATAGTGCAAAAGTAGGACACATGGATAACGGATAACTAAACTTGATACCCAAATTGAATTTTCATTAAATTCGGATTAATTTGTGGTTTATTTTGTGGTCACATTAAGCGTCATGTGATGAGTCACTTAATGTTGACCATAAATCATCAATGAATATCCCCATATACAAATATATACAAGCCCTGGTAAGGGCATTTATTTGTGTGATGATGATGATGAACACACAAATAAATGCCCTTACCAGGATTCGGACCTGGGACTGCCTGCTTCATAGGCAGGGTCACTACCGACTAGGCTAGGAGGCCGTTTCATTGATAGATTGATAGATCACAATTTGTAATAATAAAAAATTTAAAAATAATACTAAAACTAAATATTTTCGAAATTAATTTCTTGGGGTTAGATATGAGGATATTGGGTATTACTTGAGGTATATTTTGCAAAAAATAATTCAACGGTTTCGTATCTGGAGGAGCCCAAACTTGGTATGTTTTGACATAGACATAGAACAATTTTATTCAACATCACATGAAATGACAGAGTTAACAAACAATGTAACACATTTTACAGATAAATCTTAAATTTACACTTAAAAACTAAGAAATTGAGTTGCACATCTAAGGGAGAAATATTCATGAGTGTTAAATAGGAGCTTGCCTCAGCATAATATTGCAGCGTATTAACTACAACGCTGGTTTTCAGGCAGACCCTTGATACATTATCCCTTGCTTCTGTTAGTCGGAAACTAAATGGCTTAAAGTTATGTTAAATATGTACCTATGAGTGTAAGTAAAAGACAAGTATTAGAATTTGGACAGAATAATTGCTAGTACCTATGGTGTAAGTAGAATTGAATAGAAAATAAAGATAATATGGAAATAACATGGAAGGAATTATATGATCTTATAAGATAGATTATGAGTGTAAATATAATTAATAAAGGTAAAAATAAATAAATAAATAAAGACATAAGACATATGGTGCATAAATATATCATTATTTTAGATATGACGGCGTGGCTCTAGTACCAGGAGGTAGCGTGTTTTGTATTGCTATAAGACGTTGTTTAATCTGCAATTTAAAACTACTTACTGTGTTTTGAAAATTATTTTTATTTTAATTGAATGCAAGTGACGGAAATATAATATTGTGATATATTTTTAGAACCGGCTCAAAACGCCCTTTCATTTAATACCACACACGATAGGTTTCTGAACAATTTTTTTTATTTTTCCATACAAAAAAAAGATGACGTCTTAACTCCTTTCCGTTTGTTATTTCTTTTTGGTGCTACGGGTCAAATTGATTCAAATGGCCTAAAGATTAATCGTGCCGATTTTCATACCTTTAACAACATTTGCAGCTGATTCCCGAATTTCAGGCTGTACCGCTATCACTAATAATGATAATAGCAATCACTCAATTCGCGCATTGCTTACCTACTTTAATTATTAGGCAATTCATTAACTCTTTCAATTCCACCCCCCTTTTCACTCTCTTCAGGTATGATTTCCGACATAAAAACTATCCTATATCCTTACCCGGGATTCAAACTATCTATATACCAAATTTCACCTGAATCGGTTCAACGGCTTAAGTGTGAAGAGTAACAGACAGACACACAGACACCTTGTCGCCTTTATTAGTATGGATGGATTTCATTATTCCTTCTAAGGGCGCAATTTTTACCATCCCAATGCACGGAACCGTAAAAACATCGCAAACTCATTTCCTATGCGTAATCGTATTAGACAGATATATGCTGGTATTTGTCAACGGGCAGGCATATTGAGATTTAAGAAATATGACGAAAACTTGACATTTATCTCGGTCCATTTCATTCGTACAAAAAGCAACAAGGGTATCGAATATAGGAGGATTCTCGATACCGGTACGTTATTGGTTTTTAATACCGTTACTGAAGATGACCATTTAAAAATTTAAGCTAAAATTTGTTACATGGTCAATATTGGTCAATGACAATGGTTCAATTTTAAGATAGGAGGGTTCTCGATACCGGTACGTTATTGGTTTTTAATACCGTTACTGAAGATGACCATTTAAAAATTTAAGGTAAAATCTGTTACATGGCCAATATTGGTCAATGACAATGGTTCAATTTTAAGGTTTTGTTACACATATACCTACAGTTTTAGTTGTAATTTCATTTTTATAACGAAACTAAAAAATCGTATACCGGAATTTCGTGATTCCGGATTCCGGTATTCACACGCTGAATCTGAATAAGCCTCGGGGTCGGCGCCCGCTGTATTGCGATGATTTACGCAAATCGTCAGTCCGGATTTTCTTATAAGTATTTGCAAATCAGCGTTTTTCTGATCACACATTCTGAAGCAGCATGTTTTGCACTGCAAGGGTGTAGGAAAACTTCTAGACTGACAAGACTGTTACAATATAATAATATTAATTACTTTCATTAGTACTATAGTACCTATTTAATTTTGATAATTAAATGAGTTTATTTTTTACAACTTAATCCATAAGTCAATTATTAATATTATAAAGAACAATAATAAGATAAATCCAATTTTCACTGCAATTCAGCGCATTTCAAACTTTTAACATGTTTTTGTTTTTAATAAGGTAAAATCAATAAAAAAATCATAGTAAATAAATGAATAATTTAGCCTATATACGCCCCACTGCTGCGCACAGGCCTCCTAAATCAATAAAATCTTATATTATTATAAAACCAATAAATATAAGATATGTAGGGGGGTACCTAACGGTAGGTACTGATTTATGAAATAATTGAATTGTCATAACACGACATCGTAGACAATAGTGCAAAAGTAGGACACATGGATAACGGATAACTAAACTTGATACCCAAATTGAATTTTCATTAAATTCGAATTAATTTGTGGTTTATTTTGTGGTCACATTATGCGTCATGTGATGAGTCACTTAATGTTGACCATAAATCATCAATGAATACAGAAAAAATAAAGAACATATTTTTGAAATACCATTTTTTTGGTAAGTCGTGTAATAGTACTTTATCGTGTGAAGACAGTAAAGCTTCACATCTCATATCCCATTCGAGTCAATATGGCAATAACAATGTGGAAAACAGAAATGCAGACAGCAAGTTCAAATCAGCTATTTTCTCTTGATGTAACGTCAAGATAAATTGTATGAAGTTAGTATAAGACAAGATCTTATTCATAAACATCTCAATGAATCCATCTCCTTCCATCACCTAAGTTTTAATTGGTTTAAAAATAATTGAAAGCGTATAACATATTAAATTTTGTTTTGGTGTGAAATTTTAGGAAAGAAAAGGAGATTTTATCAGAGGAAGAATAGACACAAATAACTTCAATATCAAACGAACGAATAATAAAAGATTTTGAGATATCTTAGGTAAAAGAAGCTGTTCTCCTAATGGTAAGTTTATACTATAGGTAACGAATGCTGCAACTCGTCGACAGTTTGCGGACTCCGGTAGGTAGTTTTACGCATCAGGATGGAGATAACCGTTTTACGGATTTTTTTCAAAATCATGGTGTTACTTTGGAATTAATACTGTTCCTAGGAAAAATTCTAATTTTATGTTTTTAACTAATATTTATCAAAAGGTTAGAAAAGGTTAACATATTGGTCTAAAAAAGGAGGTTACTTCTGCTAGCAAACCATCTTTTTGAGCTAAGCTGTAACTAAGGTTAGTAAATGGGCCGATGAGCGAAGTTATTGTCGCAGTGTAATGAATCGAGGCAATGTATAACGATAAGGGGGGTTGGCAATATTTGCCGACCGTTTCGCGGAAACGTCGATTTGTAGGACTGTAGGTATACCACACTACTAACATTTATGTAAACAAATTCCTAACGAACAACTTTGGACACACATTTTGGCAGTTGAGGTGAAGGAACTCCGTAGGATATATTAATAAAGTAGCCTCTTCCCGCAATTTCATTCGCATAAAAGCTGTAAAACCCTCCCTCCCCTAGCCTTCAGTTCTCCCATGCTAGCATTTTAACCTCAGTACCACCGCTTTAAATAATGAATTCCGGGATAAAAAGTAGGATATGTGCTTTGTCAGGATAAAAAATATTATCAGATTGACTTTAGAGTTTAATATCTAGGTTGTAATTAAACTTATCTACAGACTTTTAGACAAAATTAGCGTGTTTATTTTGAATTTGAGTCATTAAGAACAGCCATTAATCGTGTCCCAGCTTATCCCGGCGCTTGTACAGCCTACGGGACTAGTCCTGATCGCAGCGCGGTCACTGTGCCCCATTCAGGAGGTCAATACACTTTTGACGGAGGTGACATCAGGGTTTGAAGCCGGGACTGAATAGACACGCTTTAAAATCGTATTTTATTTAGCCAGTGGCTTATTAGCCCTAGGCCGTAAGCCACTGGTTAGCTTTGCCTTTCCCTCATAGAATCCAGTCAGTGTCATTTCCCATCCTTTAATTTATTAGGTGGATTTAAATAATAAGGAACGCCTTTTAGAAATCAGTTTCTAGTTAGAACTTTCAAAACGATTTTCAACTATGGAATTTATATGAACCACTAGCAAATGAAGTCACGGTCAATTTACCTACTTTTTATAGTTCTATGCAATTTATAAAATATGAAAATAGTGCTTATTATTTTCTAGGAGGCATCACAGTGGCATATTCTGCTCCAGGACTCTATTTTTTATTTGCATACTATTTTTTTAGGTCAAATAATATATAGAAACATAATAATCTCCTCATAGGTGATATGAAAAGCAGTATGTGTCACATGGTAGCAAAATTATTTCACTCACTACTCTCAGGATTCTGTATTAGAATCTCGCGCTAATCTCGGGGCTCTGTAATAGAATTCTTCCCTTCGTCCTCGTCGTAAAAAAGTAATTTTGTTCCCTTGTGATACAATTTACTAGTTTTAAATAGAGTCAACGTCCTACGAATTATTAATTTATTACGATACTACTAAAGTTTACTAACAATGAAGAACTAAGCGCCTGCAATGAATGTTTTAGCAAACAGTGTTTCATTGTTGCACAAATAATACATATAAAGGCGCTGAGTTATTAAATTTTGTAATGTCGTAAGCGGGTAGCTGGAAGATTACATTCAAATTAAAATGGGAAATTACATTAGCTAGGAAAGAGTATAATTGATGAGCGTTGCTGACAATAACCACTTGCCAAGTGTAATTTTTGGACATTCGTAGTAAGTCTTTTTATGCATTCCATTTTCTTTGTGGTTATGTATAACATAAATACTCGTATTCACGAATATTGCTTGAAATATTGTCTCATTCGATGTAAGCACTACATACACAAGTATAATAAAGTAAGTGGTAAAAAAGTAGTAAAGCTGCGGTTCGAAACGAGATACAAGTTCATAGTCAAGCTCGTTTAATCTGGTGGCATAGTCGGGTGGCAAATACATTCGAATTTTAAGGGTCCTCCGATATTTGTAGCCCTCATCCCTATGACGTTTATGTTTTAGTGCTGATATTAAGGCGATTATATGAGACAAATTGATATTTGATGCTAAGTTGGATTTATTTGCTAAATTATTTTGATACTTAAGTTATTGAAATTGAAATTGGAAAATTAGGTAAAATGCAAATTTTCACCTAATTTATAGAATTACCTTTTTATATCAAGGTAAATCCCATTGTGAATGTTTATGATGTTAAATGCAATAATGAGTTAATAAGTTCAACAAGTAATTAAAAAAAAGGGTTGCACTCCGGGAGTGCTGGCAGAAGTGGAAACTCAACGACATTGTAACTCAAAGTATTATAGCGCCATTTAGTGCAAAATGTCTGCAGCACTATGTATAATTGAAGTTAACGCCATCTAGCGTTATTTCGTCGCATTACTTAAAACCCCTAAGCACATTACTGTGAGTACTGCAGTTATATTAATACCAGTTTGAGGGAAACTCACTAGATGGCATTTAAATCAAAAACACAATGACATTGTCCGTCACACGTGACGTCACACAAGCGCTCTGCGCCGCCTAAACGAAACAGCAGGCTCAGGCATACATTTTCGCCGCGCGGTAGAAAGAGAGGGTTACGCCTTACACCTTACGCCTTACGCTGTCTCGAGTTTAACATTTTTTCCCCACCTCAAAAAGTGCACAGCGCCGCTAAAGAAGTTTTCAGTTCAATTAAAATACTTCGACTGAATTCAAACAACGCCTCTTAAGTGATTGAAATTAAACAGGTACTTACATGAGTCAATATTTCTCATCAAATAATGTGTTCAAAGTAGGTGAATGTAGGTATTTAATACGAGTGTACGTTCATTGTGTTATACCTAATTTTACATATCTTTTCCAGCATTTAACATTGTTAAATATAATTCGCTTTGAACGCGCACACAATATATAACATATGTATATTATATATGTGTGCCAGTAAAATAGCTTTGTTTGGTAAAGTCTTACGCTAAGGATATGAGCCTTCCATTGTCTAGTCTAGATAATTATCAAAGGGGCTTTGTTAGGCGTTAGGGCTAAAAGTAGGTCTAAACTAGATGGGGCCAGAGGGCTCGTATAAGTTTCACTTAATGCTTTGAAATTGGATCGTGTACCTACTCGTACATGCTTGTAAAGAACATTTATATACTTACGTACTGAATACCTAAAGGACCACATTTCATTTCAGTATCTTATTTTTCAAATATGTAATTAGAATAAATGTCATAAAGAGTTTCAATTTAGAGAACAATCGTAATAAATAGGCACATTATTACTCAAACGACAATTTGGACTGAGTAGGAATTTCGTCATTACATGTACATAACGTCTTGTTATTGACAATATTTTACTTTACTGTTTCTCGTTACTGGTTTGCATGCCCTAGTGGAGCCGTGGTATGCGCGTGACGTGCGGGATTCTTACCGTTTTGCTGGCTTAAGGCCGGCAATTTTGTACCTATTTTATTTAATGTGTCTCTATTGCATTGCCAGCGCGTTCCACAGCCCACAAGCACCAGCAGCATGTTTCGCAGTCTATTTGCAAGTTTTCCAACGTCTATTGCCACAAATTTGTTACGATGAAATTGTTTTAAAGCATTTTTGAAAAAATGTTATTTTGGTCAAAATCTTATTTACTTACTACCTTGAAGCAAAACTAGGTACCATTATTTGTAATCGTAATCAAGTGCCCACAAGGAACCGTCATTTTTATAGGTAGCCATAAAATTTAATAGGACGGGTCCTATATTAATTTACGGACTCTTTTTTGGGTTTATGACATTTTATGACCCTTTGGGTAAAAGACTTTCTATGTAATATGATAAGATGCTTATCAGTAGTTAAATGGCCGGGTTAGTGAACTCTGCATCTGAATGAAAACTGAACTGTTGAAAAGCGTTTTTTCTTCGTAATTTGAGAGGAGATTTTTATTGTGTTCATTGTGAACCAATACCAATGTATTGATACCAATGTATTGTTGAGCTTAAGGTGGTTCTCCTTGCTCGATTTTCATACAACTTTCTTGGCACCCTAGCTCCTATTATATAGGGTTTCTTCACTTGTATATGTAATGTTTGGGTAGTATATACATTTCTATCTTCGCTTAACGTAAAAAAATACTAGATTTTGATTAAAATTATTAAGAAAAAAGCCTTTGAATATTGGTAAAATTTTGCCTCATTGCTTGTTTGTGTGAGTGATGCTTATAGTATCGGTGTAATTCTAACATGGCGACTTCATTTGACAAGTAATCATTTTTAATTTGTCAAAGGTGTAACAGATGGCACTTTAAAACCGCAACACAGATTACCTGTGTATTTTGTTTTATTTTCACTCAATAGAGGGAGGTATATTTAATGCACAAAGCATGTTACGAGTATACCTCCTTTCTGATATAATTTCATTCCCAGATTTAATATAACTTAATAATTATTATGATTATTACACAATAAAATACATTTATATATTTATAGAAAGGTCAGTCCAAACAATCATTCGCGTTACGGTCGTCCACCGAAAACCCTTGTGAATTCTGCTTTCGTTTCGGTAAATGTTCTCTGGAAAAGCCTATATTTATTGTAACAATGATTTTTAAACTAAAATACCTAGCTATATTTTTCTCAAAAATATATAGGTATGTGGAGAAAAATTTCATCTCCTTGTAAATAAACAAGATTCTATAATATCTTCTGCTTGTGCATAACAATAACATTAGTAGATGATATTTTTAGGGTTCCGTACCCAAAGGGTAAAACGGGACCCTATTACTAAGACTTCGCTGTCCGTCCGTCTGTCCGTCTGTCTGTCACCAGGCTGTATCTCACGAACCGTGATAGCTAGACAGTTGAAATTTTCACAGATGGTGTATTTCTGTTGCCGCTATAACAACAAATACTAAAAACAGAATAAAATAAAGATTTAAATGGGGCTCCCATACAACAAACGTGATTTTTGACCAAAGTTAAGCAACGTCGGGAGTGGTCAGTACTTGGATGGGTGACCGTTTTTTTTTTTGCTTTTTTTTTGTTTTTTTTTTTGCATTATGGTACGGAACCCTTCGTGCGAGAGTCCGACTCGCACTTGCCTGGTTTTTTTTCAAAAATGCTGCCTTTCACCCGAGTTAAAACACTCTACTTTTCATTTCGCATACGAGGAAAGTAAAATGCATGTGTTTTTTTAAATACATTTTTATAGTAGGTGTTTTTGAGAGTAGGTATTTTTTAAAAGTAGGTATTTTCAATTAACAATTTGGCCAAAAGTAATTTATGGAATGGGGAGTCAAATATCAGAATGGAAATTGTATAACAAATCCATTTATACCCAAATTTCAATTGCTTATTGTAAAAAGAATAATAAAATCGTACTTGGAATTGGAACCTAAACTGCTCTAGTGCAGAAACGTATCATTTCCTGCACACCTTTTACAACAACAATGACCCTCTTTCATATATTCGGTCAAATTGTGCTTTTTGAAAAACTAATTATAGCCAGCCTTTTATGAATGTAGTATGATACCTTAGGGTATGGTGCTTTACGCACACTAGCGTCCCTTCCCCTCCCCCTGACACAACCCACCCTTTTTGCATGAAATATGTCCCGGTTCACAGTTTTTTACATTTTTTGAGGAAAGTATACATTTTAGGAAAAAAGTGTCAATGAAAGAAATAATCCTTAATAAATTCTTAATAAAAAAGGTCATATTCATTTTTTTAATATGATGCACCTAAATCATGTATTAGCTTGTCAAAATTCGAAATAACATAGTTTTTACTTAGGGTTCGAAACTCATTTATTATACACGGTGTAACATGAGGAAACCGAATAATTTTAACAGCGTATTCCTAATCAAGTCAAAGTCAAAAGTCAAAAATACTTTATTCATGTAGGCCTAGTAACAAGCACTTATGAACGTTTTACATAATAATATATTATCTTAAGCTAATTATCAGAGCAATTTATTGAAGTTAATATTATTCCATAGTAATATTGGATTATTATACAGATCAAATTTAATACTAAGAATTTCACAAAAAGATCGTCAAACATAAAAAAAAATGTATAAAAAATACTAGTCTAGAATGTTTCTAGAATAAAATCTAAATGTCAATAACAAATGTCAATAAAACTTAACAAAGAAGTACATACATTGAATTATCTATTTCGAGTCACAATTAATCCCACGTTGTTTTATCACTCATGTAGTCTTGTGTGGTATAATAAGCTTTAGAAATAAGTTTACGCTTTACATAATTTTTAAATTTATTAATTGATAATTCAGTAATATGGTTTGGAAGTTTATTATAAAATCTTACACAATTACCCATGAATGATTTTTTAATTTTATGGAGCCGTGTGAAGGGCACTGCGAGCTTATGTTTATTTCTAGTATTAATATTATGAATGTCACAATTTTTCCTAAAATTAACAATATTTTTATGTACATACAGAATATTCTCATAAATATATTGACAGTGCACTGTCATTATGTCAATTTCCTTGAATTTATCTCTAAGTGAGTCTCTATGGTTCAATTTATATATTGCTCGAATAGCCCGCTTCTGCAGAACAAAAATGGTATTTATCTCTGAAGCACCGCCCCACAGTAAAATACCATATGCCATAATGCTATGGAAGTAACTAAAATATACTAATCGAGCTGTTTTCACATCAGTTAACTGACGGATTTTGCTCACTGCAAAAGCTGCAGAACTCAGTCTACTCGAAAGAGTAGCAATATGGGGACCCCACTGAAGTTTAGAATCTAAAGTTATACCAAGAAAAACTGTACTATCAACTAATTCCAATTCCTCATCCTTCACAATGACACTTGTTTGCACATGCCTTACGTTACTACTAGTGACAAACTGAATACATTTAGTCTTTTTCTCATTTAACAATAAATTATTAACATTGAACCAATTTACTACCTTTGAAATAGCATCGTTTACATCATTGTACGCTTGTTGCTGTCGTTTGACTTTGAAAATAAGTGAGGTGTCGTCTGCAAACAATACTATGTCATGGTGGGTCTTTACAAGGAATGGCAAGTCATTTATGTAGATAAGGAACAGGAAAGGCCCCAATATTGACCCCTGTGGTACACCCATAGAGACCAATGACCCCGGTGATCGCTGTCCACTCACATCGACCCTTTGTATTCTACCATTTAAGTAGGACTTAAGTAAATTCAGTGCCGATCCTCTAACTCCATAATAGTGTAGTTTCCTGATCAATGTTTCATGACAAACGCAGTCGAACGCCTTAGACAAATCACAGAAGACACCTAAAGCATCTCGTGACTCCTCCCAGGCATCGAAAATATGCTTAATTAGCTCAACACCAGCATCGGTTGTTGAGCGACCCCGTGTGAAACCAAACTGCTTATTATGCATTAAATTATTGCCGTTAAAATGTCGTACTAATTGTGAAAGAACTAATTTTTCAAAAATCTTGCTGAATGTTGGTAGCACAGATATCGGTCTAAAGTTAGTGGGGTCAGAGCTGCTACCAGATTTAAACAAAGGAGTTATTTTACTATGTTTCATTAAATCAGGAAACTCGCCGCAATCGACACTGTTGTTAAATATAACTACCAAGTCAGGCGCTACAATTTCTACTAAGGATTTGACAGCATGGACAGAGACTCCCCAGAGGTCATTCGTTTTTTTGACATTAATTGATTTAAACGCCTTTATTACATCTGAGGTACAAACATGTTCAAAATGAAGGTCTCTACAACACTCTGGAGCGTTATCTTTTAATAATGTAACAGCAGATGAGGGTGATGAATTTAAATCCTTAGTTGTGGATACTGGTACCTCGGTGAAAAATTTTTCAAATTCAGTAGCTACTTCTAAATTGGAATCTATAATTTTGTTATCAATATTTAGTTTCAGTTCTTTCATTGTGTGTTTCGAGCGACCAGTCTCCACATTAATAACTTTCCAAGTTGCTTTAATAATGTCCGGACTATTTTTAATTTTCTGACTTAGATAATTCCGCTTAGCTATATGACAATCTATTTTAAACTTCTTCGAATATTCCTTGACATGTTCTTTAAATTCATCACTCGTATTAAACCGCCGTTCCTCATACAAAGCATACAGTTCACGTCTCCGTTGATGTAAGTCCGCAGTAGCCCACTCACTAAAAACAGATGCACCACTAACTACGACCGATTTTGAAGTAAATATCGCGTTATAATGTTCCATAAAAGTGTGAAAGAATGAATTATACATACTATTAGGACTCATATCGGAAGACAAAAAGGGTAGCGCCTGAACTAGACTTTGCTTCATTCTTTCCACGCGGTCCGAGGTTACTGGTACAAAAGTAATTTGTTTTCTCAATGTATTTTTCCTTAAGGCCTCAAATACCATTAATTGGCCTAAGTGGTCTGATTCTAAATTGCTGATAACTTTTTTAGTAATAGGAAAAATATCACTGAAAATATTATCTATACAGGTGGCACTAGTAGCAGTCACTCTAGTAGGCTCCATAAACATGTGGTTGAGATTAAACGATTTGAAAAGATTCAACAATCTACAAGACATTGTTGAATGTTCCAAAATATTTATATTAAAGTCGCCGCATATAAGTAATTTCTTACTAGAAGGTGATAGTTTAAGTAGGACAGATTCCATTGTTCTTTCAAATATTTCAAAATTACTTAATGGCGGCCTATACACACAGACAACAATAAATTGCTCCAATTCTACTGCACTTAGTTCTATAGTCCGTTCAACAGACATGGATACAATGTCCTTACGTTCCTTAGATTTTAACTGACTATTTAAAATAATTAATGACCCACCATGTATGGAACTAAGTCTGGTGAACGAACTTCCCACCTGGTGATTATTAAATTGAGGCATTAATTCATTATTATTTAACCAGTGTTCAGTAACGCATAAAATATCAATATTGAAATCATTCAAAAAAAGTTCAATCTGTAAATCTTTTCCTCTAATACATTGAATATTTTGATGCACCAGGTGGATATACTTTCCATTTTTGCAGTATTTTTCATTATATTTATTTAATTCTAAATTGCCAGAGACAGAATCCTTTGTCTTAACAGCTAGTTTAAATCAATTAAATCATTGGTTATGACTGGAACCAATTCCAAGTTCATGCTAGGCTGCTCAATAGGAGCAGAATTATCTGCCAAATTCTTGGCAGAAATGTCAAGTAAATAGGATAGCGATAAAGCTATTTGTCTTTTGTAATAATTTGAAAGGCAACACTTGCCTTTACTCAAAAACACCATAGGCATATGGTATTTACTAACAAATTTGTTAATGTCAATTATGCTAAACTTACTACTATATGTACAAAGATTATATAGAGATATATTTAACTTATGTCTAGTGTTGTTTTCTGCCTCTGACATTTGCTCACAATAGGGGAACGTGAAAAAAATAATTTCATGCACTGCAAGTGAGTTTAACTGTTCAAAGTATTTAACTAAATTATTTTTGTTCACATTACCCCTATTCCCCATAAGAATAAGCAGTGTTGTCTTAGAATTAATATTACTGTCATTTAAAATTTGTTTTATGATATTTTCAAAGCTACTGTGAGGCAGGCAATTGCTGATTGTACTAAGTCCCTTTAGGTAAAAGTTTAAAAATGAGCTCATATTGCTTCCAATTTCATCAGAATACATAATAACATTAGGTTTAGGTGTGCTTTGTTGTGTAGTGTGGAAGGAGCTATTATCATTTACATGCTGTTGTGGTAAACCGTCACACAGGCTTAGGTCGAGTAAACTGGTCGACAAATGTTCAGTCACTTGCTTACAAGCACATGACTGGGCATTGGTCAGTGACTCAAACCGCTCTGAATTATGCTTAATCTGGGATATTAAATCATCCATGGCCAAAGAATATTCATTAATCACCTTTTTAGAACTCTCATTTATTGTTTCTAAGGATTGTATGGAGTCCTCCAAACTCTGAATTTTTAATTTCAAAGTCTGTGTGTCGGTTTCATATTGCAATTGACTATTTTCTAACTGGGCAGAATACAAATCTAACTTATCCACTAAATTAACATTAATTTTACAAAATCTCAATTTTTTTAAAAACAATTTATTTATTTTTGACAAGTTCTGGTTTTTTTTTATGAGTCTATTTAATTTAATATATTTCTTTAGTTTGTTTCCGCTGCAATTTACTAACCTTGGTGTGGTGGTATGATAGGCTAAATCTGTAGTGGCCAAAAGGTTTTCAATTGGTGCGGCAACCAACTGAGAGTCGGGCCGGACCAGTTCTTCGAACAAGCTCTGAGAGTGTGCCGCTGCTGCATTGTGTTGGGCCTCCTGTAGCTCATAGATTTGTTCGTGGGCGTCGTGCAGTGCTCTCTCCAATGAGTTGATGTCCTTCAGGGCCTGCTCATACGCAGCACTACACTCAGTGAATCTGTCAACCGTCTCCTGAAGCCGGGCCCGCTCTGAATTTACATTATTGTAGTCAGCTTCTAATGAGCACAGTTCCTTTTTAAGCTTATCATTGCTATTAAGTACTAATAATAGTTCCTTCTCACTGTCTTCCCTTTCACTGAGCAATTGAGCACAAGATTCCTTGGATATTTTCAACTCCAGCAAGGTAAGTTGGAGTTTATCAGTCTCCTGCTGGCGAGCCGCTGCGGCTGCTCTGCGGGTAAGCATTGTAGACAGTTTTGCAATTGAAATTATACCCAAAAATAAACAAGGAATCGCTCACTCAAGCTAAGTGATATTTAGATACGTACTTACGTGAAATAGTGACGATTGACTGTATCTACACTGTGTTCTAACCCTGTACAATGATTAACGCTTTATTATAAACACACTTAGTAAATATTAATGATAAAAAAAACCCAGAAAGGATTCAAAGGCGAACAACAGGTTTCAAATTCATAACCTGTAACGGCTACAAATCTGAAAACAAGACACTAGTAAACGCCACTAAAGCACTTCACTTATTATGTATACATAAAACTTAATGTTAAAACTATTTAATTCACACTTATAATGCCTAATATTACATGAAATATCATTAAAATTAAAATAATTACAAGGGACCTAGCAAAATCAGCTGCTTATCGTTTGACAGCCGGGGTTGCCATTTTTTTTTTTTTAGAGACAAAAATATCCTATAAACTTTTTTGAAATTCGCCTAGTTTCAGAGTTAATACCAATAAAAAAAAACAAGTTTCTATTGTTACATAGTTCAAAACGCCTTTTTGATGGCGATGTTGCTACTATGGGATTTAGTCTAAATATCCTTATTGATATGTCAAAAAGTGACAAGTAACACTTTGCAAAAACTAAGTTTTACGAAAAAAAAACCATTTTAAGTGACAAGTTTACCAATAGCATTTAATTTTTATATACAAATTCATTCATAAAATTAAAAAAAAACCAAACAAATTTTTTTTTGGCGAAATTGACCTAAACACATATTACATCTTTTCCTTTTTTTTGACCTCATGTATACATTTTAGGATAAAAGTGTCAATGAAAGAAATAGTTCCTTATTAAATTCTTAGTAAAAAAGGTTATATTCATTTTATATAAGAAATGCGAAAGATTTTATTTCTGAGGTCAAATTAAAAGGAGGAAAAAATGTTTGTATGAGTATAGGTCAATTTCGCCGAAAACAATTTTTTTTATTGTTTTTAGGGTTCCGTACCTCAAAACGAAAAAGCGGAACCCTTATAGGATCACTCATGCGTCTGTCTGTCTGTCCGTCTGTCACAGCCGATTTTCTCCGGAACTACTGGACCAATCAAGTTGAAATCTGGTACACATATGTAAGTTTGTAAACAAATGAATTTTAAACATGGGGGCCACTTTTGGGGGGTAAATGAAAAAATAAAAAAATAAAAAATTTCAAACTATATCATGTTACATATCAAATGAAAGAGCTTATTGTAAGGATCTCAAATATATATTTTTTTATAATTTTCGAATAAACAGTTTAGAAGTTATTCAAGAAAGTAGGCAAAAAATGACTATTCCCCCCTCCCCCTTTATCTCCGAAACTACTAGGTTTAAAATTTTGAAAAAATACATAAAATAGGTCTATACCTATAGATGACAGGAAAACCTATTACAAATGTACAGTCAAGCGTGAGTCGGACTTAATTACAGTTTTTGATCCGACTCCTACGGATTTTTTAAAGATTTCACTCACGTTTCGCATAAATAATGTTTAGTTTTAAGTTTATAAAATACATATGTATGTTAGTCTGTAAGGAATTTGTAATATGGGCCTTGTTCCCTGAATTAAATATCTAAATAAATAAATAAATAAAATAAAAAATACATTGTTAAAAATTGTGTAATATACGGAATCCTTGGAACGCGAGTCCGACTCGCACTTGGCCGCCATTTTTTAATTTTTTGAATATATATGTATGTACATAAAAAGTAAATGTTATTGGTAAACTTGTCAGTTAACATGGATTTTTACTTTTTTTTCGTAAAACATAGTTTTTGCAACGTGTTACTTAATTGTCATTTTTTGACATATCAATAAGGATATTTAGACTAAATCCCATAGTAACAACATCGCCATCAAAAAGGCGTTTTGAACTATGTAACAATAAAAACTTGTTTTATTTTTTTAAATTGGTATTAACTCTGAAACTAGCCGCATTTCAAAAAAGTTTATAGGACATTTTTGTCTCTAAATATGATCAGGAATACGCTGTCAAAATTATTCGGTTTCCTCGTGTTACACCGTGTATAATAAATGAGTTTGGAATCCTAAGTAAAAACTATGTTATTTCGAATTTTAACAAGCTAATACATGAATGTGCATCATGTAAAAAAATCAATATGACCTTTTTTATTAAGAATTTATTAAGGATTATTTCTTTCATTGACACTTTTTTCCTAAAATATATTCTTTCCTCAAATAATGTAAAAAACTGTGAACCGGGACATATTTCATGCAAAAAAGGGGGGTTGCGTCAGGGGGAGGGGAAGGGACGCTAGTGTGCGTAAAGCACCATACCCTATGGTATCATACTACATTCATAAAAGGCTGGCTATAATTAGTTTGTCTTCCCCATACATTAGAACACAATTTAACCGAATCAATAGCATGAGAAATGAAACGGATATTTCTTGTTTTCTTTGCATTAGCATTTTTCTCTCGATAATTTAATCAATTTGCAACATAAGTAGAAGAATCCTCATATATCCATAAATATCAAAATATAAAAGGACATACATTTTCAGAAGAATTCCCCGTGCGACGTTGCCAAATGGTTTAAAGTACAACATGCTCGCAACGTTTGGATGTCAATGAGTCGACAATGAAAAATTATATTTCAAATCAATTCAATCAAACTTGATATTTTTGACAGTAATGGGTTACTTAAATAAGAAGGCATTTTTCGCCCGAGTCTACTATGGTCAAATGGTCTAGTGGCTTTTAGCTACTGAGTATAAGTCTAACAAGTTGAATAGCATGACAGGGTTCAAACCACGAACAAAGACTCATTTCTTTTTGTATTTATTTATTTAATTTGTTTCATCTTTTTGGTAATTTTATATGCCTTATTTTAAAATTTATTTTAAGTAAATGTGTTGTATTTGATTATTTCATGTAGGTATATCATTTCAATAAAATTTTGGAAACTTTTATTTTATACCTGGTCAAGCAAATCTTGTCAGTAAAAAAACCGGGCAAGTGCGAGTCGGACTCGCGCACGAAGGGTTCCGTACCATAATGCAAAAAAAAAACGGTCACCCATCCAAGTACTGACCACTCCCGACGTTGCTTAACTTTGGTCAAAAATCACGTTTGTTGTATGGGAGCCCCATTTAAATCTTTATTTTATTCTGTTTTTAGTATTTGTTGTTATAGCGGCAACAGAAATACATCATCTGTGAAAATTTCAACTGTCTAGCTATCACGGTTCGTGAGATACAGCCTGGTGACAGACGGACGGACGGACGGACGGACGGACAGCGAAGTCTTAGTAATAGGGTCCCGTTTTACCCTTTGGGTACGGAACCCTAAAAAGGCGCGAAATCCAAATGTTCTATGAACGATATCCCTTCGCGCCTACATTTTTCAAATTTGCCGCCTTTTTCTACTGACAAGATCTGCTTGACCAGCTATACTTCGTCGATAGTTGACTTCTTATGTACCTATTCCGCGATCCTAATTAGCCTCATGCATGACTTTTTTTTAATTATTTTAATCATTATTTATATCCTTTGAAAACCGGAAAATAAAAATACTTTTATAAATCTTCCCATAATATTATTAAAAAATAATTAAAATACTGAAAATATTTTACTCACGTAAGTTTAGTTTCGAAGAATAACATACGCTTAAAATAATTCAAAAGAGAATGCTAAAATTATAAAATAAAAAAAAACTGGCATTGTCGGGGTTTGAACCATGTATCTTAGCTACAATCTGATTTTTTTCAAAATAGAGGCTACGGGTGCCACGAGCACATGACAGTTGATGGTCGAAAACATTAGTTGCTTCTGAATGCCTTGTAATTCTTAATCGTTGCTCAAACAAGAATTTATTATTTAATTTCCAATCTTTTTTCAACAATAAACATTTCTCCGCTGCGCCCTCTAGGTTACTTTACTGTAACATTACGAATCTGCTGACATTTGACACTGACTTTAAGGTGACTTTAAGTACGTAAGTGTGC
Source organism: Cydia fagiglandana (assembly GCF_963556715.1). Lineage (NCBI taxonomy): Eukaryota > Metazoa > Arthropoda > Insecta > Lepidoptera > Tortricidae > Cydia > Cydia fagiglandana. The sequence goes on from NC_085933.1 coordinate 11,420,606, forward strand.
GTGAATGCAAGAAATTGCAATATTTTGCAGTTGGATTCCGGTAATAACGAAATGAGACAATGTTGAGTTGAACATGTCTCGATTTGGATGTAGTATTTTTTATAGTTTTCGCACATATCAACACATCTTATGAAACTTTGTATTTTGGGAGAAATAGTGAAAATCCACAATTCGTGCACAGTGACGCCATCTTTTGGCTGATAATCGGCATCCCATCCCTAGACATCCACCTTAAAGTCAATTTTCATGTAAGTTAGTAAGAGCTTAGGTATCCTGCAGATTTCAGGAGTTACAACAGCGTTAAAACTTAGTGACTTTGGCAGCAGGATTTAAAAAGTCTAATCTATCAGAGTTGTGATGTTCTTCAAAATTCTGAACCCATTTTTACCAAACTTAGGGTAGTTAAGAATACTGTCGATGAAGAAAAGGATGCCACAGCATAGAATAAATAATAGTACTGGGTACAGAAGACTCACTCTCTAACAAAACGCGTCTGTTACGATCAGGCCGCGTAGCCAAGATGCCGATCGCTTACGCTCCGTAGCGATCGAAACGCAACTGTCACTGTCGCACTAATATGGAAGAGTGATAGAGAGACATAATGGTTTTCGTTGTCGAAGCGATAGCGATTGTAACCTTGGCTAGGCCGGCTGGACAGATATGGCCGCTAGGTGGCGACAGCGCCACGCGCGGCTTATGGCTTGCCACCAAAATTGGTGGGGAACGGATCTACTTGTAGCTACCTGTAGCTAAGCGACGAAATCGCGGAGTGAGCCACGCCTAGCCACAGAAGGTATCACTGTATACGCGTTACTAATTACTAACAACATAAATTTAAAATAATCGCATAAAATTTAATTAACGAATAGACCGGTATGAAAATAAATAAAAATTACTTTAGATTAGCAAAACAAATCCTGCGTAAACTAAGATAAAATAAAAACCAAACTTCCATAAAGAAAACAATACCTGCCCTTATCTTCCCATCTAAACTTCCCATTACTCTCACAGTTATTGCAATCGGATTGCTGACTCGATGAAATGTACCTACACTTTTACAGTCGGGCTTAAATTGGTCTCATGTTGATACCATCGTTTTGATCGTTTATTCGAAATTTATATATAATTGCTTAGACTATTACTGCACTTATAGTTTAATGTTGCCAGATGTTTGTTGTCAATATAAAACAACTAAGGTAGAAGTACTAGTGCTCGACGCTGCACTAGTATTCGACGTGAGCACTTTATGTCAAAGTGCCAAGGATTAAATTTGAATACAGAGAAATCTTTGCCGTTCAAATTTAACCTATATAACTTTGACATAAAGTGCGCATGTACCTTCTTCTTCTTCTCTTCTAAAACGATTTTTATTTATCAGCAGCATCTCAGACCCTACTACGCTATGCTCTTACTCTACCTCTACCTTAATCTTCACTTATTTGTTTTACAAGGGGGCAAAGTGTTTTACCCCTCTTGCTAATATTAATATCCGAGCAAGCGGAAGATTCCAAGATTCAACCACGAGCGTAGTGCCAAATGAAATATTATTAAATATTAATCTTTCAAATCAGGTGAGAAAAATGGGAACTTTCATATTAAGTACATAAGTATATAATCACTGCTAATATATCTAATTATCTAAGTTGACTGTCTACTCTATAGTCGTACACAAAGCTTTACAAATCTTTTGAATATTTTTTTCTCTGCTACAATATACTTTATATGTGCGCTATACTAAATTCTCTTTGACATTTTATTATAGGTATTAAAATATCTTACTACACTAGCAATCCCAATTTTGGTTGGTACATGTTTTGTTTACATTGCAACCATAGGGTTCAACGACCCATCCGATAACGACTTGCCAACTTTGTAAGAAAAGAGTTTGAATGGTATCGTGTTGCTCGATCGAAAAACGACAACGTTAAAGGAGTTTAAAAATAATTTGGCCAAGCCCGAGATAGCTCGAGGCATTTAGTGTTCCGTACGGCTACCATCAGTTTGGCATTGACATAAACGATATCGTGAACGTAATTTACTTCCTATAGGTATATCTCTTTCGCACTAATATGTCAGTACGAGCGAGATGCATAGAAAGTAAATTACGTTCACGCCCACGGTAGCGTTTATGTCAATGCCAAACTGATGGTAGCCGTACCGCTCGCATCGTTACATTTTACAGAGGTTGTTTGCCTGTTTTTAGGATACCGTATTCAACTACACACACAGAACAATAGTACAAAGTGTCTAAGTGCGAAGGCCGAGCTTTAGCAAAATGTCATCGCTTTAGCACAGAGCAATAGTACAAGTGTCTTAATGTGAAGGCCAAAGGCCGACCTCCGCGTAGCCCGAAGGCCCGAAGCGTCCAGGATGTCAGTGCTTTAACACAGAACAATAGTACAAGTGTCTAAATGCGAAAGCCGAAGGCCGAGCTCCGCGTAGGGCCGAAGGCCCGAAGCGTCCAGGATGTTAGTACTTAAATACAGAACAATAGTATAAGTATCTAAATGCGAAGGCCGAAGGCCGAGCTCCGCGTAGGGTCGAAGGCCCGAAGCGTCCAGGCTGTCAGTTCTGTGTTTAACAACTGACATCTTGCAGGCTTCGGGCCTTCGGCCCTACGCGGAGCTCGGCCTCCGGCCTTCGCATTTAGACACTTGTATTAATTACATGTGTGTAGAACTGACCTCCTGGATGCTTCGGGCTTTCGGCCCAATGCGACTTCAGCCTTTGGATCTTGCGACTTAGACACTTGTACTTAAAAATACTTGGAATAGTTACGGGAGGCTTCGGACGGACGCTTCGGATCTTCGAATCGCTCCTTCGGCCTTTGCATTTAGTTAGATTCTTGTACTATTGCTTTGTGTTTGAATACCGAAGTCGAGCATCTCGCGAATGCTTGATGTATTATAATAATTTAGAGTAAGGCCAAGCGCGCACCACGATTTTTTGTCCTGCGATAATTTTGTCGCAGAAATGCAACGTATGTGTTTATATGTTAGTGCGCGCATATGCGACAAAAAAATCGCAGCGATTTTAAAATTGTGATTTGTCACATTTTTCCGCGATTGTCGCAAAGTGAATTGCAGCATGCGGAGTTGTATGGCCCCGCGCGCACTATGATAATAAAATCGCACCCCGGCCGGACCTCAGTCGGCATTTCGCTCTCCAAACCCCAACATCTCGGCACCTGCATCTCCAATGGAGTCTCAAAATGAGACGCTAGATGTTGACCATTTAATTATGGAAATAGACGGGGATCACCTTTGTGTAATAAATTCTCAAAGTCATACAGCAATAGCATATTAAAGACTCGTTTCATGACAAGCGACTGGTACGAAATCCATGTTGAGAATGAACAAATCGTCGACTTTTTCATCGCAGTGCGCGCAATGAATTTTCTGCGATATATTACAGCGCGATTCTAAAATCGTGTCGCAAAAATTAAAATCGTGGTGCGTGCTTGGCCTATAATACCTTAAATGTATACTCCTTCAATTTGAATTTAGAACTCATTTTTTTTTATTTGATTTTGTTTCTAGTTCGATGCCATATATATAGACTTTAATATTATTTAGAACTGCTAAAAAACAAGATCGGCTTACTATAAATATTTCGTCAATTTTACCTTTGTTTCTAAAAACTGTGATATTTAACTGTCATATACTATTAATGTCTTCCAAAATGATTTTCTCGTAACAGGACTGAGGGGCTACCGCAAAAGAAAACCGAAATTCGCAATTTGCGGGGATCTTTCTCTTTTACTCCAATGAAGGCGTAATTAGAGTGACAGAGAAAAATGCTCGCAATTTGCGAACTTCTATTTTCGCGGTTATAGCCCTGAATCTTGTTGCTCACCGATCCGTTCAAAAATATACATAAGTACTGAATATAATTAATAGATATTATAATTATACAATTAATACAGAAATGTAATGGTACTTAATGAAAAGGAATATTGTGTATAATGTTTCGACGAATCAGATACTCTCAATAAAATCTATACATGAGGCCAAAGCTGTTCATAAATATTAAATGACTTTATTATCTCTATACGCCTTACTAACTCTATGTGTCCTATTGTGAAAAAAAAAACACAACGACAGTCAAGAACGGAATTCTTAATTTGAATTTTTCAGATTTTTGAGTTGCCTAGTCCATTGGTTGGAAAGCCCGTTCGAAATTTAAACTTAATTGCAATATAATAAGGTCGTATTTTGTAGATCTCTCTCATACTTATAGTAGGCTATTCAGATAAAATTAAATATCCCACAAAAATAAGCAAGCAGAATTAAACTTTGTGTCAAAGACATAAGTCATAAATTTCAATGCCAAAGTTTTAACTAAGGATCTTTCTTGTTAAAATTACTTCCTAGAATTGACCAGTGTAAGCATCAGTTAGCTAAACCTAAGCAACCAAAGATCAAGCTGCAGTTGAAAAACTAATAAAGATAAAGTTAAGCTGATAATTTTCCCGCCGTCTCCATGCTTCTTTAAGTTGGGTATTGACTGGTCAGCTGCCTGTTAGCTATAGTTTTCGCGAAAATCGCCAGGACAGAGGTGAAAATTTTTGTATGAAAACTTGCAACTTTAAATGCATTTTTTGACGAAACTATTGCAGTCTAAAATGAAGTCAAAATCAGTCCATCGACTCAATTTTTTGCAAGCTTTCTAATGGTACCCCACACGATTCTTACAAATGAAAAAAGTTTCAGCCTACCCCTCTCAACCCCCTAAATTTCCCCCTTTAATAAGAAATAAGCAGTTTTGACTTATTTACAATATGAGTGGTGGTAATTGCTATAACTGTTCCAAATTTTAGGTATCTATGTCAAACGGTCTCTGAGAAAAACGTATTTAACTGATTTGCAAGACCGAAGTGATCCCATAAGTGTTCCGTAAACAAAGTTTTGTACGGAACACTAATAAACAAGGATCATAAATAAATTCAATGGAGGTTTTATAGGGTTTTGAACAATAAGAGCATATTATTTTTGTTCTTTGATTGAAATCAACCTAATTAATTTTGCACTTTTTCTACACAAAAGTAAGTAAAAATTTAAATTAGTCATACATAAGATTTGGAATACCTACATCATTTTTGAACGACTGTTTTGACCTCATAAAAGGGATAGAAAAGAAATTCATTGCCTCTTCAACTACAACTAGGATTTACTTAAAAAAAACTCTTTGGATATTTTATTTTACTGCTTTGTCGGCCATAATAACAAATTATATCTTTCAATAAAGGTCACCGAGCTAAAAGCCCAAATAGATAGAGGAATGGAAGATTTATGTCTTAGTACAGAACCCTAAAAACAAAGACACTTTTCTATTAGTAGGTAAGCACTGACTTATCCTGAGCCCCGCATTTATATGTCAAGCTTACGCAATTTTTCATTCACGTCATACTTGTAAGTAATAGATACGAGTATAATGTTTAGCCATCCATCATGCGTTTTCATAACTTGACCATTTAAAGAACTTCATCCCTTCCCTCCTTCATCCCTTTATTTTCTCGGCATTTAGACATGTCTTATCGTATTTTTATATCGATTAAAATCTGTAACAAATAAAAATTTGGAGAGTAGTCGGGTTAAATAAATGTGCGTTTTGTTAAATTTGTTATTTGTTCGATACACCATTTTTTTGGTTGGCAACAAAGAAAAATCATAAAGTATAAAAATTTAAGTAAACTTACTCGTGATTGTAAGTTCTACATTTCTACACGCTTCTAATTGCACATAACTTGACATTATTCTGTTTGGGCCTGTAGTTGACTGGTAGAGAATATCATGAGGCATTAAGTACGCCTTTTGTACATTTCTGTTGTGGAATAAAGTTTAAAATAACTAAATAAATAATTGAAAAAAATTACGATGATTTGCCTTGGTGTAACAAATTGAAAAAACCAGAGTGCCCTCCAATTTTTTCTCAAAGTGTTTAAAAAAGGTAAAGTACGATAATTCATAACATAGGTATTTTCAGAGAAATATTATGTTTGAACAACTTTATATATTTTCCTTAAACAAGGGTTGGTATTGTATGCTAAACCACAGAATAAATAATAGTACTAAGTACAGAAGACTCACTTTCTAACAAAACGCGTCTGTTACGATCAGCACAGATATGGCCGCTAGGTGGCGACGGCGCTACGGGCGGCTTGTGGCAAATCCCAAAATTAGGGAACTTTTAGCTACCTGTAGCAAAGCGACGAAATCGCGGAGTGAGACACGCCTGGCTAAAGGCAAAAGTCAGACAACGGGATTTGTAAGCAAAAACACTGGTAGATTTAATACGCAAGCACAAACCCGACGTAAGACAACAACAACACATTTTATTAGCGCAAAGACAAATATTATTCGGCCAGCAAATGTCTTCATCACGCATTCGAGCTTTTGTTTTATTTCTTTATCTCTGCTTACGACTTGGATGTGTACCTTAAAAAAATAAGACAAACTATGTAGGAGCATGCCATGAAATTGTCTACCGTTGTTCCGTACAAACACGAGTTTTCTGATGTTTTGTAGGTATTCATAGAAGTTTGTTTTCCTGTAAAAAATCAAAAATAAGACCAGAACAAAATTCGTCGGCTTTTAACTCCGAAAAAGGTGCTGTTCTAATATACGGAATAAAGTGCGTTTATACGGGACAGCACGTGGAATGCTCCAGAATATTTCGTCGTAAGTACATTTTTTACCGTTAGGCCTGAGTTACACTTGTAAGTTTTACTTACGTAAGTAGGGACAAAGCTATTTGTTAGAATGAGATAACGATATTCATCTCTCATTCTGTAGTATAGCCGTGTCCCTACTTACGTAAGTAAAACTTACATGTGTAACTCAGGCCTTAACTAAAGTCAATGGTTAGGTTTATCATATCATGATTTTGATTTGAACTACAAGCAAAAACCTGAAATAGAACTAATATTTTTCACAACTCCTGGAATGGAGTTGACTCGGATTACATTAATTTAGAACCAAATGAAGGCATTAAGACGACATCCAGCTCGCTGGGAATTAATTCCTGAAAAAAAATCTATTTTGACTGGCCTATTACACAGACATACAAATTTAACATTTTTGTTTCAGGTAAAATACATTCATAACTTATTCATAAATAGACAATAGTATAAGTATATCCTATTCCTAATAGACCATATATATACACAGAAGAAATCAAGATAAAGACATCATATTTACATGTAATTCGGTCGACAAACTATGTAAATACTGAAGGGAATAAAACTAAGCATATAACTGATATCCCGTAGTCAGATTTAATGGGCCTATCTATCTTTCGTCTTGCTTACACGCGTTTGTTGTGTAACTGTGGAGGGAGTAAAGCAATATACTACTTTATCACGACCACTAAATCCCGGAGAGACCCGTCCGTTCAGATTAGAAGATACGGAATGCTGTTAGAGATAGTTCAAGAGTCAGCAATGCCTAATTGTACAACGTGGTAGAAAGTATACCGGGTGTGGCCTGTAACATGAGCAAAAAATTGTAGGCTGTACCCCTTATACTGATCAACATTCGCTCAGCGACTTTTAAAAATAACGTGTGGTTTGATTTTTAATACACTTTAAAGTTTATTCTAAGACGCAATGTATTGTGAATTTTGTTATGTTTAAGGCGTGACAAGCAACGTCAATCACAATGATATGGCGTGGCGATGGCGTCAATTGAAGATAATATTTATATTGTATGAAAAATAGGGAGTCTAAATACTTCATAAGTTTTAAAAGTTGTTGAACAAAAGGGTCACCGTTTGAGGAGTACAATCTATGTTTTAATTATTTGCTCATGTTACAGGCTACACCCCGTATGCCGCTTTATAATCTTGTAGGTATTTAACGGTAGGTATTATTAATCACGATCAAATGTCTCATTAAGGGACCAAAAGTACTTGGTACGGTCTTTATTTACGAATAAGTAATAACTCGCGAATAAATATGTGCCTAGAATCACTTCTACAATTAGTTATACCTAGTGCGGGTAACTTTGTAGACATTCCTTTTTTTCTACCATTTTTCTACCATTTTTATTTGCATTTTTCACAAACGCTAATCCTGCTTGGAAACTGGTTCCAAAAATATTATTATTTTTGTTCATTAAATAGTCCAGAATTAAATAGACGGTCCAAGATATACTTGAATACTGAAGCAACAGAAGGCAATATGTAGTTGAGGAACTTTTTTAGTTCTAAGTGCAATTTTAACTACTTTTACTTGTTTTAATCTACGAGTAGCTAACCTCTGACCTGTCTTTGTTAAAATGTACTAAATGACGTATCTATGACCTTATATTCTAACCTGTTTGATCTATAGGTAGAGTTCTAATCATATCTCTATAATTTTTCTGCACCCCAATATGAACAAGCGCCGCAATATGAATATGAACAGGGGGCGTAGCCAACGTGCCAATCGTTAACGCTCTGTACCGTATCGTAGTCATTTCTTTCTATCACTCTTCTCCACTAGGGCGACAGTGACAGTTGCGTTGCGTTCACTACAGATGAGGTGCATAATTATTCTAAATCGTATTTTCACGGAAACGTAGGTACTAAAGAACGTGTCTTTCGATTTCAGTCAGTCTCAGTACAAAAATGTACTGATGTTGACAGAAGTAGCATGAAAAATACGAACGTTTTCGAGAAAATACGATGAAAAACAATGTATGCACTACGTCTGTACGGAGCTTTAACGATCACACGTTGGCTACGCACCCAGGAGGTCGTCGCCCGCACATCTGCTTAATGTCGACGCGTCCGTCTGTCACGCGTTTCCGACTCGAGCCAGAGGGCCTACCGCGAACCACGCTCGACGTGTTGCCTCTCTGTCGCACTTGTAAATTTGTGCGTAAGTGTGACAGGGGAGCCAACACTTCGAGCGTGATTCGCGGTAGGCCCTCAGATATTGCTACCTGTAATGATTAATTGTGTTAACGTAATCTTACAAGAGGCAAATGTAAATTTAATGAAGGCATGTAACATTCCACTGAATGTTACAGCCCACTGGCTGTTACGGTTCTTTTCGTGTGAAGTGAGATTAGAAAGTTTAACCGAAAGTCCTTATGCTCCGCGAGAAAATAAATTACTATTTTATGATCGACATTAGGTCTTCTTCTTCTTCCTGGCGTTATCCCGGCATTTTGCCACGGCTCATGGGAGCCTGGGGTCCGCTTGACAACTAATCCCATGATTTGACGTAGGCACTAGTTTTTACGAAAGCGACTGCCATCTGACCTTCCAACCCAGAGGGGAAACTAGGCATTATTGGGATTAGTCCGGTTTCCTCACGATGTTTTCCTTCACCGAAAAGCGACTGGCAAATATCAAATGATATTTCGTACATAAGTTCCGAAAAACTCATTGGTACGAGCCGGGGTTTGAACCCGCGACCTCCGGATTGAAAGTCGCACGCTCTTACCGCTAGGCCACCAGCGCTTTTTCTTAATTAGAATCATCGATATGATACTATTGAGCGCCGAGGAGATTTGAACTCACGATTTTCCGTGATTTCTTTCTCACGATTTTTCGACATTAGGTTACCTATATCACTTCCTCTTACGTCTCGCTTCTCATGACAAATTTACTTAAAATGAGTTTATAAGTACCTACCTACCTACACGTATAATGATATAAATATCTTTATCGATCATCAATCTCCCAAGCGAAAGACCTAAGTCGTAAATATTTTATCTCAGGTGCTACATTCAAAACCAAGTAAGTATGTTCGGGGTAATAAATGTGTAGATAGTACTTACGATATGTTTTTTTATTTGGTCTGAACGTGACGGTGGGAAACATTAGTTATGGAACCCATAGTTATCTGACAGTTGACAGCTGTCAAATAGCATGCTTACTACATGCCATTGGCAAAGTGTGACAACGTAATTGTAAAATTTCTATGAAAACGTGACGTTTAAAATGACAATCTTTCACTTTGCTCTACCTTTTAAAGCCGGTGCATAATTAGCTTAGAGGGATACAAACCTAGTGGCCATCCTAACCTAAAAAAATGTTAGTCTATGCAGATATAATGCAAATTACATTCTGTGAACCAAGATTCAGTCATACATGATAGATAAAATTTCGAATAAAAGGCCAGTAAAATGTTTTCCTAGCGGAAAACACGAAAATGAGGCCAGTAACCGGAAACAGGAAATATTTGGAAAATCTGCCACCTGCCGGCTCCATTTACGATATGCCACGTTAAATTTAGATAGGTCCCGTTTGATATTTAATTGCCGAACCTTGACTCAATATTTGTTTAGGATTTTTAGTGTTCCGTACAAAACTTTGTTTACGGAACACTTATGGGATCACTTCGGTCTTGCAAATCAGTTAAATACGTTTTTCTCAGAGACCGTTTGACATAGATACCTAAAATTTGGAACAGTTATAGCAATTACCACCACTCATATTGTAAATAAGTCAAAACTGCTTATTTCTTATTAAAGGGGGAAATTTAGGGGGTTGAGAGGGGTAGGCTGAAACTTTTTTCATTTGTAAGAATCGTGTGGGGTACCATTAGAAAGCTTGCAAAAAATTGAGTCGATGGACTGATTTTGACTTCATTTTAGACTGCAATAGTTTCGTCAAAAAATGAATTTAAAGTTGCAAGTTTTCATACAAAAATTGTCACCTCTGTCCTGGCGATTTTCGCGAAAACTATAGCTAACAGGCAGCTGACCAGTCAATACCCAACTTAAAGAAGCATGGAGACGGCGGGAAAATTATCAGCTTAACTTTATCTTTATTAGTTTTTCAACTGCAGCTTGATCTTTGGTTGCTTAGGTTTAGCTAACTGATGCTTACACTGGTCAATTCTAGGAAGTAATTTTAACAAGAAAGATCCTTAGTTAAAACTTTGGCATTGAAATTTATGACTTATGTCTTTGACACAAAGTTTAATTCTGCTTGCTTATTTTTGTGGGATATTTAATTTTATCTGAATAGCCTACTATAAGTATGAGAGAGATCTACAAAATACGACCTTATTATATTGCAATTAAGTTTAAATTTCGAACGGGCTTTCCAACCAATGGACTAGGCAACTCAAAAATCTGAAAAATTCAAATTAAGAATTCCGTTCTTGACTGTCGTTGTGTTTTTTTTTTCACAATAGGACACATAGAGTTAGTAAGGCGTATAGAGATAATAAAGTCATTTAATATTTATGAACAGCTTTGGCCTCATGTATAGATTTTATTGAGAGTATCTGATTCGTCGAAACATTATACACAATATTCCTTTTCTCAAACATGCAATGAAATATTGATGTTATGTTCCTTATAATAGGCTGCGAAGTATGACGTTTCAGGTGCGGCTAGGACAAAAGGTATTTAATGGAATTTCATACAAATCTTGCAGGCCTAGGCCGGCAAAGTCCTCTTTTTTAATTTTCATTTCACAGATATTTGTGACACAGCATCGTGGCATTCATCCATAAAAAAAAACTAGAGGCAGTATTGGCTTTATGGTTCGTAATGACACTGCCACTACGCCTATAAAAAAAAAACAATGTTTGCTATAATTTGCAGTTTTATTTGTATAAAATCAACATGAACTTAATAAATAATACATTATTAACCAAATTTTATAATTTTAAATTATAAATTTAACTACACAAATAAAAACATTTAAACTATTTCATCTAAACGTCGCTAACGTTTAAACGTCGCTAACGTAAAAAGGTCTACTCAAACACGCGTAGTTATTTTTTTTAAATTGTGATGGAGGTAAAGGTAAAGTTGAAAAATTTTCATTCTGTTTTATTGGATTTATGGTGCGTTGTTGATTTTTTTACTTTAATATGAGTTCCGACGAAATAATGAAATTAATTGTAATCGTAGGTGTTGGAATTGGCAGCGTGAGCAGAATTAATTTTAAATAACTTGCTGCCTCCGCCGCCAAGTCAAAGACGAAGTATGTATATGGTTGCTTATGGCAATTTTATTATTTGATAAACTAAGAAAAATGGCTTACAGTTTATTAGAAACAGTTTTGTGGCATATTTTAAATGAATGTAACTACAAATTCGTCAACACTGTGGAAATTATACTTATTTACTCCATGCATAAAGCAACGATGTATGTGAAACATGATATCAATATGAAAGACTATGTAAACTTATGTGACGAAAACGACAGTCAGACGGATACAAGGCGAAAAATCAAAGATACATGAAAATATACGGGTAGTAAAAATACACGACTCGTGTAAAACATACGCGTGATAATGATATAGGTACGTGTTGGTTATATTTTGGATGTAGTTTACTTTTAGTTTTTTCTATAAATAAAACATGGGTTTCGTGGATTTTTTATTTTATTTATTTCATTACATGTTTGAGAAAAGCACTATACATACCTCGGCGGGAAATGGGGTTGCCCGCGCTCAGACCTATCCGGCCTCGCTTCGCTCGGCCGTCTATTATATGTCTTCGGCCGGCAACCCCTTTTGTCCCGGCCTCTGTAGTAATGTACTATTTCATTAAGTACCATTACATTTCTGTATTAATTGTATAATTATAATATCTATTAATTATATTCAGTACTTATGTATATTTTTGAACGGATCGGTGAGCAACAAGATTCAGGGCTATAACCGCGAAAATAGAAGTTCGCAAATTGCGAGCATTTTTCTCTGTCACTCTAATTACGCCTTCATTGGAGTAAAAGAGAAAGATCCCCGCAAATTGCGAATTTCGGTTTTCTTTTGCGGTAGCCCCTCAGTCCTGTTACGAGAAAATCATTTTGGAAGACATTAATAGTATATGACAGTTAAATATCACAGTTTTTAGAAACAAAGGTAAAATTGACGAAATATTTATAGTAAGCCGATCTTGTTTTTTAGCAGTTCTAAATAATATTAAAGTCTATATATATGGCATCGAACTAGAAACAAAATCAAATAAAAAAAAATGAGTTCTAAATTCAAATTGAAGGAGTATACATTTAAGGTATTATAGGCCAAGCACGCACCACGATTTTAATTTTTGCGACACGATTTTAGAATCGCGCTGTAATATATCGCAGAAAATTCATTGCGCGCACTGCGATGAAAAAGTCGACGATTTGTTCATTCTCAACATGGATTTCGTACCAGTCGCTTGTCATGAAACGAGTCTTTAATATGCTATTGCTGTATGACTTTGAGAATTTATTACACAAAGGTGATCCCCGTCTATTTCCATAATTAAATGGTCAACATCTAGCGTCTCATTTTGAGACTCCATTGGAGATGCAGGTGCCGAGATGTTGGGGTTTGGAGAGCGAAATGCCGACTGAGGTCCGGCCGGGGTGCGATTTTATTATCATAGTGCGCGCGGGGCCATACAACTCCGCATGCTGCAATTCACTTTGCGACAATCGCGGAAAAATGTGACAAATCACAATTTTAAAATCGCTGCGATTTTTTTGTCGCATATGCGCGCACTAACATATAAACACATACGTTGCATTTCTGCGACAAAATTATCGCAGGACAAAAAATCGTGGTGCGCGCTTGGCCTTACTCTAAATTATTATAATACATCAAGCATTCGCGAGATACTCGACTTCGGTATTCAAACACAAAGCAATAGTACAAGAATCTAACTAAATGCAAAGGCCGAAGGAGCGATTCGAAGATCCGAAGCGTCCGTCCGAAGCCTCCCGTAACTATTCCAAGTATTTTTAAGTACAAGTGTCTAAGTCGCAAGATCCAAAGGCTGAAGTCGCATTGGGCCGAAAGCCCGAAGCATCCAGGAGGTCAGTTCTAAACACAGGTAATTAATACAAGTGTCTAAATGCGAAGGCCGGAGGCCGAGCTCCGCGTAGGGCCGAAGGCCCGAAGCCTGCAAGATGTCAGTTGTTAAACACAGAACTGACAGCCTGGACGCTTCGGGCCTTCGACCCTACGCGGAGCTCGGCCTTCGGCCTTCGCATTTAGATACTTATACTATTGTTCTGTATTTAAGTACTAACATCCTGGACGCTTCGGGCCTTCGGCCCTACGCGGAGCTCGGCCTTCGGCTTTCGCATTTAGACACTTGTACTATTGTTCTGTGTTAAAGCACTGACATCCTGGACGCTTCGGGCCTTCGGGCTACGCGGAGGTCGGCCTTTGGCCTTCACATTAAGACACTTGTACTATTGCTCTGTGCTAAAGCGATGACATTTTGCTAAAGCTCGGCCTTCGCACTTAGACACTTTGTACTATTGTTCTGTGTGTGTAGTTGAATACGGTATCCTAAAAACAGGCAAACAACCTCTGTAAAATGTAACGATGCGAGCGGTACGGCTACCATCAGTTTGGCATTGACATAAACGCTACCGTGGGCGTGAACGTAATTTACTTTCTATGCATCTCGCTCGTACTGACATATTAGTGCGAAAGAGATATACCTATAGGAAGTAAATTACGTTCACGATATCGTTTATGTCAATGCCAAACTGATGGTAGCCGTACGGAACACTAAATGCCTCGAGCTATCTCGGGCTTGGCCAAATTATTTCATTTAGAGGCCTAAGTTCAGCGTTTTAAAGGCATCTTAAATCCATATAAAAACAAGAGATCCAGAGAAACAATCGAGAAGACAAGGGTCTGCAATAGTCTGTTTTTTTTTGTTGTTTGGCGGTGTATATTACCAAACAGAGTTTCTCAGTGGGCCCAATTCCATAGCAATGCTACGCTCCATTCCGCGTTGGCAAGTCCTTATTATTTAAGTGCGTCGCATTGAATCTACCTAATTAAATTTATGTGTAGGCGTTACGAGTATTCCCATTTTTTTGGTAAGGCTTATTGCTTTAAATAAAATACCTAATATTAAGCTCGCGCCGCCATGTTTATTGCGTTTTAATATCACCTAATTACAGTTCTCAGAATATTTCGGTTCGCAAATGGGGTCGGCAATGCAAATACCTATTGTTCATTAGTTGTTATGATAGACGCATTAGCACCTAAGTAGACCTCAAATAGATACGTAGAACATGGAGATGTTAAATTAAATACAATTTTTTTTTTATTGAGAAAACCAAACAGTCATATAAACATATCAAAAATACAATACAAGATGTACTGCAACAAAAGATACAATAAAAAAGACCTGGAGG
Source organism: Cydia fagiglandana (assembly GCF_963556715.1). Classification (NCBI taxonomy): domain Eukaryota; kingdom Metazoa; phylum Arthropoda; class Insecta; order Lepidoptera; family Tortricidae; genus Cydia; species Cydia fagiglandana. The sequence continues at coordinate 11,435,707 of NC_085933.1, forward strand.
TTCATAAATTATAAATTATGTTAACTGTGTAAGTACAATTATAACTACGATAGAAAAAACTGCTATCAGTACTTAGGTACTAAAACAACTTACGTTTAACTATGTTTTTTAGACTAGATATCGAATTTTGAAAGCAATCTATTTCGGAGAGATGTTTATTATAGTAACTAGGAACTCGTCTGAAAAAGGTATGCCTGGAATAGTTCTTGATAGAAAAACTAATATGAAACAGCGATCGAGGGCGTTTACTGGGGCGTAAAATTATCTAAGTGAAATACTAAAATATGTTTATAGTGTGTAAAATTTCCGTCAGGCCAAGTTTTACAATTATTAGTTTGTACTACAATTAAAACTGACTGCATTATTCGAACTTTAAGATACTTACGTCAAATATTACGGCTAGGTACGATATGGATTCAATATGTCAGTGTCAAATGTGACATTTCAAACAAAAACGTACATTTTGACACTGACTGAATCCATATCGTATCTAGCCGTAATATTTGACGTAATACGTAATACTATCCTAAAGTTCTAATTGGGCCGTAACCGACTGAATTGTGCATAGTATCGTACCTGGCCGCGTTGCCAAGATGCCAATCGCTTACGCTCCGTAGCGATCGAAACGCAACTGTCACTGTCGCGCTAATATGGAAGAGTGATAGAGAGACATAATGCTTTTCGATGTCGAAGCGATAGCGATTGTAACCTTGGCTAGGCCGGCTGTACCTAGGTGTGTATTTCGGGTAGATAATGTAGATATATTATGCACTTTGTCAATAGCTGCAGGGTCGGCGGTAGACCGAAGTTTACTACTTGGCGCGTCATTGGGTACCGTGCATACACGTTGGTATTGACATACCTGAAATATTTTTTTATTCTCAGGGTTCCGTACCCAAAGGGTAAAAACGGGACTCTATTACTAAGACTCCACTGTCCGCCTATCTGTCTGTCTGTCTGTCTGTCGCCAGGACTATGAACCGAGATTGCTAGACAGTTGAAAGATGATGTATTTCTGTTGATGCTATAACAACAAATACTAAAAACAGAATAAAATAAATATATTTAAGTGGGGCTACCATACACCAAACGTGATATTTTTGCCGTTTTTTGCGTAATGGTATGGAACCCTTCGTGCGCGAGTACGTCTCTGACTTAACCGGGTTTTATTGTTTTATTTTAAAGTGCTGCTAATGCTGCTTGGGAGTTATCGCTTGAATAAAAATGTTGAAGATTGATTTATAACACTTTTTTTGTAAAGGTCTTTTATTCGCATACGTTTATCTGCTTGCGGTAAATAGCGGTAAGTTGAAGGGCGATTTTTCACGAACTACTTGAGTAACACAGGGGTTTTTGAGGGCTTTCCTATTCCACTGTGAGGACGGTACTGGGAGGACGGTAGTACCTATTATCAAAGAGAAAAGATAGTATAGAGGGGTCCTGCCATAGTAAATTTTGTAGTCACTGTAAATTTACTGCCATCTAACTATCGACACACGACTAAAACTCAAAATTAACACGTATAAAATTATATAAAAAATTTAATTATTTTTATATTGTTTTGACCCATGCATATTCACTGATATCTATGTGTTAAAATTGTGAAATATGAAACGGTGTCTTCACGCCATCTAGCCGAGCATAGGCCAAAGGTGTGTGCGCCATCTATGCAAGAAGGACTATTTCTTGATTTCCGAGGCACGTTTTTTCCTTAGACTTTATTCATCTTATACGAAGTTACATATGTCTTTGCTATTATACTTTGTATTTAGGGGTACCTAGATAATATTTACTTTGTCACTCAAATACAAAAGGTCAAATTTAAAAACATGATAATTTTTCACAAAAAAAGAAAACCGACTTAAGAAGCATACAAAAGATAATTATCATATTTAAAGATCTTTGCCCAACAGCGAGCTAGCAGTTTAACTTTTATGCTCATACTCATACTCATACTCATATTTTATTGATAATATAAATTACAGGTCAGGCTTACATGACTAAACTACATTAAAGGTAGATTTATAAATATACAAGATTCATACATTTGAGAAAAAAAAAATGATGGCCCATCTAAGTGTTTGTAAGTATGACAAGATTCTATGTTTTGTTGTAAATATTTTCTTGTTATTCAAAATATTTTGTCTTGCATCTTCGGGAATCTTTTTCTGCATATTTGTGGTTAGATCGTTAATAATGTTTTCGACTATAACTATACCTACTTCTTTTTTAACTTGGGGACATGCAATGACTTTCAACGTCTGTTGTCTAAGTACTACTTGCCAGTAAAAAACGACAATTCGCAACATGGCGAAGGCCAAATAGAATCATGACAGGCTATACGAGTGTCTAGTTAACACTTTTTAAATACATTTACCTAAGCAACACTTTTTAAATACGTTTAAAAAGTGTTAACTAGGGTAATTCGCCAGTAACTGGCCGCCCTAAACTAAACTAAAGATGAATTATATTCTAATTCACCTATAAGCAGAATTCATTTTAGTATAAGGTTTCAATTACTGGCCACCTTATGTTTTAATAGGTTTTAGGGCTTTTTATTTTTTAGTTAGTAAATAATAAAAAAATAAAAAAAAATAAAATAAAAAAACTAAAACTAAACCTACAGTTTTAGTTATTTTATTTTGTTAAGGTAGGTACTTAAATATTTTAGTTTATTTTATTTAAATAATAGCTTTGCACATTTATATACAGCACGAGAAGCTCCAAACATCACGTTCGTGCCTCTAGGTAGCACTTTGTATTCGAGAGGCTCTGCAATATTTCCGATATCAATTCCTCTAGAAATCAAATCCCCGTTCTTGACACATGAGGCTAAGAACCTTTGAGAAGTATCGCGTTGTTAAAGATGGCTCGGTAACGAACGCAGGATCTACTTAATATTTATTTTGATAAATATTTAACACAGTCTATCGTGTGATAGATCCTTCTGAGCCGTATCAGACTCTATGCACTGGATGACGGGACTGACCCGTTAAATCGCATAGACACGGCCCCTTCACTGGGTTTAGCCGGTTAGCCCGCGGATCGACGCGGTTTACCCGGGTGTGGCCGCTGTGTGCATGACAACTGCTTGAAGCCACCAGTGCCTAAAGAGATTTCTAGAGTATTTACAGCCCAGTCAAGACATTATCTACTTTCGTAGACCGATCAGTGTCCTGACTGTTCCCACTGCGAAAAGTTATTCAAGCTTTACATAATATCACACAAAACAATCGATCCTCATTCATCATCATCATCATCATCATCAATCAAATCATCACTCATCATCAATCATCATCAATCATCATCATCATCATTTTATATGAATCATTTGCTGCTTAGTGAAAAAAGTTGGAAGTGTATTAGTGGCTACAGTTATTACAATGCGTTCAGAACCTGGAATCTTTACAGTCAATCTAAATCTGCAGAGACTCCAATTACAATTTTTAATATAATATATATTTTTTTTATCTTGAACATTCTGCAAGAGAATTCACCAAACAAGAACATCAGAAATGTATGTAATAAACGTATTATAAAGTGCCATCATATTATATTTTCTTTACAATAAGCTCTTAAATATTTATCTATTTAAAATGAATGAATATACATTTTTATTTCTGCTAAACACGTTGTAAGAAAGTTATCAAAGAAGCTAGAAAAAAATCTTCATTAATTAATATGAACTTCCACAGATCTACTAAATAAAATAATAATATTCACTTTATTTTAAGCTAATCCCGCAAATTCGTTTCGGTTGTGTAATTTCATTTCTGAATTTATTTGCTAGCATCCAACAAACCGAAAACTTATTTTACATTTATTATTTTTATGAGTGTAATTTTCTAGCTTCAATTGTTACGAAAAAAAATATTTATACCAATTACCAAGTTATGAAAGAACCTTTATACAACAAAACAATAAATATTTTTTATAATTTTACTCTTTCAGCCATAACTTGTTTGAAATACTAGAATGTCGACCAAATTTTTTGTGGATGTCTCTTCCTTCACACCTATAATTGTCTCTATTTATCTGTTGTTCTCTGTCACAAGTAATAGTGAAAATTACTGGTCAATCTCTTTGTTATTTAATAATGGTAATATTCCATTTCTAACCGCAGCTGCACTACCGGTACTGAACGCGTCGCTGTCATTGTAAATTTCCATAGTAAAATGAACAGTATTGCAGCTGTCGTTGGAAATGGACTGTCACCTTAAGACTTTCGTAAGTACAATACATTATCATCTTTTTTTTTTTTTTTTTTTTTTTTTTTTTTTTTTTTTTTTTTTTTTTTTTTTTTTTTTTTTTTTTTTTTTTTTTTTTTTTTTTTTTTTTTTTTTTTTTTTTTTTTTTTTTTTGTCTATAATTATCTATATCTCTGCAATCTCTGCATCACAGATATCATTACACACCAAATTAAATATCCACTTTCATTTAACAAAATCTACATAGCGCCTTCTCTTTGGAACGGAATTCCTGAACTTTAAGTTACAAAACGACTTACGACGAAATCTTTACTTTAACTCAATTTCACGCCTGCTAACAATTTTTTATCATAATAATACTCGAAAACACCAAGACGGAATAAAATGTAATTTTCTTTAACAAACAAGTACTTTTCCAACGTTGACTAAGCAAATTAAGGAAGTTTCGGGATTCTTGCAGAGCGTTGACCCGGAGGCTGTGGGAAGTTATCATCATGCACACCAGTATGAAGACGTGTCGAATGTTTGACTTTGTAGTTATACAAAGACAAAACTCATTTTGTAAGGGCGTTCACTTGCTTGGAAATATACAAATATTGATGCCGAATGCCGATAGATATTTGTCCTTAGAATCTTAAGGGACCCACAGATTACCAATTCGCCGGACGATATTAACCTGTAAGTTGTTCGGACCTTTTTGTATTTTTTATTGAATTTTATTTTATTTTTATTATTTTTTGTAATATGTTGTTGCCAAATAAAAACACACATTGAGAAAATTTTAATTTTTTTTATACCACGTCTGTTGCATACAAACATACGGCCCGCCTCATGGCAAGCGATCATGCGCGGTGCCGACCCTTCAAAAACCTGTGCACTCATTCTTGACGAAACCCATAAGGTTGTGTCTTGGGAAAGAATTTCTCGGAAAAGAACGCCCGGGGAGGAATCCCGGGACGGATTCCTCCCTATAAGTAACGGGTCTTGAAATAGACGCCACTGACAGACAAACGTAAGGCTTAAACCTTAAGGAGCAGTTACAACAAAATTTTGACTGTTCCGAACAACAGACAGGCCTATACCGTCCGGCGGACTGTTAATCAGTGGGCCCCTTTAAACCAATTTTTACAAAACCAATAAATTAAAAATACATTTAAAATAAACTGAGTCACTATTCACATGAATTGAAAACCAATAGATAAATTGTACTTAAGTCGAAATTTATGTTAAACGGTTTTCCGCGGAATCTTCTTTTTATGCCACTCCTGCGGTAACGTTTGCCTGAATTGATGCCCTCCATCAAGCGTGCTACAGAGATACTAGTTTGCAAGCCCACTTCCACTGTTTAAGGAAATCCCTCGTGGTTGCTTTCTGTTTTGCCCGACTTCCGCAAGATCCCATAGACCCAATATCTTTGACTGTGGAACGTTGTGAGGGTTATTGTTTTGGTACTAGGTACTTTAATAATGTTTTTTTTTTAAAGCAAATTATTTGTATCCTTTTCGTAATGGGCTGTTGCTAGATCTGGCCAAAATTAATTCGACAGATTGTGCCTTTCTATAATAGTAGGTTGGTCATTTTGGATATGGGTAAATAAGGTATCAATACATTCAGAATGATACACTGAAGACAAATATATGAGTTGATAAGGGCGAAAATGGTGGGGGTAGTTCCAGCCATTTCGCGACGGATGATTCTCGGCGTTGACGCTGATTCATTTAATTTTTTGTTTAGAAATTATACAAGAAACTCTGTCATCAAAATCTTGTGATTAGACCTGCCAGTAGTACTTGAAACGGTGATAATAAAGGTGGCGGTGTAGTATACCCCAATCAATTAGGCTTATTCGTACAGATGTACAGTATGGTGAGACCATAACCCTGAATTGTTACTCTTTGGGTACGGAATCCTAAAATAATCGTTATTATTTTTTAAGTAAAAGATCCCGAGCTTGTTTATTGTTTAACCATCGGTCGTTGGCTTATACAATCGTCAATATTGGTGGTCGGGCTAAGAGCGCGATGCCTCAGGTTTGATTGCCTAGGCCCAGGTTTCCATTGTAATGGAAATGAGCTTTGATTGTGGCCGGATACAGCCGAAAAGGTTTGTGGTTATTGTTTTTATATTTTATTTCGTCAAAATAACTCATTTTGAAACTTTACAGATACATCGACTATAATATTTTCGTATAAGTCATTAAACAAGACGATATTCATTTCTTTTTTTAAATATTGGATAAAGTAATCAGCCAGGCAGCAGTGGTCAGCTTTTCTTGCCTATTTTTGGCTGTGATTAAACCCTTAATTTGGCAGAAATCACGGAAAATTGTGAGTTCAAATCTCCAATTAATGATTCTAATTAAGAAAAAAAAAACGCAGAAAGAGGATCAAAAAATTTTTTGTATAAGTTGTATTTTGGACAGTGCGAAATTAAGGGTTCTAATTATAATTTTCATGTTACAAGTACTTTGATAAAACAATGAGTGGACAATAGCATAATATTTTAAATAATTGTTTGGCATGAACTACTTTAAAGAAGTGTGGTCTACTGAGCTTCTGACGTAAAAGATTATATAGGTGCTATTTTTGTCTGTAATGAATCTAAAAAGGTCGTAATCCCAGAAATTAGCCGGGGGAAGATAAACGTAGGATTTAAGCTTTTTAGGGTTCCGTACCAAAAAGGTACAAAAGGAACCCTTACGGTGCGACTCTGTCCGTCTGTCCGTCCGTCACAATCGCTTAATATCTCGAGCAGCTATCGATTTGAAATTTGGAATAGTTATGGACAAGGCTAACCCAAGTACATACATTGAAAGTGTAATTTTTTTATTTGATTTTTATTTATTATGTGAAATGTCCAATATAAAGGGAGGGCAAACATTCAAAGTCTAGTTACTCGTTAGGTCGAGTGGGATATCATTTGTAGGAGTTCGAATTGACCATTACAAAACAATTTTTTATTTTATTTTTCATAGGAAAAATAATACTTTTAAGGAAAACGCGAGAAAATGGCACCCCCCCCCCACTCCCTTATCTCCGAAGTTTACCAACAAAAAATAATGATTTTTTACATAATAATAATTATCATAAATGTTACAGAAAAAATATGATCGTACCTCTATCTTACAAACACTTTTTTAATTTTCTAAAAACATTTTCTCCTTGCGGGTGTTTATATGTATGCTTGAAGTATCTGTGTGATTACACAAAAAAATCTTCTTCTAAATAAAACAAAAATTGTTGAAATCGGTTCATATAATAAAGAATTATCCCTGAAAAAACCAACATACATACAATCATGTCGCGCCGGTGAACGCATATATTTAGTATGGAAACCGCCTTTAGGAACATTACCGTTCAAATTCTCGGGCCAAATTAGCACACATACAAAATTACGCCTACATTTAAATAAGACGACGCGTTTACAGAGCCTGTAATCAAAGCTGGTAAACAAAATAATAGTCATCTTTTTTACACTAATGGTACATAGCTAAGTGTAGATGAAATGCATATAATGTCAATAACTACCAATCAGCGACATTAATCCGCTAATAACCTTCTTGCTGTACGTACTGGCCGCTGAGAGTTTGCGGTTCATATTTGATTAGAATATGACTTGGACAGGGATAGGTTTATGCCATACATTGAAGAACCAGTCAAATAATACACGTATAATAATTTAATGCAGATTAAAAGATAACTAGTTAAAATGTTGTTGTGAAATGACAGACTAACTCAACATAAGTAAATATATCATTGTTGTATAAATTTATTCCGCTATAATAAGTATTTTGTATATTTTATTATCAATTTGTATGGCGGTGCGAAGTCACATTCAGGTATAGTCTGTCCGTTTTTCTAAGATCAAGTACGCCATTGTAAATGTATGGTAAACTTGATCTTAGAATTCGGACTGGCTATACAGCCTGCAAAATTTACATGGGTACACGAATCGGGTCAAAAATATTTGAATAGGCGGAGTCACAATAAATCCCCACTTACAGTTCCAATGGAAATATTTTATATGTATATAGCCGGTCAAGCAAGTTTGTCAGTAGAAAAAGGTGCAAAATTAAAATTTTGTATGGGACCACACCCGTTCGCGCGCTTACATTTTCTAAATTTGCTGCTCTTTTCTACTGACGGAAATGACTTGAGAGAGAACCTACATATATATGTGACGGTAGAGGGTGGATTCGAATGATCAACATTTTCAGATAATGTGTGTATTTGTTAAATTAATTCAGTGGAAGTGTATCTACATATAGGAGACCGGGTATGATTGTCTCACGAGTTATATCTCATGAATAGAACATATAATTCTAGATATCTTTCCAGGCATCCACTTAATTTCATGTCTCTCTAATTGGACAGCTTTTTTCCATAGTTTTCTGCGAATAGCATCTTGTGGGAATCTGAATGGAAAGTAATGTAAAATGATAATATCAAATTTGATTATTAATTTGAAATAATTAGGTAGTTTTTTTACAGCTCCTTTTCATGAAATAAAAAAAGAAAATACAAATCTGTAAGAAAGAATTCATTACTACATTTATAATTATATAGAAAATACCTAAACCAAGCACAAGTTAATAAAATAGTCTACTTCATTTGGCATAAAACCATCCCTATTATCCTTGCAATTTAAAAAGTCGTATGTTGTTATGAAAGTCGTATGCAGTTATTACGTTTTAGCTTAGCACGGTAGTATTGAAAACAAATCGTCATGTTTATTCCAAATTTTACTGAAGTTATCTGTTTACTACAAGTGAAAAGTGATTCCACTATCCTTGGTATGAACTAAAATAACTTCTGCACCACTTCACGACACATGAAGACATTTTTAATTACAAAAAAACGTTGTTTTTATAAATCAATTTAGCCATCCGTCACTGACTGTCATCTCGGACGAACTGAAGTTGCGAATCGAATAGTTTGTAAGCACCGCCTACAATCGAATAGTTTACGTTGGGTCATAACTGAGCGGACAGAATACTTCCATGTATATCAGTTCGCTGTGTCGCGCAAATTAGTTAGCCAATTTGCCAATAGATGGCGTTGTACTCAATGATGCTTAGTATACTTCTAGTCAATACTAATAATAGTCTTTTGTGAAAATAGTTAGGTACATGAAATAGATTAAAGTTTGTACGGAACCCTCGGTGCGCGAGTTAAACGAACTCTCACTTGAGCGGTTTTTTATAATTTTCAAATGAAATGTTAGTCACTAATTTCAAGTACTTTTAAATATTTACATAATTATGAATTTTTATTAAAATACATTAAATACACAGTAGCCATTCTTTAAATGAATCTCAGTTTTTCTCTTTAAATTTTTTGTGTTTTAAAAGTTCAAAGGACTTTGCATGTTAAGGTTTAATTTTAGAGACGTTATAAATAACTTATATTTTTTATATTAGCTATAATTAAATAATATATTATCTCGCGATTTTCTCTCAGCCACCTATTATGGATGGCTTTATCCATCTTTATCCACGTGATAAAATAACTGTCACATTTTAACACCGTGGAATAGAAAGTGAGGGACACCGTTTTATCACGCTGTCACATAGACAAGAACGACCATCATATCCGTTCCGAACCGTTCACCATTCAGTGTCTATTTCAGAGTAGATCCAAATCCATTACTGAAAAGACACTTGTGTATCGAGATGTTTAGTTTGTAGGCTGGTTTGTTTACCAGACAATGAACTCGGGACTTTGACGTTTATCGAACTCTATTATGTCTACGAAAATAAACGGATTGATTTCTGAACCCTTATCAAATTGTAAAGGACCTTCCTGGTAAAAGGGAGGAAACCTTTAAAGTGAACGAGTAAATTTGTTAATGCTAAACACGAATTTGATACCTTATATTTAGGATCTAAATCGAAATAGCTCTAAACAAAGTGTGGTCTCCAAAAACGCATGAAATTTTGTATTAGAAATTGCTGATTTTTAGTAAAATACTAGCGACTCGCCCCCGCTTCGCACGCGTTGACAAATTATAGACTTAAACCTTCCTCACAAATCAGCCTTTTGATCGGTGTAAACGGCAGGAAAATCAGTAATTTTTGAGTTTATCGCGAATAAAAACACAAGCAGACAGACACGGCGGGGGACTTTGTTTTATAAGGTGTTTGATTTAATAAATTTCAAATGTCCTACCGGGTTGATAGCAATAAGAAAAATCAAACGTTCCTTTTGTTTCTAAGAACCCAACCTCTTTATAAAAGGAGTGTACAGGTTTTTAAACGGTCGGAAACAGGAATGATTGTGCTGCAAACATCATCGCCGTATACTGACAGGCGAGATTTATTCTTTTTTTGTCACTGACTTCTTATAAAACCGGTAATGAAGCGGTATTTGACTCTCGTACACAACCAAATGTAGAAAGTTGATAGCTACTAGGTGGACTGTATGATGAGATAATGGAAACACGTAGCTATTGTACAATTAATTGTATTATGAAATAAAATGCAGCAAGATATGTGGTATTAATATCGCGGTGACAGGCATAGTGACATGGAATATATAGAATCCAAAAGTAATGTTTTATAAATAATATGTAACATGCACGAAATAGGTCGCATGCCAGCCAGTCGTCAACAAAAGTTGATTTCACGGAAGAAAGAACGAGCGCGAGCGAACTTCTTTGTTTTGTGGTTGATATAGACAAAAGTAAGGTAAAGGCAGAAAAAAAACTATACGTACGTAGTAAATACCTAATAATCCTTCAAAATCAGTGCTTAAGGTGACAGTCCATTTCCAACGACAGCTGCACTACTGTTCATTTTACTATGGAAATTGACAATGACAGCGACGCGTTCAGTACCGGTAGTGCAGCTGCGGTTAAAATGGAATGTTACGGTACCATTATCCTACACACATGTTGCAACATCATTTATTAACGTACATTTGGATAATTACCTACTAATAAGCAATAATATATACAGGAGAGTGACAGTATACTGATTAAATTAAATTGGTATCATAAGTACTTAAAGCTCTCCTCAATACCTACGCCTTTTACGTTCCAACCTAATTCATATCGGAAAAACGAAAACAGCTGCTGGAACCATCTGTTAGAAGTTCATCGATAAGTATATACCGACTGGTAGCGGGGAGCAGATATTACAATAATTTGATATTAAAGGCAATGTAGGGCTCAATATCTTGTGGCCCGTGAACTGTAAAAATCATCAGTCTGCTATAAATAGATTTACAACTGATTTGGTATTTATACTACCCGGCTAATCAAGTTGCCCGTAACAATGACCTACACCATAGCTATTGATGGTATAAATGATGAAATATTTAGATCCGCTAAACGGATAGTGGACGACCGCCGCATCTGCATACAAACGTCATTTTCCTCTCTGAAATATTTTGATACTGACACTACGGTAAATATTCAAATTCAAATAATTTATTTCAGAATGACGACATGCTCTTGGCCTTGTTTTTCGTATTAGTAAATATTATTAATATACATATTTCTACGCAAGAATCGCTTACAGAAACGCTTGTCGCTGGCTGTTGTCCACAAAGGTCGACACCCCCGAATATTCATTAGCTAACTGCTATCGGTGATTGTTCTCAACTTCAAATTAAGACTAGCCTTTTAATATTATGTTCTAATTTCCATTTTGCCAAATTCAAATTTCAAGCTTCAGGTGATTGCACAAAATCATTTCGATCCACGTATCTAAAATTATTCATTAATTAATGAAGTTTTAATAAAGTTAGTAAAGCTGAGTAAAAAAGTGCGACAAGGGTTAGGTACCGTAAAGTTGCGTATCTTCGCCTGGGTTTTGACACTTTTCTCAAAATATCTCTCAAATTTGAAAGCATTTTAATCCGTTAAGGCGAAAAAACGTTTTTTAGTATTCCTAACTATCAGTATACACCACTAAAACTTTGAATTTTATTGGTTAAGTTGGTAATAAATGGCCCCAAAGGCAATAGGCGATGTTTGGGTATTTTTCCCAATCTTCGCCTATGGCATGCCTTGCCGCTAATACTTACTTTTCTGTAACTTAGACTTGTTAAGTCGCATCTCCTTGGAATGTGCTAATATGCTATGAACCTTAAACTATACCAGACTAGGCATATATTTAAAAAACGGGGTAGTAGGCGAAGTTAGGTAACAGTCTGAAGTCGTTTTCATACATTTTCTATAATGAAGCTAGGGCTGCCAAAATTAACCAACATGTCAAATAAAGGGGAGTTATGGTTTATAAGTAAAAAAAATAATTATTTTTAACAAAATTGTTTAATTGTTGCAAAATTGTTGTTATTATCGTAATTGACATCAAATTAACCTTATTTACACAAAGTGAGACATAAAAATACCTATTTGGTACCTACTCAATATCGGTAAGAGTAGAAATAAACATTTGCATATAGCGTAAACTAAAATAACTAAACATAAGAAAATATTTAAATTTGGAGACAAATAATGTCATCCACCAATGAATGTGGTACAAAAAAATTTGTCAACCCTAGGGGTAGGCGAAATTTGGCAACAAGATGGACGCAAAGTACCCTCTCCAACGTTTTATCCAATTGTGACTTCTAAACGTGAGCTAACCATTAAATAATAGTTTCATATGAAAAAGAGATAGTTATAGGATATAATCATGTAAAAAGTTCAACATTACCGGGTCCGTATCATCGTTTAAAACTGAACTTAAAACACTGGTTTATAAAAACGTGTGGTCGGCGTCGCGAAAAAACCTCACTAAAGGTCAACTTTGTGAAGTTAGCCGCAGAATGTTTGAAGAATACTTATTGACACCCTTAAAAAATACTTTGTATTTAGCAGTTTTATGTAAGGCTTACATTAGAAACATTTTGTTAATGGCAACTTATGTCAAACTAGGCGAAAATAGGTAGCGCAGGCAAAGATACGAAACTCTACATCACACAATGTTTATGAATATAAAAGGCCTCCAGGCCTACAGTAAGTGAGTGAATGCTTATAAGTACCTCGTTTTTAGCATTAGAAAAAAGATAAAGAATCTTGACGTGTCTTTTTATTGAATAACATTTTGAAAAATTTGTCACAGCAAAGATGTAACATTATATATTATTTGATATTATGTTATGTAAGATGAAGTATAGGTATGACTACGGGGGATGAAAGAGAGTTTTTTCTACAAGCTCGCTCTCAACGTCCCCCACGTTGAATAACATTTTGAAAAATTTGTCACAGCAAAGATGTAACAATATGTATTATTTGATATTATGTTATGTAAGATGAAGTAGGTCATACCTACGGGGGATGAAAGAGAGTTTTTTCTACAAGCTCGGTCACAACGTGGGGGTACTCTCCGAAAAGAAGCATCAATGATGTTATTAATTATTTTGTAAAGAATCAAGACATCAATAGGTTCGCGAAGAGTAATTAATAACGTATTTTGTCTTTTCATGGAGGAAATTTGTTATTTACACACAATGAGTAACATTCATTAAGTCAGTCATTGGATAGATAAGTAGGTACTGGCTACCAATGACTAAAATAAGATATTTTACGTAAGTAGCCCGAGATATAAATCACAGACGAAACTTTGTCATAACCTTGATACAATTCTGTCATTAGCAGACTTATAAGTTCGTGTAATTAATGGGTCTTACTATCGATAAGTATCTTATCCAAGACAAGTCTTGGATTAACTTCCCTAGAACGATAGGACCTCTTATAATCCGTGCGCCAAGAGGCTTCTATATGTGCGCTTGCTAACAAAAAATAATTATCGAGAAAACAAAAATAATTCGTTACTCTTCTGATGGACAAACATTCTCTCGACCTCGCAATATAATTTTGTGAAAAACCACCATCTTCACGGTTGGAAACTATCAAGGTCACCGAGCCCGCAATATAATGTGCAAATTGTTATACATAAATTATCCTGTCCGTATTTTGTGGTTTGTTTGATATTGCACTCTTCTAGTAAACCACCTTCCAAAAGAACTTCTAAATAGCTTTTCATCATAAAATTTTGAAAACAGGTCAACTCGGCACTTTTAAAAATATCCACAAAAAAACTATAATGGATGGAGCAGCTCGACTTTTATTTTCACAAAATCTACTGCAATATCGTTGTAAAGCAATTCAACTCCAACGTTATCGAAATACAAAACTGATTACAATAAAAATAGAACTACTGATCAAGAGATATTGCGTAAAATCTACTGTACTTAAAAATTTTTGCGCATTTATCGTTATCAAAAATCGGTATCAACCGATAGCCTAGTGTTGAATTTGAATTCATTGTTGTAGAGGTCACCGACGACTTAAATGCATAGATACTAGTGAACTGGGCACAAGATAACAGTGTTAAAATTTCGGAATGAAGGAGAGTAGGTATATATGAATATTTTATTTAGCAAGTGGAAATATTATGAAAATATTTTACTAAAACAAAAAAAGAAACATGACCAATTTATGTGCGTTATACAAACCTTTTGGGTATCAAGTCACATCGCGACGAAAATACATGTTTTCAAATCACGTTTCCTGCTAAACTAAAGAATAAAAAACAAAAGAATCTTTTCTTATTTGTTTGTCTGGGCTGGAGATGTGGTAGCAGTCCAATTTTCATTCGCAATCAATTTCTGCTTGACCCGTACGCACTTTGTTGTTATTCTAGACCGTATTTCTTATTCAAGTCTGTGATTGCTACTAGCTTCTATCCGTGACCGTGACTTGACTTGTTACTTATCTATATGAAAGATGCATTCGTTTTTGTCTCGTAGTTTAAGTAAGTGATAACTACCTCGTAGAAGAAGAGAATAAAACAATAGAATAACAAAAAACGATATCTTATTCAAACTCTAACATACTTATATTAGCATTTACATGACGATTATATCGAATGTATGGATACAATAATTCTTATCCATTGTAACGGCATCCATTTGTAAGGCTCGTCAGTGGCCTGCTTTAGAGGAACAGTAGCGGGTAAAGCGATGTAATCAAAAATATCTATAACATTATACTTACTCAATTAAAACACAAAAAGCTAAATCAAAACGCGATGAAACGAAACAATATTTCAAATTACATATTTCATATTGACGCTTGTTTGCAGCCTACATTTTTGGCATATTTCTTCAACCAAAAAACGCCACTTCTATCACCGGCAGATCGGTATCGTACCGCTGTGACTACTTATAATCATTGTTAGAACCGGGCCGTGTAACGTATACTTACCAAAAAATCCTTTTAAGAGGGGGCGTAATTAACCTTTTTAAAATTCAAAGTTCAAATATTATTTATTCATGTAGCAACAACAAGCACTTATGCTAATATAATTATCATCTTAAGCTAATTATCACAGCGTTTTATTTTAGGTTTTGGTCAGTGTATGCCCTTGTAAATATAGTCTAGTTTCCGTGTGAATTTTTTCATGTCATTTGTCCTTGGTTAAAACGTGTTAAGATTTAATATAATGACTAAAAATTATGCGTTTAGTCCCTTCTTTAAGTCTATCCTCCAAAAGTAATCTTAAAATTCTCTTTTAAAACTGAACTAAATATTTATTTCCATCTACCTGATCCTTTTAAAATTCCATAAAGCACCCGGCTTTAAAAGTTTAAAGCTTCGAGAGCTTCCATAAGACTTTTTAACGATGCTTATAAAGTGTTGCATATCGTTAAATCTGGGACACATAAGTAGGTCAAGTGCGCCGGGCCTAGCATAGTACTCGCGCGAGTACTGGCTTCGTACTGACCTCTCGATCTATTATGCAAGTTACTTGGATTTATATTTGGGTGGGCGATATAGACAAATTACAAGAAGAGATTCATTTTCATTGTCTTGAAGACAGTCATTATTCTTTGACGTTATACGAGCCTCGTTTGTACACAAACCCATGTCGGTAATTTAATGTGAAAATGAAATAAATATGGGAAAATGTTGCTTAGCCAAAAAAAAATAATTTCGATACTTTATTAGCACATTATTGAACTGGGGGTGGGAAAATAATTCTAGTTGCAACACGCATCAGGAGGTCAATTCAAACATACATTTTGATATCTTAATGACATCAAACTTAGGTAATTTTGCTATCCTGCACCTGTCCTAGCTCGCACCCAATTGATACATACACTAAATTAATGTCGATACGTGGAAGAACTATTGCGATCACGTGAGCAAAATATAATACATATTATTAGGGCAAGTGACACC
This sequence comes from Cydia fagiglandana, assembly GCF_963556715.1. Lineage (NCBI taxonomy): Eukaryota > Metazoa > Arthropoda > Insecta > Lepidoptera > Tortricidae > Cydia > Cydia fagiglandana. The sequence continues at coordinate 11,452,110 of NC_085933.1, forward strand.
TCTGACTCTGAAAGTGATCCTAGTAAGTCACTTCCAGGGTCTGAATTTGAAGCCACTTGCCCTGTGGAGACCGAATATTTAGATTCTGATTTTGATTATGTCGAATAAAATTGAGTCATAAAAACGAGTTGCCAAGCCACATAGTTCAGACTGTACTGAATTGTTACCATATAAATGAGAATAATTGTGCCCTCTTGAAAATGATCATATATTCCTGGTCGGTCTTTAAAAAAAGCGACATCACACATTTAGATTTCAAATATAATTTTGAATAAGCCGCCGGGTTTCCGAATACGTAAATTATGCCGTATCCTTACCATTAATTTCTGATCATTACGAGTATATAAATACAACCCCAACTTGACTTTAAAATGACACAAAAATATTCCATATTGTAGATTTTATCACGCAACAACCCAAATAACTAAAGACACGCAATAAAATGTTGTCCAAATTGTTGTCGAAAGTATTTTAATCGTTCGGATTGACAAATTAATAATTATCTAATTAAATTCACTGTTTTTAAAGTCATTTACCAATATGATAGCGATAGAGTAATCTCATTAAATACACATGATTCGGTCCAATTGTGATTTTGAGAAAAACTAATTATAGCCAGCATTCAATATACGAGTATGTAGTCACATCGCAAATAAAAAAACTGTCAACCGGGACATATTTCATGCTAAAGGGGGGGTTGCGTCAGGAGGGGGGGGGGGGAAGCACCATACCCAAAGGTATACTACATTCATTGAATGCTGGCTATAATTTGTTTGTCTTCCCCATACATTAGAACATAACTTGACCGAATCAACAATTAAAAACGTTAGGATAGTGGTACCATTATTTAATGTTACAATCGGTACACCATTCGTTTACGATAGGTATAGAGAGATAAAATAGTAAATAGGCACGTCCCTGTTTACATCCAGGATGTACAAGCCTTGGAATCTAGGTAACGGGGTCAGCTATTGCAGCTAGGCCGTCTGTAATTGCTACCTGTGTCACCTATCTATCTCTTCTTGACAATTTATCTAGAAGAACGGGGTTTAGAATTAAAAAAAAAACTATGTATCACATACTTACTGAAGCAATAAACCTTTAGGTATCTAATCTGGCAAAGTCCTTATTATAGAGATGGTGTCCAATCATAGCAGAAAATAAAATTACGAACTTTGAAGGGCATTGACTTTATGTTTCCTGTTTAAGTGTTTAATGTATAGGGCACAGTGTAAAGTGATTATTTTAACATCCCTGTACGTACCAACGCAGTAGATAGTTCAGCTTCAAGTTCAGTATTTTTACACTATCAGTTTCATTTTTACAGTTCAGTATATTATATTAAGAGCCTTTTGAAACACAGTACCTAACTAAAATAAACGCTTTGATATCCGAACAGAAGTCCCAAGCCCACGCTTGGGGTTACAAGGGGTCAACACGCCGTCAATAATTTGCTCACGAGGGTAGCGGAAATTCCTTATCTAGAGGGATTTGACATTTGACATAAAAAAATATATGTATAGAAGATATGTGTAGGTACTTGTTGATAAATTAATTTTAATATCATGTGGCGGGCGCATACACCCGCCTGATGGCAAGCAGTTACTGTAACCACAGATTAATAAATAGTTACTACGTATGCTGTAACCCATTTACGTTTGCAATTCTAGGGTTTTTAGCTATCGACAGTTTAATATTAATACCCATTTTGTTTCAAGATTAAACAAACAGAAACCCAACAGAAACAGAGATAAATAAACAGAAAGCCGTTATTTTGTTCATAACTATATTTTAAATAAAATGTACATGGTTCTAAAGTAACTTTTATAATATTAACAGTATACTTAGGTACTCAGAATAAAAAAAAATCGCTGGCAGCCTAGCGGAGTATATGTAGCCAAGGAAAACATCGTGAGAAAACTGTCAAGTTTCGCCTTTGGGTAAGATGGCAGTCGCTTTCGTAAATACTAGTGCCTACGTCAATTCTTGTGATTATAGTTGCTAAGCGGACCCCAGAACGCCAGGAAGATATTTTTTTTTTAGTTATATTTAAAATAAATACCGCAAGCCGTCCAATGCCGTATCGAATCCTTAGCGGTTGGACGTTGGCCATGAACTGGTGCACCAAAACTAGGGCAGTCGCACCAAATACAGAATCACACTATTAGTATTTCTAAGTTCTAAGTAGCGGGTAAAAAAAATGGTTGCAAACCCTGGATTTATATTCACAATACATATATTAATTTCATATGAAAAAATAAAAAAAATAACTCAATTTGGGATAGGACATGAAGCCATGGGATACGCTTGAGATTCCTCGCTAGAAGTCTTCATTTCGCTTATTTCATTTTATTTCAGAATTTTACACTTCCCCTCAAATAAATTTAACGTTTTATAAGGAGAATAAATACCTATTAAGTAGGAATGCTTAGTTGTGTCAGAAATTAATTTTTCTTCTTTATGCAGCAGAAGTATCGAATGTCGAAAATCGACCATTTATAGTTTATATTATTTCTTTGTGGACAACCTAAAAATATTATTATTAGGAATAAAAGATAACCCTTCTTTATTCCCAAAAAGAATATCTACCTGTTGCAAGCATTCTATACTTTAATCCGTAGTTATAGTCAACCATCACTAACCACCAACCGTCTCGGTAGACCTAAAAACGAAAACAAGTGATTTCAAGTTTTCCTGTGGTGTCAGAGGGCCTACCGCGAACCACTTTCGACGTGTTGCCTCCCTGTCGCACTTATAACTTAGTACGTAAGTGTGACAGGAAGGCAATACGTCGAACGTGGTTTGCGGTAGGCCCTCTGAAAGCGGGTGGCGTTGGCCGTGAACCACTGCATCAAAACTGGGTCGCGGGCTTAACGGCACACATCCGGACTACTAGTACGAGGAGGTCTGGTAATGAATTTCCAATTATTAACCCTCAAAATTCATTTTTGTTTCAACAGTCCATATTACATTAAAATTGTTTTAGCGCTCTCATAAGCGGCAATGTAAACGGATCATTTTGTGGAGAAATTTCTAAGTGACTCGTTTTTAGCGTGTACATAACATACCTCTATCTGAATAAATTAAGAAATAAGACTTCAAAAAAGAATTAATTTACCCGTATGTTTTAAAGGCAAATGTTTTGTTTTTAAAATAAGTGTGAATTAAAATAACTAAAAAACCGGCCAAGTGCGAGTTGAATATTACACAAAAAACTCCACTTAATTATTTATTATATTCTCTTTTTAGTATTTGTTGTTATAGCGGCAACAGAAATACATCATGTGAGCATATTTCAACTGTCTAGCTATGACGGTTCATGAGATACAGCCTGGTGACAGACAGACAGACGGACGGACGGATGGATGGACAGACGGACAGGGACAGCGGAGTCTTAGTAATAGGATCTCGTTTATATTTTACCCTTTGGGTACGGATCCCTAAAAAAATATGGTTTCGGATTTGAATATAAACATTCTGTATATATTATCCCTGCGATAGCTTCGACGAAATTGAAACGGTTATCTCCAGTTTGGCACGCCGTATTGATTGAAAGCTGAGCCGTGGCCCGTGCCCGTGCATATCGCCCTTGAACCGCTGCACCGAAACTAGGGCGCAGCGCACATCTGCCACTAACCCGATCAATGCTGCCTTAAAGTGACATTCCATTTCCAACTGCAGCTGCAATACTGTTCATTTTACTAGGGAAACGCGACGCTCTCATTGTCAATTTCCATAGTAAAATGAACAATATTGCAGCTGCAGTTGGAAATGGAATGTCACTCTTATGGTAACATTCCATTTCTAACCGCAGCTGCACTGCCGGTACTGAACGCGTCGCTGTCATTGTCAATTTCCATAGTAATATTGACAGTAGTGCAGCTGTCGTTGGAAATGGAATGTTACCCTTATTTACTCTCGTTACAAAAATCCTAATCGTGAAAGGTTATTCTGATAATTGACTGACTTCCATGTAGGTTTTTAACGATACTTTATTTGTTACCTTATTAAATTTATCGTTAATTTACCGATTCATAAAATTATTTTTTTACTTTTTTGTAACCTAGGTACAGTTTACCGGAGACGGATACCAATAAAGCTTATTTTTAGTAGATATTTTGTTGTAGCTAATTTTGTTTTTAGTTAAAATTATCAATATTGCTTACGTTACTTTATTTACGTTATTTTATTTAAAATCTATATTTGGATTATTAAGAAATTTATAAAAACGTAAACAACCAATTGACCTTTATTATTCCGTAATTACGCACTTTTGATGAACAATTTAGACACTGACTTTGTTAAACGCAAATTAAGGTCATATTAAAATATCTCTCAACTTAATTAATTTGCGTAAAATTAAACTTCACAATATTAGGTTAGGTTGGATCAAATTATGATACGCAGTTCTCTCATATTTCCTATAGGTAGTTCGTTTTTTTAGCATTAGAAATAAGGTAAACAATCTTGCTGTGTCTTTTTAATTGAAAAACATATTTTAAAATAAGTTACGGCATTTATGTAACAATTATGAATCTAATACGATAATTTATGTTCTTCTGCTTTCATATTATATAGTTATTGATTTTCAAAAAGCTTTTCTCAATTAAAAGACATGTCAAGATAATACCTTCTTTCAAGTTCTTTCTAATGTTAAAAAAACGAACTATAGTAAGTGTCCAAAACATTACCAGTCCTAAAAAAACAGTGTCACTCTATCAAACAGCTGTGTACTTACTATACATATATTTAAAGATCGTCAGCAAAACTTGTCATTTTTACGTTTCTATCATCAGTTAGTCATTATTACTCCATTAGAAATGTATTGAACCAGCAAGTGAACATACATGCATTCCTGTGCACGTGCTAGGTAAATTAGCACGTGCACAGGAATGCAACAGGAAATGCATCGTTTTAGGCCACGGCCTTGCCGGGTCGGCTGTGATGCAGTTCATGCAAGAATTGCAAGTGTGTGTGAAGGTCATAGCCGAAGGAAGCCTGCGCTGTCCAGATAGTATCGACTGTTCGGATCCGGGCGCCCAATAACAGCTTAACCTCTAGCCGATCATACGTCAAACCTTGCCAAGCAAAATTATAATTTATTTTGTCAACACAAAATTCAAATTAGAATGGAATAGGAGACCTTTTTATGAGTCTCTGGGCGGTTAGAAGTTATAGGATTTAGATAGAAGATTGAACGAGACACGGATATTTACAGACATCTATTACTCAGTTCAGTGAGCTCTGTACAATTTGAAAACATTTCACCAGATGACAAATTGTGAAAATCATAAGAAAATTCACCGTGTGGTTTGGACCGGGGCGTGTCCGGGCCGGAGCTTCGGACGCATATTTTTCTATCACGTGACGCTTTCATAGAAAACGATGCGCCGGAAGCTCCGGCCCGTTCTAACGTGAGTCATCCTTAACTCTGTTAAAAATATGTCCTTACTGTTACATAGGAAATACATTAGTTTTCATTTAGGCATAATAGAAAAATAATTTACCTACATTAGTGCTGCCGCGTCGTTTTTAGGTCATCGGTGCAAGGCTGTGGCATTGAGTCGAGCCGCTTGTATTTACCTAGGATTTCAGGGCCTTTTGCAGAGCTTAATTAAATTCCGATTAAACAATTCTATAAACCCACACATAAACACCTAAAAACTTTGTAATTCTATTTCCTATACGACCTAACTATACTTTTCATTCAATACCTTAAATTGATCTATGACTGAGAAGAACCCCAAATGTTTATTTCATTTTATGTTAAAATATCCTTACAACATTAAATAGGTTTTACATTTAATTGTACGCTTCTTATAGGTAATATTATTGAATTTACACTAAGTATATACCTATTTGGTTTTCTGTTACTACTAACAACCGAACATTATATTAACAAGGTACAGTGAAATACGAATCCACGTTAGATAATTGAATCAGTGGGATTGTATTATCCTTCTACACCTACACAATGGCTATCAGACTACAAATAATTTATATAAAAGCTTTATCCCAATGCTGAAAAGTAGCACTTTTAGCGGTTTTACCAATGGTCGGAAAATATACGACCGACTTTACGACTACTTCCTGCTGCACTTAAGAAATAACGAAAACGTTTAAAATATGGCACGAGTTGCAGACGGAATTGCTTCTAATAGAATATTGCTACTTAGGTATAAGTCATTAAAACACGTTTAAATGAAAAACTTAATATAAAATACTAAAGCCATTCAGGCGTTATTCAGCCAAAATGTATGAACCATCATATACTATTCGGGAAGCAGAGGTTAGTTTCATAATAGAAATTATTAAGTATGACCATATATTTACATTTATGTAAGTACCCCGCAACGTAGCTACTGCTATTAACATTTATCTTTTTGGTTAATATGAAACATCTTAATGTTTAAAAGTATTATTTAAATTATATTTCACGCCAGCAGGTAAAGTGACAGCGCCATATTTTTAAAAAACCTAAAACGGTCCCTGAATATCCTTGATTGGTGGATACCGGAATTAGGTGAGTCTCTGAGAAATAAAAATGTAGGGTGTTCGTACTCTTCTCATAAGGTAACCTGCACGGATATGATGGTCGTTCTTGTCTATGTGATAGCGTGATAAAACGGTATCCGTCACTTTCTATTCCGCGATGTTAAAAAGTGACAGTTATTTTATCACGTGGATAAACGTGGATAAAGCCATCCATAATACGCCGGCTGCATTCATTTTAAAAATAAGATCTTATTAAACCGAAACTTGTCGCCTCATTATGTCGACGTAATTCTCCTTAATTAAGGCTTAGGCTTAGGTTCATCGTACCTACTGAAAGTTTCACTAACATTGGCATCTTAGCCCCCGCCTTATTTTTCAAGCTTTTGCCCACGCCCGCTTTAGCCACGCCTGAGGAATGGTGCCATCCGTCAAAATCGGGCACTTGATACGCAGATAATAATACTTACTTCATTTTAGTAATAGTAGTAGGTTATGAAATGAATGATGCTGCGAGATACGAGTATTATATAAGTAATCGTAATATTATGTTTGTAATCGCTCTCCTTTACACGTTGCGATTTTTAAGCATGATGAGATATTAGTTGGCTACGTAAAGTTAACAGTGCATCAGCAATTTTTTTTAGCACCAGTCTGGTCGATCCCTATTTCCCTGCAATTATTAAATTCTCCTTAAACTCGGGAGCCGTTTACGTAAAATTCATCCATGCTCAGTAGACTATGAGCTAATTCAGTATCCGTTTAACATAACCACACCAGTAAACATGAGATTGCTAAAGTAACTTTGAAAAGTTTGGGACTAAATTAATGGTCTCAGATAAGGCTTCACGGCTTCCCAGATTATGTAGGTGCCTATTTATAAAAATAAGTATGTTCTGATCATGCACAAATACGTGTGTTACGTGAACGGCGAATACGTGCAGATTAATTTTTATGTTATTTTCTAACCCTCACATCGCAAACACATTTAAATATATACCACATGTAGGTAATTGCTATCTAGTATATTATAGCCACGAGTTACAACGAAATGGAGACGGTAAATTCAATTAGTGTGAGAGTATTTGTAATATATATGTGATTGATGATGCGAGTTAATGTTTTCTTGATCGAAAATGTTTTTGGGGTTCCGCCGTAGTTACATAGGAACCCTTAGTTTCGTGTTCATGTTCGTCTTCTGTAATAAGTTCTGGCAAAGTCTGCTACCACACTATCAATTTGTAGGGTTGTCTATGTTGAACGGCAGTCGCTTAGATATACAAATAATTATATGAACGCTTGTTGCAATAGCATGTTGGATAGTCGAGATATACCACTGCACGAAGCCTCCCGGTGGTGTACGAATCTTACCCATCATGCCCTACGGGCAATTCTGAGCGAAATGAACGCGTTAATGAGTGCACGTTCGAATTGGCCTATCTCTCTTTTACATAATGTGCCGTAGCAGAGATCATAATTTTCTGTAAGTGGTGTCATTATAACGTAAGGCCAGTGACTTGGTGAAAGACGAGGGAACTGTCGTACCGCCTGATTGGCATACCAAACGTTAACCCATTGGCAAAGTACTTACAAAGTTTAATAAAAGAAAATTCGAACATTACTTAAATAGGTACCTATATCGAAAAAGTTCCATATTTTATTACATAAGACACTCAGATTCTCCCAGATAATCCACAATATTGCCAAGAACCAGATAAATTCGGTGTTTGAAAGATACATTACATACCTAGCCGTAGCTCTTGTAATAGATATTATAAATAAGGTATTAGGCATTACGGTAAGGATAAATAAACGTAAACCTGAAACATGCTGTATGTAACTTGACGTCATTTATCTGTCATAGGCATGAATGGTACGCTCCCTGATTATAAGTTATCACTTAGACATTTTAAGTACTCCTATCACGTGCGATAGTAATGCCTAGGTTTGTAACGATTATTTATTATGTTAAGTTGTAACGGTTACATTTAAGGATAGGTACGTGACTGTACATGTTTAGGCATTGTTATGACGACCAACAGGCAATTTTGAACGTAAACTGACATCAGAATGATATTTGAGTCATGTTTAGTTAGTTATCGTGCGTTTCGCCCGTAGTTGTCGCAAGCGAGACGCACGATAACTAAATAACATGATTCAAATATCATTCTGATATCAGTGCAGGTACGTTCGAATTGGTCTGTAACCCGGCGAGAGTTTGATAGTAATTGTTGCATGGAGCATAGAGCATGGTAATATAGGAACATACCTACCTTAGGTTTATTACGAGTACAAGTAAATTGTTATATTTTTTCTTTTTCGAACTCAGTTAAATAATTATAGTCTTTGTCTTTCAGGCTACTAATCGATCACCACTTTGTTTATCACTTACTTACGGCAGAACTCACCACATAAACATACACACATATAGTGCCACTGTTAAAATATTATATACCTACTCTATATCGTCGGTGCGAATAAAAAAATCGCCATGTATTTTTAAGCTACTTTTCAGGAGACAAAAATAACAGTTTTTTTCCTATTTGTAATATATTTGTTGTGCCTGTATTTTTTTTCTGATAGATCGATGATTTTTACATGATACTCATGAAGAAAATAAACAGCTTTATATGTCATTTTTTACAATATTATTATTTTAACCAAATTTTGCTACATAGCGAATTAAATTTGGTTCATTAAAATCGTCATGTGTGAAGTTTGTACACATAGCGATTTGTTGCCAAAGTAACATACTACGAGAGATGATAGGTACATAGCGGATTTTAGGGTCTATGTCGGGTAATCCATTCTACAATAGATGATACATAGCGGATTTTAGGGTCTATGTCGGGTAATCTATTCTACAATAAATCGCCATGTGCAACATTATCGCCATCACCCTCGACGGAAAACAAGGCATTTAATATCGTTATGTGCTAAAAAATCACATAGCTATTTTTTGTTTCTGTTCTGTTATTAGGGTTCCGTACCTCAAAAGGAAAAAACGGAACCCTTATAGGATCACTCGTGCGTCTGTCTGTCCGTCTGTCCGTCTGTCACAGCCAATTTGCTCCGAAACTACCGGACCAATTAAGTTGAAATATGGTACACATATGTAAGTCTGTGACCCAAAGACGGATATGTAACGTCAACAAATGAATTTTAAACATAGGGGCTACTTTTGGGGGGTAAACGATAAAATTAAAAAACAAAGTTTTGAAAACTATATCGTGTTACATATCAAACGAAAGAGCTCATTTTGAGAATCACAAATATATTTTTGTTATAAATTTATGATAAAAAGTTTAGAAGTTATTCAAGAAAATAGACAAAAAATGACCATTCCCCCCTCTATCTCCGAAACTACTGGGTCTAAAATTCTGAAAAAAATACACAAAATAGTCCTTTACCTAAAGATGACAGGAAAACCTATTAGAAATCTAGAGTCAAGCGTGAGTCGGATTTAAGAACATAAATGCGGTTAACATTTTTTTAGGGACACAGCCGCAATGGTTTAAGGTGCAGTGAGTTCAGAAAACGGAGTTTTTTAAAAGCCGTAGCTCTTTTTTGGATCACAATACAGCTGCCATACATTCAATTAGCAAACTTGAGGGCTTTTTCTACTGATTAGAGTGATTAGAATCCTAAGTTTTTGACTTTTGCTCGATAGAAAACGATCACGAACATAGGTCTAAAACGGACTTTCAAGATTCGTAACAATTTGTGCACAAAAGATAAAAATATGAAAACTGCTTCTAATAACGCGCAATTGTATGCTTGAGCGACTACCAGGATTACTTTTTTTTTTAATTTCACATTCAATAAATAAGTTCGAAAATATGATATCAGCGGTTCCGTGCACGCAACTTCTTTGATCAGATGCCCGCTGGGCTCGGATCAAAGCACACGTATCGCAAATTTAATTAACACGTTCACTGCGTTACGGGGGCTTTTGAACCCCGTACGATGTCATCATCCAGTGCGGAGACTAAAAAATTGTGCTTACTCGCTGGTGCGGAAGCTGTATCTTGGATATTTTTATGAGTATGATAAAGACAAATATACATTTGAGTTGCTTGTGAAAACTATAACCAAGTGGTATATTCAAAATATACGAGGTCTCAGGAACCCCGTACCGAGCAGGGAACAAATTTCGCCTTCTAGTGCTATACGGGTTCCAGTGAACCCCGTATAGATTTCAGCTGGCCCGTACGGGGTTATGGCCACAAAGTCACTAGTGCAGTCAGAATTGCAAGACTTCTTATCGATAAATTAAAAATAATGCATTTGCTACGCATGCTAGAATGGTGTTATTGCAAAAACAATGTAGTTAACAATTGGTATAATTTAGAACAAGTAAAATACTTCACGAGATATCATATCACTGAATGTTAAGTATTATTGACGGCTGCTCAGTAATAAATTTTTACACCAATCAGTTCCAGACATGTTGTGTCCGAAAGTGACGCTTCAATATTAAAACTTTAGGTTTAAACTTGAATAACGATGTCTAATTATTACTATAGTAAGCGGTAAAATATCGTTTGTTTTATTTCCCATCACTATTAATTTATCGACATAAATGAGGTATGTGCGTTACGGGGTTTGCTAAGCCCCGTAGTTTTTAAATTTTAGTGCGATACGGGGAGTAAATAACCCCGTCCTTTCATTTGTCTATAATTTCATATGTTTTTATTGTATCTACGTGCGAAGGGAACATGACATAGGTAATTTCATACTCTTTAAATGTGTCAGAAAAAAAATTATACAATAAAATATTTCAGGACTTTATAGCAGTTTAGACAGACTTGGGTGTACGGGGCACTTTTATACCCGTAACGCACCAAGGTGTAAACCACTACGGGGCGGATTAGGCCTCGTAACGCACTACAATTTAGGTAAAGGTTTTGGCTTGCCGCAGTGAACGTGTTAAAATGACAGTTGATTTTGGCATTTATTTCGACATTAAATCATATACATATACGAAAAAGTATACCAGTAGACAAATACTATTTAAAAAAACAGGGTAAATAATTATCATCAGATGGAGCTCGAGTCTCATCTTAGATTTGATTTGTTGGGGCATAATGGTTGAAAAAGGCAGTAAACTATCTTAAAACAATACGATTCCAATATCATTTAAGTAATTTGCTCCTTGAAACCCGGCTTAGAATGAAAAAAGTTTGAAGACTCATACTTACTGATTGGAATTAATTTTCATTATGCCGGTATTAATATTGCATACCTATTTGACGTACTTTTGTACGTCAACGTCAATGAACTGTGAAGACAATGTTGTGATCTTGTATTTATGTTACAGAACTTTTGATCTTCAAATATTACCTATTAATACGGAACATTATGTAAATATTTCGTGTACTACTTGAAAATCGTGCAGTGCTAAACCTGTTTTGTTGCTGTGAGGTCCGTCTAAGATAGATGTATAATGCGGTTACGTACTGTTCTGCAAACCTTCATGAAATCAAGAATAAATAAACGGCTAGGTACGGTCTAGACTCAGTCCTAGCGAGTTTTTGCGGCTTGTGAGGCCGATATATACCTACTGGCCTACGAGGCTTACAGCCCAAAATCGCTGCGGCCTGGATTGTGATTGCCTGTGTATCGAGTGTTATACTAATTTACTATAAAATAAAACAAAGTTTTTAATTCAATGATATTCTGTGCATATTTAATTTTATTTTTTATACCTCGTCGCTAACAAACAAGCATACGGCCCGGCCCGTCTGATGATAAGCAATCTTCGTAGCCTTTGGACGCCTGCAACTCCATGCGCGTTGCCGAGTCTAACACTCCGCACCCCTCGTTGATAACTGGCAACCATACTCACCGGCAGGAAGGACACCATGAGTAGAGTCTAGTGCTAGTGTTATTTGGCTGCAGATTTCTGTAAGGTTGAGCTCTGCTCTAGATCTGGAATGACATCCGCTGTGCTGTGCCCTACCACACGAAGCGAGATGTCATTCTCAGTTCCCATTCCCATACCTCTCTTTGGACGTAGTTCAAGGACCAGAGGTATGTCCATATATTTTAAATATTTTCGTCTTAAATTATTATAGAGATTCAGAGTCTGAACATATAACCGTAAGTTTACCAAAAAATTGCCGTAACAGCTATAGGTACAGTCAGATGCAGAGAGAAAGAATCCGCCAAAATGAAAGTTCCACCCTGCCAGGACTTAATTTATTGATAAAGATAACCATATATTTATTTGCAAAAAATACATATAGTGATGAACATAGGTGGACAGTAATTTTGGATGCGTAGGGTAGAGCGGGGAGAAACGTAACACTTTGTACTTTGACCTTAGTTTCTGGTTAACCCTTATTATTTTGATGAGTTTAATGTATCATATATAACGTCAGTGCATGATCTGTACATTAACGTCTTGACTAACATTATAATTGTGTATTTTGTTTTTAAAAAATCCTTTTTTGTTACGAATCACCCCGTTGGCGTGCAGAAAGTAACACGTTGTGGGTCAAAAGTAACAAGACACAGTGGGCTGTAATTTAATATAATATGACATATCAAATCAAAATAAAAACCGGTCAAGTGCGAGTCGAACTCACGTCCCAAGGGTTCCGTACTGCACACATTTTTGAACGAGCGAGCAAAGCGAAGTTCTTAAGTACATTCAACTGTTTATTCAATTTGTCCACACACAGCTGGCTATCTTAGGATAGTTAGTTACCCATTTTTTTTGTTCAAGTATTATGTTAAGCATAGTGCCTACATTTTTTTTTCGGTTTACCCTTGAATTGCCGACAGACATTTCATCGAATGTTATTTCGAAGACAACGTTTCAAGTATTTTCATTTCATCGACAAGTTATTGCGTCGAAGAATCGATACTAGTAAATTTAAATCGGAGACTTTTAATTGGTACTTGAGTTATTTTGTGTATAGTTTATATCGTGGTATTTCTTTACGGGTTTTCTTATTTCATTTTGTATTGTATTTAATAAATTGTATTACGCGTAAAATAACTTCAATTTGTAATATTTCGTTATAGAAACTACACGCAGTCTGTCAGTCGGCTCACTCTGCGCGATTATAGCTATGTGGGTAGTTTAAGATATAAAATTGTTTATCTGGACATACATAATTTTGAGAAAGCGGCAATTTTAAGTTTGCACTCTAAAATTGTAGATATAATTTTACAAGGCTGCCATTTTGTTTTTGGCCAAATTATAAATAGGTTGGTAACAATAATTTAAGCCGTTCATTTCTGTGTAGGGTCGCAGTTCTAACCTAACCTAAACCTACTTTGAAAGCCGTTCGTTTCTGTGTGGGGTCGCAGTTCTAACCTAACCTAAACCTACTTTGAAAGCCGTTCGTTTCTGTGTGGGGTCGCAGTTCTAACCTAACCTAAACCTACTTTGATAGCCGTTCGTTTCTGTGTGGGGTCGCAGTTCTAACCTAACCTAAACCTACTTTGAAAGCCGTTCGTTTCTGTGTGGGGTCGCAGTTCTAACCTAACCTAAACCTACTTTGATAGCCGTTCGTTTCTGTGTGGGGTCGCAGTTCTAACCTAACCTAACGCTACGTCTTACGTAGGCGAACAACGCGCGAACGCGGCGCGGCGCGGCGCGGCGAAATCAATCCTTTGATGCCCATAGAAGTGTCCTACGTAAGCGATCTCGTTGCGAACGCGGTGCGGCGCGATTTGCACGCGAATGTCAGGCGGCGCGGCGCGGCGCGGCGCGGCGGCGGCCGCTTTCGCCGCGCCGCGCCGCGCCGCGTTCGCGCGTTGTTCGCCTACGTAAGACGTAGCGTAAACCTACTTTGATAGCCGTTCGTTTCTGTGTGGGGTCGCAGTTCTCACCTAACCTAAACCTACTTTGAAAGCCGTTCGTTTCTGTGGGGGTCGCAATTCTAACCAAACCTAAACCTACTTTAAAAGCCGTTCGTTTCTGTGTGGGGTCACAATTCTAACCTAACCTAAACCTACTTTGAAAGCCGTTCGTTTCTGTGTGGGGTCGCAGTTCTAACCTAACCTAAACCTACTTTAAAAGCCGTTCGTTTCTGTGTGGGGTCACAATTCTAACCTAACCTAAACCTACTTTGAAAGCCGTTCGTTTCTGTGTGGAGTCGCAGTTCTAACCTAACCTAAACCTACTTTGAAAGCCGTTCGTTTCTGTGTGGGGTCGCAGTTCTAACCTAACCTAAACCTACTTTGATAGCCGTTCGTTTCTGTGTGGGGTCGCAGTTCTAACCTAACCTAAACCTACTTTGATAGCCGTTCGTTTCTGTGTGGGGTCGCAGTTCTAACCTAACCTAAACCTACTTTGAAAGCCGTTCGTTTCTGTGTGGGGTCGCAATTCTAACCAAACCTAAACCTACTTTAAAACCCGTTCGTTTCTGTGTGGGGTCACAATTCTAACCTAACCTAAACCTACTTTGAAAGCCGTTCGTTTCTGTGTGGGGTCGCAGTTCTAACCTAACCTAAACCGACTTTGATAGCCGTTCGTTTCTGTGTGGGGTCGCAGTTCTAGCCTAACCTAAATCTAAAGTACGACATATAAAAATGTATTAAAGTAATACGTCGAACAAATGAATTGCAATGTTTAGTAGTTGTGCCAATTAAAATAATTTGAAACGAATTAGCGATCAAGTAATATTCGTTGAATAGTATTTCTACGCAGTAAGAAAAATTGAAATAAATAGTATATGAAACAAAATAACGCCAAACAATATTACTAGTACTATTGTTTCGATGAATTGTTGTCGATGAAATAATATTCGATGAAAAATTTGTCGGCAAAACAAGGGTACACCTTTTTTTTCATTGTTAGGTGTATCTCTGTTAATTCAAGATAACAGGGCTATAACCGCGGAAATCGAAGCTCGAAGTTCGCAAATTGCTGGCATTTCTCTCTGTCACTCTAATTACCTACGGTTTCATTGGTGTAATAGAAAAATCCCCGCAATTTGCGAAATTCGATGGTCGCGATATACGGCAGTTCAGCCTTCTCACTTAGCTACTCGTACTTAAACCAATTATTTGTCCTGTTTGAGCACTAACCTCCTAAAGGTCATGCTTCGACCTTGCGTGGAGGTGCACCTCTCTCGGATGCGTCAGGCCTTCGGCCCAACGCAGAGCTTGGCCATCAACCTTCGCACTAGCTGTCCGCACCACGTTTCACGTAAACAATTGCGGTTGTGGCCCTGACAGAGCTTATCCACAATTCTTATTATCAAGACCTGCTCACGCTTTGTTGCAGACTTCTTACGCGTTTTACAATCGCTTAGGGGTCATCCATTAATTACGTCACACGAATTTCTAGGTTTTTTGACCCCTCCCCCCCTCCTTGTCACATTTCAGACGCACGGCCGGTTTCCATCCTTACTTGGTAGATATTCCACCAATTCGCACGAAGCGCTTTGCTTCTACTTTCCTTATGCGCACTGCCAAGGAATGGAATTCCTTGCCGGCGTCTATATTTCCGTGTTCTTATAACCCGGCAACCTTCAAATCAAGAGTGAACAGGCACCTTCTGGGCGAGCTCGCTCCATCGTAGGCCACGTCTACGCCTCGGCTAGTCTGTGGCCATGAGTAAGGCCATTCATAATAATAATAAAAAAAAAAAAACTTGGTCACATTTGGCAAACCCCTCCCCCTAGTGTGACGTCACATTTTTTCTACGAAATCGCCAAATCGAATTAAGTAAGCACCTAAGTATTATAAATATTTTATCAAAATATTTTTGACGATATAAATATTAGAAATGATGACTTACGGCTCCGAAACGTGGTCTTTCACTATCGGCCTCATCTCAAAACTCAAAGTCGCTTAACGAGCTATGGAGAGGGCTATGCTCGGAGTTTCTCTACGTGATCGAATCAGAAATGAGGAGATCCGTAGACGAACTAAAGTCACCGACATAGCCCACCGGATTAGCAAGCTGAAGTGGCAATGGGCAGGCCACATTGCACGCAGAGAAGATGGCCGATGGGGTCGAAAAGTGCTCGAGTGGAGACCACGGACTAGCAAGCGCAGCGTAGGACGTCCACCCACAAGATGGACAGACGATCTTGTTAAGGTCGCCGGAAGACGCTGGATGCGGGTCGCTTCCAACCGGCACGTATGGAGGTCCAAGGGGGAGGCCTATGTTCAGCAGTGGACGTCTTATGGCTGAGATGATGAAATATTAGTAATTTTATAACCCAACACTGCGAAGGAAAGAAAATTAAACGAATAAAAACGATTATCGTTTTAAAAACTTGTTATTTAAATGTACAGCGAATAAAATAATTGTAATAAATTTTCGGTTACTGATGAAGTTAAAGTGACGTCACAAAGTTTGTGTCTCCTCCCTCCCCCATGTCACAATATGTCACATTTTCTTGACCCCTCCCTCCCCCTAAACGTGTAATGTAATTAATGGATGACCCCTTAGCAAAAGATAGAACAAAATCGACAATCTCCTTTCAGGGGAGCATGCACTTGTCGGAGGCTCCGGGCCTTCAGGGCTTTCGACCTTCGCATTCAGACAATTGAACTATAATTGTTCTGTGTTTGAGCACTAACCTCCCGCAACTCGGCCTTCGGCCGTGCGTTTTAAAAAGCCTCTGAGGGATGCTTGGGCCTACGGCCCTACGCGTAGCTCGGCCATCGGCTTTCGAAAAAGCTGTCCACAGCTAGTTTCACGTAAACCATTACGGCTGTGTCCTTAAAACAGCCCAACCGCGTTTTCTTTCTTAAGTCCGGCTCACGCTTGACTCTAGATTTCTAATAGGTTTTCCTGTCATCTAGAGGTAGAAGGTTGTGTATTTTTTTTTTTCAAAATTTTAGACCCTATATTATCGGAGATAAGGGGGGGGCGGTCATTTTTTGCCTATTTTCTTAAATAATTTCTAAACTGTTTTATATAAAATTATAAAAAAATATATATTTGAGATCCTCAAAATAAGCCCTTTTAATATGTAACACGATATGGTTTGCAAAACTTGGTTTTCTAATTTTCTCATATTCCCCTTAAAATAGCCCCCTATACTTAAAATTCATTTGTTTATATTACATGTCCGTCTTTGGGTAGCAGACTTCCATATGTGTACCAAATTTCAACTTAATTTGTCCAATAGTTTTGGAGCAAATTGGCTGTGACAGACGTATAGACAGACGCACGAGTAGGCGTCACAAACCCGGTTTCACCGAAATCGAAAAAACCGGAAAACCGGGTTTACAGCCAATTGTCAAAACCGGGTTTTTACTTTAATAAAACCGGCTTTTTCGAGTTTTTCGATTTTACACTTTTGTAAACATAGTTTCATTATTTTGAAGAGCAAAATAAAAAAACAATACATTATACGCACTAATTGTATAAATGAACAGCTTTTTAGTCTCCAACGTTATATCTATTTGCCCAGTTTTGCAGATAGACTGCTTTGATGGTCCTTGAAGTTAAGGCTTCAATCCAGGATGCTTCGGAGATATTTAGGAAGAAAGTTGTGTCGGAGAAGATTGCCTCTGAATTTTAATATCAGCTCCGTGTTGGCTAGTTTGTTGCACTGGTGAACGCAGAACACCTCGGTCTTGGAAGGGCAGGGGCACAAACGCCACTGAGAGAAATAGTCATCTAATAGATCCAGGTCCTTTTCCAGGATATTTAGTTCAATTTTCAAGCTGTCTTTTTGTGTCACAAGGGCATCATCAGCATAAGCAAACTTCCGCGATGTGGTGTTAGGCAGGATACGACTCAGACCTATGACAACTAATACTAGGCTGTGTTGAGAGTGTGGAAAATCCGCTAGCGCGTACAGCTCGGCGGCCACTGGGGTACCGTCTATTGCTCTTGTTGTGAAGACTAGGTCCGGGTTCACTTCTCCATCGAGCTGATTTGAAAGTTCCTTTGCCTTTGTGAGAAACGACTAAAACAGTGTTGTTTTGTTCCTATCTGCCCAGTCCATGATCGCCTTCTCGTTGGCGTCAGATTTCCTTTATCCCCAGCCGGTATGGTGGCTATTCAAGTCTCAAATGTAAAGGGATGGGTGTTCCAAGTAAGGAAGGCGTGGAGTATGCCAGCAGCTACGTGGAGGATTATATATGCTGCATATCCGCGTTCCGCCGATTTGAATAATCGTGGTGGCGATATTGTTGCCATCGATGTTATTTGAAATCACGTTGACCAGGGCAGTAAGAGAAGACCGGCCGCATGTCGAAGTTCTATATTAATTGTTTATGGTATTATAATGCCGCTACCAAATCAAATCCCGGT
This sequence comes from Cydia fagiglandana, assembly GCF_963556715.1. Lineage (NCBI taxonomy): Eukaryota > Metazoa > Arthropoda > Insecta > Lepidoptera > Tortricidae > Cydia > Cydia fagiglandana. The sequence goes on from NC_085933.1 coordinate 11,470,840, forward strand.
ATTTTATCTCGTTTAGCGAGTTGGGCATCATCAGCGGTGTATTTCCAGAAGGAGGACTATGTCAACACCGTTGTCATATAATAGGTTGCTTAGGCAAACCGGTTTAGAATTACTGCTTAGTTAAAAACTTTATTGATGGATTTGGATTAATTTATTGATATGGTCTTGGTAAAGTAAATAGAAATGTCGTGGAAGACGTAATATCAAAACATTGAACCTAAAAATAATTGCTTATTTTACAAATTATACGTAAGATCGAAATCACCGAAAAAACCGAAAAACCGGTTTTATAAAATACGCACGGTTTTGTGACCCCTACGCACGAGTGATCCTATAAGGGTTCCGTTTTTTCTTTTTGAGTTACGGAACCCTAAAAGTACCTACTAATCATGTAAATTATTATTGATAACACACTTTAATATTTGCATTTCAACTACATAAACATTAGTATTTTAAGAAAACAAATCAATATTAATTCCTCGTTAGAAATTGTTTTTATTTCAAGTGATGAGATCAATTATTGTCTTATAAACATGTTATCTAATCAGATAATTCAGGGGTCAGAGTTTTTTCACTTACAAATATGGCATACATCGTTTACTAATATGGCATAGATCCAATAGGTATATTGTATGGGATGTAAATGTTACTTTTGTATGGCTTTGTTACTTTTGTACCCGACCGCATTTTTCTGAAAACATGAAAGATGTCTTTGAATTTGAAACGCAACGTGTGCGAGAAAAATAAATTGCAATCAATCTAATCAATATCCCTTCGGGTGGCAGGGCCTCCGGTTGAACGGTAGGAAAAATGGCGCGGCCATTTTTAAAACATGCCCCTGCGTGGCAGAGGCCGGGAGCCAGACACTCCCCAATTAGCGGTGAACCGGGAGACGGTTCCGTCACAACAAGCCCGTGTGTGGCAGAGACCGTCTCCCGGCCTCTGTGCGACGCCGTATTTTGCGCCTAAAATAAAACCATTAAAACTATGCCTTGCTTGCTCACTTTTGCAAGATGCATTCTTCATTAAACAAGGATGGTATTCCTTAAAGGTTGAATTCCCGCGTAATAGTACATTACTACAGAGGCCGGGACGAAAGGGGTTGCCGGCCGAAGACATATAGACGGCCGAGCGAAGCGAGGCCGGATAGGTCTGAGCGCGGGCAACCCCATTTCCCGCCGAGGTATGTATAGTGCTTTTCTCAAACATGCAATGAAACAAATAAAATAAAAAATGCACGTAACCCAAGTTTTATTTATAGAAAAAACTAAAAGTAAACACACCCAAAATATAACTAACACGTACCTATATCTATATCACGCGTATGTTTTACACGAGTCGTGTATTTTTGCTACCCGTATATTTTCATGTATCTTTGATTTTTTCGCCTTGTATCCGTCTGATTGTCGTTTTCGTCACATAAGCTTACATAGTCATTCATGTTGATGTCATGTTGCACATACATCGTTGCTTTATGCATGGAGTAAATACGATTTTGATTTTGTAGTTACTTTCATTTCTTTAAAATATGCCACAAAACTGTTTCTAATAAACTGTAAGCCATTTTTCTTAGTTTCTCAAATAATAAAATTGCCATAAGCAACCATATACATACTTCGTCTTTGACTTGGCGGCAGAGGCAGCCAGTTATTTAAAATCAATTCTGCTTACGCTGCCAATTCCAACTCCTACGATTACAATTAATATTAATTTCATTATTTCGTCGGAACTCATATTAAAGTACAAAAATCAACAACGCACCATAAATCCAATAAAACAGAAATACAGAGTGAAAATTTTTCAACTTTGCCTCCATAACAATTAAAAAAAATAACTACGCGTGTTTGAGTAGACCTTTTTACCGCTAACGTTTAGATGAAATATTTTAAATGTTTTTATTTATGTACTTAAATTTATAATATAAATTATAGAATTTGGTTAATAATATATTATTTATTATGTTCATGTTGATTTTATACAAATAAAACTGCAAATTATTGCAAACATTGTTTTTTGGTTTTTTTTTATAGGCGTAGTGGCAGAGTGTCATTACGGACCATAAAGCAAATACTGCCTCTAGTTTTTTTTAATGGATGAATGCCACGATGCTGTGTCACAAATATTTGTGAAATGGAAATTAAAAAAGAGGACTTTGCCGGCCTAGGCCTGCAAGATTTGTATGAAATTCCATTAACTACCTATTGTCCTAGCCGCACCTGAAACATCATACTTCGCAGCCTATTATAAGGAACATAACATCAATATTTCATTGCATGTTTGAGAAAAATAATGTTTTTTAGAAATGGCGTGATGTTCACGCCCCACCAGACCTCGTACGCACCGACCGTCGAGCCGCGAACATTCAGAAACCAGAAATTTATTTGCTAACAACATTGTCCTTACAAAGGTACACAAATGGAATACGCAGTGATAAAAAGTGAAATAAACTGTGTGAATCGTGTTAAATGTAATGTTTTGTCATAAAGACTGCTTTTTTTCAATCAATTGTTTTATTTCCTAATTATACATATTTTTATACATGAAAGAAAAAATAATTGGTAATATGAGATTTGATCAAGTCCAGCATAATTCAAATAAATATAATGAAATTCATTGGTACCTATACAATCAAAAAAGCTATTTTATGCTGAATTCAATTCAATCATACATATTTTTGAGAATTGGTCAAATTTCTAGCACACGTCAAATTCGCGATGACCACCCATGGAGGCGCCGCCACTTGACGTATATTTTTCTAAATTTGCCGCACCACTCAACCTCAAGCCACCGTTAAATCTGAGGCGCCGCCATTCAACGGCTTGTTATATCTGTCCATCTCCCGGCTCCCCGCCACCATAGAGACCTAGCCAGACAATGCCACTCTAGGGGATATGCAAATATTCAGAAAATGTATGAATTTTAATACAACATAAACATCAAAGAACTAAAAGTCAAAAAACGTACTTTTGATTCGAAAAATTTTGCGTCACGTTGCGTCCTCTCACACAACCTAATAGCACGTGGCGCTCGTTTCGACTGAATGCGCTGACTGAGTGAAGGGGGCACCACTGTCTATCGCTTAATAGCAGCGGAGTGGTATTTTGTCTATTAGATAAACCTACAGAGCAATAGTTACTTTCCACCCGCAGTTACCTTTGTCCCCGCTCTCCCCTATATTTCACTTGAAGAAGCATGCAAATTTTGCTTAGTAGCTAGGTAGTATAACTAAATATATACAAATTGAAGCTAAGCTAAGGTAAGTTATATAATAATAATATCATCGGAATACACATATGATTTTAATGAAATTGTCATTGAATTGATTTGTGCCTTATCGAAAGCCCTATTAATTAGAGTAGTACCTAAATAACTTTTTTCATTTGACGACTTCTGTATTTATTCGGTTTATTTAGTTCGAGTATCTAATGAATTCGATTATTTAGTTAATTTACATTTAAGTACGTCACATGTGACATGAACAGACAAGGAGAGCAACATAAAATATATTGTTTTGTCTTCCTTCTTTCAATGGAACTTTTTTAGAGTTTCTCTTCCTCAAAGGAGGCTAGTTGTTAAGACGAAACTCAAAATACTCTCATTTGCATCTTAAAAAAAATAGGATGGGTCACTGACCTGTCCCGGTAAAGTGAGGTAGTGTGCGTGACGTGTGCTTGTGTGTGAAATGGGGTAATTTGACAGAATCTGAAAATTTTCCCCGGGCATACCTCACCTTAAGTGAAACGTGATGTAGACAGCTATTGCGAAGGCCATAGGCCCATAACCGCATAAGGCCGAAGGCCCGAAGCGTCCCAAAGTGGCGTGCCTTTAGCTTCAAGCGTGAATCGGACTGAAGACAAAAAATGCGACTAGGCTGCAACTGGCACATAGCCGCAATGGTACTTGTAGTACAGTCAACAGCAGAAGTTGCTAAGCGGGCGAGGTGTTCAAAATTACCTTGACATGCTCTTATTGTCTTAACTATAAAGTCGCGTCCAGATCATTTTAAACCACTCACCCGCTTAGCAACTTCTGTTGCTGACTGTACTGATTGATTAGGTTACTATTGTTACGTGTTTTAAAAAGCACTAGGTATACGGGGTGGCTAAAAAATAAACTAAGTGTATTCCCGTTGCCAACGTGCAACCCTGAAATCGCGAGGAAAAATTTGGCTGTTTCATATATTTAGGCTGGTCCGTTTTCTATGGGAGGATACTTCTTTTTTCGCGATTTCGGGGTTAGTCCCATACTAAAAGTTGCTCAGTATAATCCCAAAACCTCCCTGGCTACGGAAATATACTTTTATTTTTGGCCACCCTGTAGGTATTATCTGTCTTCGGCCTTCGCTTTTAAAACACTTTCGGAAGTTGTAGGAAGCGCGACCCGTCGGACGCTCGAGTTTTCACTGTTTTCAGCTCTACGCATTTGGACACTTGTTGTTCGGCATTTAATCTTCAGAGATGTAAAGATATAAGCCACCACGCCAGAAAACTTCATGTTACATCTGGTTTTTGATTGACCCATTCGGGTTTTTCAAGACGTTTCACGTACAAAAAAAATGTTGAAAATTGTGTGATGTACGGAACCCTTGAAAGGCGAGTCCGACTCGCACTTGACCAGTTTTTATTTTGGACAAATGTTGTTCTGTGTTCACATAGCGGGATTTTTATTTTCAAAACTAATAAAGATATAACAAAAATATTTATTTGGATCGACGGGAAATTTAAAAAGGAATTCAAATATGTCACAATCAAAAAATCGTAAAAACACTAGGCTTTTTTTTTATTCGCACCGATGATATATACCTTTCCTTTATACATACCTAATAATCTGTGTTGCAAGTTTGGTGATTTTATATATACAAGTAGTGACAAAATAAACAATTAGAAAAAGGTAAGAAGGAAACAAAAATTCAGTCAATAAAATACTTAGTTAAAGTTTTTCCATTTATTTAAATACAATAGTTTTTGTTGTCAGGAGATAAGTAGAGTATCTAGGAAGTACCGTACTCGCGGTAGGTACTAATTAATCGATATAACTATACGTCCACCCGTGAGTAAGGTCCACCCTATATGAAAAACACTTTCGACTCTAGATCCACACAGGAATTACAGCAAAGTACTCGTAATGTTACTATTTTAAACATTTAGGCCAGACATTGTTTCAAACTATTCCACAGGTTTAAGGTATGGGTAGGTATTGGTAAAAAATTAAATGTTAATTTAGATGTTTTAAGTAATTTTCTCATTAACATTTAGAGTTAAAGCCTGGATTGCCCAGGTGAGTTTATAAGATTTACATTACATCATAGTCAGCAATGATGTCTCGAAACGAAAAGAAGGAAAACCCAAGTTACCTAAGTCATCCAAAAAATAAGTACAATAATAGGCTCTTAATTTTAGGTGGTATGTATATGATGAATTAAGTACGAGTTAGCAGATTGATACCAATCCTTAAAAAAAAATAACAAGTCAAAACTGCTACAAAACTTTGAAATGAATTTAGTTTAGTACGATTTAAAGTTTCTATTCGTGAATTCAGCTTCACAAATAAAATATTCATAAGATTTAAGAAATTAATCATTGCATTTGTGTTTTTCGTTTGTACTTTTTTAAATAATTCTATGAATACATATTTTTTTAACCACAATGCAAAGAGCAAGCAGTTAAATAAACTTCCACTATCTATACTTTTGTGCACATTTTCCAGTAGTATTGTTATTTTCAAGGTTTCATACGTTCGAATCTTAATCCTATAAAATGTTGCTAATATTAATTTTATTATTTAAAAAAAAACTTGTAAATTCAATATGACTAAATAAAATAAAATCTGGAAAGATAGTAAAAATGTGTTTCCATTACATTTTAAATTATAATAAATGCTTTTTTAAACGTCGTTTCCCTTATAATGGACTCCGAAACGAAGGTACAAAAAATTTCTACAATGCAAATCGTTGTTAAGATGCAATCAATGCAATAAAAATACAAAATTTTGTAAAATACCTTCTAAATTGTTCAAAAGTTATAAACAAGGATGTAAAACTTTTTTGATATGTGGAGTTGTACACAGAATTGAAATTGTTATACTCACTGGCAAACCCATATTCTGATTTTTTTTAAACATGACGTTTTCACTGTAGAGGCGTACTCATTCACCTACTCAAACATTGATAATGTCTATTTGACTTGAATCTCGGCGCGTGTTCCTCGCACAAAATATGTGAGGGGAAGCGGAATGCACGGAGGTTGAAATAGTAGTAGTAATAGTAGTTTATCCTAAACGAACATAATTATTATCAACACAACCAGAAAACGTGATTGCCAGAAATCATAACATTATAAATGCAGTTTATTTAAAAAAACTTATTGCGATTATTAATGACACATAGAAATTCAATTGTTTCAGAATTCAAACGATATGTTTTCCTTAAAAAATAAAAAGAAAAGCTTACATAAGCTACATCTAGTTGCTTGTTGTTTATTTATAAAAAAATACATAAGTACTTATGTGTCTAAAAACAAAGCGAAAAATCTATTGCTTTTTTAATTACTTTCACTACTTTCGATTCGTAATAATTCAGCCATAAAATAATATATGAAAAGAGGCATAAAATCGGTAAAAATGTTTGATAAAATATTAAAATCTCTAAAAAATTCCCTAATTAACATTGCTTGAACATCGAACCTCTACTTTATTTTACAATTAAATTTATGTTACACTTTTTACAATCATTATCTAATTACTAAACTAGAAGCCGTCAACATAGTGTGGCCTAAATAACTGTAATTATTACAGATAATCCCAAGGAAATAACTTTTCTATTATTATAAAACATCAAACTATTACTTCGAATAAATTTACAGTTTCATCATTGAATGAAAAGAGAACATTCATTTATATGATTTACTAAAACTTATGTTTACTCTAAACATTTAAAATGAAATAATAGGAATCTCACAATTTATTAATTATTATTAACTACATATGTCTAACACCAAACACTGCAAACAAGGAACAGCAATATGATACAGAAATGCATCGATCAACAAAATATATAAATCCACAACGATTATTGTTCATAACTATTAAATGTTAAACATCTTTATGTTGTTATTTACACCCGTTTTATAAATATTATTAGTGAAAATGTATCATTTCTATAACTGTAAAGGTTTAGCCACACAGGCCGTGTGGCACCAGCGGCACGCATGGAGTGCCGAGTGCCGAGGGATGCCCGCGCGTTGCGGACGGGCAAAGCGCGCAACGCCAGCGCGATGCAGACGTGTTAGAGTTAGACCAAGAAAAGTCTGCAACGATTTTGATAGCCCACGCAGTGCAAGTGTTATTTTAAGCGTCAAACTTATATGAAATTATGACGTATAAATAACACTTTGACTGCGTGGGCTATCAAAATCGCTGCAGGCTTTTCTTGATCTAAGGCCGGAGCCCCACTGCTGCGCACGCTACATCCACGGCCCACGTTTTAATACAAACCGTAGGCAAGCCCACGAAATTTTGTATAGGAACGTGGGTCGTGTACATAGCGTGCGCAGCAGTGGGTCTCCGGCCTAACTCTATGAGTACATATATGAGCGAACTCGCGTCCGCACACATCAAACAATCAACGCGTCCCGCTGTTGTCACGTAGCCTGTGTGGCTAAGCCTTAATTAATTTCAATACAAAACATCGATGATTAAGTACTTATTCATGCTCCCGTAATTAATTTTACATTCATTCACGCTTCAACTATATCCATGTCGGTATGTTATACATAGTTACGTATGTATTAAGTATGTAAGTAGTAATTTGGTAACTTTTAAACTTTTTGAGATGAGATTATATAACGATGTATATTTCGTACTATGTTTACCCAGAACCTAAGTATAGGTATATGTACACAGGAGAATTTATAAAACTTATATAAATTTTACACGTGTATTTTCCTTATATTTCTTTTGCTGCAAATTATGTTGCCATTATGGAAAATAACCATAACTTTTAATAATGAAATTTATTCAGATATAAAGAAAATAATGAGCTGTGCAAAAACTTGCTTTGTTTTTTTAATGCTTATAAAAATAGCTGAATTTATAATCCATTTACTATATTACAAATCCTTTAGAAGGAATAATGCAAGTAATTCAGTCTTCCAAGCGTCGACTTTGTCAATGATATAGCACATCACATAGATACGCACATACATACATAAATTCACAATAAATGAAATATTTTATATTTATAAACAATATTTTATTAGAGTCTGTGCGGAAAGAGAAGAGTCGTGGGATTTGAGGGCGCGCCAGTGCTATTTTATGGTTTTTGCTATGCTGACAACACTGGTCACGTGATTATAGTACGACACTAAAGGTCATGATACTTGTATCCCTTTTGTTCCGGTTTTTTACCACGGTTTACTAAACGGAGCCTGGTGGTGGTGTCGGCTCGTCAAATCAATCCTTTGAATTAGCGCAGGCACTAGTTTTCTTTTTAAAACACACTCTTGTTTTTTATGTCTCAGATACTAAAAAGTGACAGTGCGATTGACAAAACTGCTAAAACTAGTTAAGAATCTGCCCAATACAACTGTAATTTTAGTACCAAACAAGATAGAGTCTCATTTATGTACTACCTAATCTGTGCAGTCCAACAGTTATTTTAATACAAAACCGGGTAGATCAGGTAGAAATTGGGCATTAGAACTGTAATTTTACTATCTGGGATATATTTCACCCATTGTAAACTTGACTTGTAATGTATGTGTACATTATTAATAATAAATATGAATATGAATAAAAATAGTGCATAGGTAGGCCTTATTGGGATATGTCCGGTTCTCTCATCTCACGATATTTTACTTCGCCGAAAAGTCTGCTAAATATGAAATACTTAGAATTTCGTAACTAACAGAACCTAGTAAACGTACTTACAAATAAAGAAATATTTTTATGAAAAAGTTTTATTCTTTGTAATCGAAGTCTGAATTAAAATATTCAATGTCACTTATGTTTGAGCTAGCTTCAGAACAACCAGGGACTGATGTGAGGAACTGGATGTGCTTGAATCCGGCACGTAGATTACGAATTCTTGCATATCATCTACTTAGCGGTTTTTTATTCGAGATACCGTAGGTACTTTTACACAAACCTGAAAAAAAAATTACATATAAATATGCATAAAATGGCAAGTATCAAGACTATTTGTCAGTTATTTTAAAGATCATGAATGACCTGCATATTTATGAAAATTAATATATTTTGAATGAATATACTTACCGATTATGTACCGGAGACAAGTTACTTAGGGGGCTTATTAAATAGGTAATTATTTAATATTAAATACAACATCAATACCCGCGAATAGCGGAAACACGTTCCGCGACTTTTTGTAAGTCGATAGTCGGCTTTTAGCCGTTTTCTTCCCCCTGACAAAACCGAACAATGTTAAATATAATTTTTCTTGTGGTTTTATGTACGGTTTCATCGTGTTTTGAAAATATTTTATACATAAAACTTGCGGTTTTTGTTAATAAAAATATACAATGACAGAAGTTTGTTTACTTTTTACAAGACAGGTGTCAAAGGTTTGATTGCCATATAAAATTTAAAATGTTAGTTCCCGTTTCTGCCACGACTCTTCTCTTTCCGCACAGACTCTAATTTAGAGAACTTAAGGTGTGTTTTTACATACAATAATAGGTGACCGAAAAAATGAAATGTTTTTTTTGTAGGAATGACACAAATTTAGCCAATGTATATGTATATGAGAGCAACTCTCTATATCAACTGCTATAAATTTGTTTTTAACGTTCAAATATTTTAAATTATTATGTTTTTTTACTTTATAAATATTATGTTATGACATTGTTTCGTAAGTAACCAACAAGTGGTCATTAAACTTTGATAGTACGACCAAAGTTGGAAGTTTCAAACATAAAGTTTGAATTTACAATGGTGTATTGTAAATGTGTGGTAACTTTAATAAGAAACTTTGTAAAGAGGTAAGTATTATGTATATGTATTTTTGCCAACTCTTACAGGCAACTTGACAGTCTGCTATGCGCAACTTTGCGTCGTCTAGACTTCTAGAGTCCGTCAAAGCTAAATTTGCACCGTCTTGAACAGGACAAAGTGAGGCAGTGTCATTATAAACGTTAATTTTTTATAGAATTACGAGAATTATTTTCACACTTTAACATTGCAGAGTTAGCTTGGTCTGAAATATGGTCTGGATGTTTATTAATCTTAAATATGATTGAAAACTAATTTGTTTGTGGGTTTACCCAGAACAAGTTTATACTATCAACTAAGTCAACTTACGTAAGGCTCCGTGAGGAATAAAAATATCGCATAGGTTTACGCATTACCTATATAAACTTTGAGATTTATTTATTTCTCAAAGGCATTTTTACATTATATTACTTATTAATTTTTGTGCATTCTAAGCGGCTTTAGGGCTATGCCCTGAATCTACTTCATGGATCATTAAAATTGCAACTGGGTTCGAAAATAGGAACGAAAAAGTGAAAGCAAATTGAAATTTCAAGTTCACCGACTCATTTACTTGAGGTACTTATAAAATTAGCTAAAGCATTTTATTTAAACTTAATTTTCGGTCGGGTTACTTGTAGACAGGGTAGGTAATTAATCAGTTTTTTTTTCAAGACAAAATAGGTACTTTTCGCTGAATCTTTCAATATTTTCAAAGCCAAATCAACATTTTAATGACCCTCGTCTATCTCTTCTATTATTTACAATTAAATGCAAAGAACTTTATTTCATAGACGTCAAGTTATTTGAATTGGTTATTTGTGCATACATTACATGTTCAAAATTAGTTGTCATAACGTGATTAGTCATCACCGCATTAGTAATTTTAAGTACTTATCAGATTACTTCCATTTATTGTTACTAATTTATCACCCTGCATTTTACATTACAAAATGAATTAGGTACAACGTTTGACTACCTTGTGATTCGAATAATTTTCAAACTAAAAGAACGAATTATAGCAATACTATATATTTTTTAAAGTTTCAAATTATACTGTCGCTTAATTAATTATTCAAATACGTTGAAATATTAGTTAACATGCTACGAAATTTGTTATATTTAGATTTATTTTAATATTTTATCATTAGTTATTACCAACCACTTTCAAAAACTTATTTTCTACCAGTATTTGTACTGCAATATTATCTATTAAATTTAGTATAAGTTATACAACTATACGTATTGAAATATATTATACGGTGATTATAAGTACATATGTAAGATTTATCTCATGAAATCAAACAGATAAAAACGTATTTTATTTACCAGTTGCCTACAAATACAAAACTAAAATCACGTTGAACGTCAAAATAACTTTGGCTTCTCCGATTTTGAATCTAAGCAAAAACAGCTTTATAATAATTATTGTTATACATATTTTATACACTTTGTGCTATATGTGCGTTTCGCAGTTTCCGCGATACAAAAGTACAATCAGTGTAAAAATAATCTTCTTAACACTTTATAGGTACTTTAGACGACTTACGTATAAAAGTTACACAGTACTAAAACATCAACTGATTATGTTCTTGTTACCTACGAGTATGGAATAGTCACCAGCACGGACAACATCAAACTGCAGAACTCAAAACTTTACTTAACATAAGTCGTATTTATCGATATGCTGATAGGTACGGTGCGCCAACAGCGCGTGCCAACATGATGGATGGCTATGCAGACTGGTTCCAGAACAATAAGCTCACACCCATCTTATACTCCCGTGTGGTTGAATATGAACGATACGGCATTCTTGTCAACGGGCGGTGATCTTCGTGTTATTGATGGATGATTGTTATTGTTGTAATGCCATGACTTTCTCGTTGATGTACTCGATGATTGCAGCGCAATGGTTTCATAGTAACGTAACCTTCCACAACATTTTCTACTTTTGATAATAGCAACGAAACCCTTTCTATACTTTTTGTTAAAGAATGCGTATAAGATGGGATTGATGCAAGAATTTGATGAACCCAGCCATTGTGCAAGTGGTGTTACAACAGGAAACATTTCTTCTTCCCACTTTTGAATTGGTCCGCCAAGTTTTATTCTCGCGAATATGAGGTAAAGCGGGAACCAGGACAAAACAAACAGGATCACAACGGCAACGAGCATTTTGACGACCTTCACTTTGGATTTCTGCTGCATGTTTTCCATGTGAGCGTCTTGGGTATCCGTTGGGATAGATCTTCTCCAAACTTTAATCCAGATGAGTATGTAGCACATGGTAATGAGAAGCATCGGTAAGATATAACAAAAAATCAAGTTTCCAATCACAAAGTATAGGATTTCGCTCAAAGGATTTGGCCAAACATCGAGACACAGGAGAACATGAGGGTTGTCTTCAAACACCACCACCAAGTCGAAGAAGAACACCCAAGGAGTAGTGACAAGGACGGCGAAGATCCAGATGAATACGATCATCAGACGTGCACGGCGCTTGGTGATTTGGCATTTCAATGGCCACCAGATGGCAAGGAATCTGAAACAAAAAAAAAACAAAAATAAGTGTATTGAAAACATGTAAGGTTAATGTCAATGATAATTTTTGGACAAAATGTATCATGATGGAAATTGTTATTGCGTATGCTTGCCTACTATGTAGGTTTATGACCTTCCATCTTAAATTGTTTGTTACTATTACTGATTTCTTTTTTGTTTTTCCAACTTATTTCTAAAATTCTCTTTTATACTGATATCACTAACTGTACTAATATTATGTCAAAATTCCATTGTGGTAATAAAGTTTACAGTACTAATTTTTCCATATATTACATAATTTTAAACTTTGAAACCATATTTTCTGTAACAGTTTGCCGATGTAATTATAACCTAAATTGACACTTTTTATCCCTTTATTGTATTATTTTATTACCTCATCAGTGAATTACATATTTTAAAACTATATTTTTCAATTCTAAATTAGGATCTAAACTTCGTCCTTTGAAAGTTAATAAACGACTAAGACATTACTGAAAAAAACTCTATCTGGGCGTAAGTAACTCGCTAGTCTTGCGAAATAATTGGTTCGTCTGGTTCGAAGGCAGCATTCAAGGCATTCTCTTTCCACAAAAAAAAAATCTTGCTATCTCGGTTGCTCTGTTGTCTACAAAAGAGGAGCGTAAAAGACAGAATAAAAAGTTAAATTCACCTTTTTGTTTTGCTTTTCCGACCCTTAAGGGTTATGCAAATCACTGGCAAACAACGGGGCAAGCAGCTCTATTGTTTATAACCTATTTCACGACTGAGCAGATTGATCCCAAATATAAATAAAAAGGCTATCAGGGTTCAAATTCCTTTACGCTTTTTACATTCAATTCAAGTACTTAGTGATTAGAATCAGGCGTTAGTGTGCGCCTTTGCGCAAATCAGTTATTTAAATGCGTTTTTTAATGTAGGTAAACTATATAAAACTTCCGTGAGACTCAGACATATTCAGTATATTGTGACCCGTTCTAAATATTTACGAATAACGACGTTGAGCAGGTAACAAAACTATATTTACACGCTTAAATGGTGCTCCGTTTCATGTTTCAAGTTTCCCTGACTACCTACACAAGGAACCCGAAACCTGAATGGTGCCGGTATCGAAGTAATTGTCTAAACCACGTGGAAACAGTTACAAAACATGTCAATCATTTTGATTACAATTATGTATTCATCCATCTTTGTATGTGTGCGGCGCATTCATGCATAGGTATTTTTGATTGAGGTGCGCAAAGTTTTCGATTTTCATTCGAAAACTGAAATACAGAGATGTAGTGCAAAATTCTTTTCCATTGTATTTTCTCGGAAACTTGTACATTTCGATATGTGCAAATTTTCGAAAATTATAATGATAGAAATACAATACCACTTTTATTTACAAATATTTTCTCAAATCTCTCAAACACTGGTATGACGGTATTTCATCGCCAATTTTATTCCTCATCAATTCTACTAAAGCTAGGCTTAGCTTATTTTTATCTTTTCAAGATGAAATAGGCACAAAAATACTCTTGTCAGGTAATCCATATATTAGTTTTCTTCCCAGGTTAATGACCTAATGTTTAGTAATTTTTATTTTTGCAATATAATTGATTTCGATTATTATTTTTTAATTAGTAACCGAACGAAAGTAAATTGTTTCAACTTGTCGTTTGTCTTTTCAGTGTTTTTTTTGTAACACAGTGAGTGACTTTTTGTGAGTGTCGAGATATTTTCAGAAATTAAAAAAATATTAAGGTAAATATGAATTGAGTTTACAGGTTAATCTATGTGTAATTCGTTAATTCATGCTTAGATATAAGGTTTAAACCTACGGTCAGTCTAATTAAATTAATGGGGATAGGCATCAATGTTCAAAATATGTCCCATTAATTCCAGTTACTTCCAACCAAAGGGTTTCAGTACATAATAAGCTATTGTAATTCAGGTAATGCCGCGTTCTAGTAGGATTTCAATAGGTATATGTTTCGCTTAATGTACTGTTTAATTTAATTGGCTTAGTCAGAGTATTAATTACACTTCATTCAGCTCCTAATAATTACATCCACACCTCCATATTATTTCCGTTTTTACCATAAGGGCAAGGAGACCATGCGATCACTTTCTCGGAGACCCCCAAAAGCTATAACGGGTAGACACCCCAGATTTATACGGTATTAGGCTGTTTATATTATACAAAAAACTGAAACACACTACATGAAGGCTATTTAGTAATTTCTAGACCAGAGTTTATTCAGTCCAAGACTAAAACTAAACCAGTTATTTAATTGAAACTCCGTGGATTTGTTCGTATTTACTTGCTACCCGATCAAAGAGTTACCATCGATTAAACACATATCATTAATTACCTACTCAATACATAGTGTAACCGCAAATCGTGTTACCAACAAGCGGAACCGGTAGTTAAAGGGCCGTAACGGAGGCCGTATGCAAATATTATGTATTGATAATGTTGCCAACCGATTTATAATAATAACAGAAGCTAGTAAATAGAGAAGACTGATAAGCACCATACAGCACTGCGTACCTCGTCAGCCTTTTGCTATTTTTCATTTTAGACACAAGTCTATTATTATTTTTTACGAACGAACAATCGTTTAATAAGTTTTTGGCATAAATTTCATTTTTGGTACAAGCTTTTATCGCTGACTGTACTTTTATTTCCACAGACAATTAATACACATCGAGACAATTCTAAAAACCCCAAACATAATTAGGTTTCGTTGTTTTATCACAGAGTTCCTATTGCCACCTCTGGTCTCCATCATCAGATCAGCTCGATGACACCATAATATTGCATACGACTTACGTATGTATGCAAAATTTCAGCTCAATCGGAAATCGGGAAGCGGATCAAATTTAACTTGCAAGATTTGACTACAGACAACGGTCAGGAGAAACTAAATAAAAGCTTGTAAAAACCGCAATCTTGGTCTTTAATTTTATGAAGAGATATTGACTTTAAAAATACATGAGACGAAGTTGCAAGTGAGCAATTTAATCGCTAAGTTTATAAGTAACACAGAACCACACGTGATTGCCGAAAAGAGGGTTATTTCTCTTGTTTATTTATTTAATTTTGCTACCGAGAAACTGAACTGCCTTGATGTGCCACGACCTGCAGTCTTGTAGCTTAACACGATATGACGATAATTTCCAATTAATGAGGTGCGACGTTATTGATTAGACGTAGGTGTAGCGCCGCTAAAGTCGCACCAATAAAAGTCTGCAGCGGATTTGATAGCCCACGCAGTGCAAGTGTCATTTTAAACGTCAAACTTCTATGAAATTATGGCGTATACATAACACTTACACTGCGTGAGCTATCAAATCCGCTGCAGACTTTTATTGGTGCGACTATACCAGAAAGAACGAGGATATTTAAAGAACAGTACAGATACAGTATAGAATTTGAATATTAAAAAAAAAATCAACGACAATCTCTTTCATCAATCACATCTGATGATAATTCATTCATTCATTCATTCATTTATTCCTTTATAAAACATAGTTTTACATGTCAATTACAGTATTTCATATTTACAACTATTTACATCGATATTACATAACATATAACACATCATTTATATATTTAATATTAGGTACAAGGTAGGTATGTTACATTTTCAAATTATAAATGTTGGCACATAAAGTTAAATTGTGGTGTGAACCAGTTTAAGAGTGCACGCCGTTGAAAAATTCGTCAACAGAGTAGTACGCTTCAGACATAAGTTTAGTCTTAAGTTTATTCACGAAACCTTTATTACTAGTGGCACTTTTAATGTCTAAGGTTATGTGATTATATATCTTAGGACCTATTGAGTGGAGACACTTTTTAGACTTGGCTAGACGAGTACTCGGTGGACGCAGTTCGCCTCGTCGCCTAGTGTTATAGTTGTGCGAGTCGCCGCGCGTTGGGAATTGTTCAAGGTTACCTCTCACATACTTGGCTACGTCGAGAATATACAAGCTCGGGAGGGTGAGGATTTTGGCATCCTTGAACAATTCACGAGCGGGGTGATCCCAGGAGACGCCACGCATGCAACGAACTGCCCGCTTTTGGAGTCTGAATATTCGGTCGCGGTTGGCTGAAGTTGCCCACAGTTCTATGCCGTAGGTTAGTAAGGCGTGGAAGTAGCCAAAATAGGCTTTCCTCACGTTCGTAGGATGTAGACTAGGGCGCAGTCTGCTGAGCGCGAAACAGGCAGAAGACAAACGGTCGCAGAGTGAGTCAGTATGGGGATTCCATGTTAATCCAGAATCTATTATGAGACCTAGGTATTTTACTTCGTCCACCTGGGGAACAAGTTCGTTATTGCAATAAATATTTAGGTTGTGTTCTTTTTTCCCACGTAAGCAAAACTGTACGATATTTGTTTTTTCTACGTTCAGTATCATTCCATTCACTGAGAACCATGATGCGACGTCGTTCATTACCTTGGTAAGTTTAGATCTAAGTTCCTGTTGATTTAAGGCTGAGACGATCACACAACCGTCATCGGCGAACATGACAAATTCTGCATCATCGGTGGCGGTTGTGAAATCGTTCATAAGTATTAAGAACAGGTTGTTGCCCATAACGGAGCCTTGAGGTACGGCACAGTCACCGAGTTCCAACAGGTCAGATCTAGCTCCGTGGACAGAAGTTAGTTGCCTGCGACCATCTAAAAAGGAAGCGATTATATTTAGGTAATTTCCCCTAACGCCGTAGTGATCTAACTTAGCCAGAATCAGAGGATGGGCGACCAGCTCGAAAGCGCGCGACAGGTCGCAGAATATGGCGGCCACCTGTCGCCCGGCGTCGAGATGGCCGGTCACTCTGGTTACCACGTCCCGCGCGGCATCAATCGTCGACCTGCCTGGTTGATAGGCGTATTGTTGCCTATTTATTAAATTACTTAAGTTAAAGTGAGACATTAGTTTGTCACATAAAAGGTTTTCAAAAACTTTAGAAAACAGAGGTATAAGAGATATAGGCCTGTAATTTTTTAATCTATTTAATTCACCTTTACCTTTGTAGATCGGTTGTACTTTAATATCTTTTAAGTTGCTAGGATAAGTGCCTGTTTCGATACATCTATTAAATAAATTACAAAGTATACTAATAACAAATTTAGGTATTAGGTCAAGTGAGCGCGTGGACATATCATTTATGTCTTTTTAATTAACCAGGCATGTTTTTATTAACACGATAATGCGAGTTATGCTGTTGCAAATAAAGCAGAACATAATTATAAGCTTATTGTAAACACAATAAGCTTATATAGTCAACCTGTATTACCTGTAATCTATAAATATTTCCGTTATCTGCCCAAAGGTTTCAGTATATCAGGTTTAAAACTAGGTACGAAGCCAAACTCTGTTTAACGAGCGAACATTTTCGGGCCACTAATTAAAACTTGTTATTTTAACTAGCTACGTTAATATGTAGATATTATAGAGCAACCAGCGGGAGTTTAAGAACGGTAGCAAGGGCTATAACCGCGAAAATCGAAGTTCACAAATAGCGGGTATTTTTCTCTGTCACTCTAATTACGCCTTCATTGGAGTAAAAGAGAAAGATCCCCGTAATTTGCGAATTTCTGTTTTCGCGGTAGCCCCTCAGGGTTGGACGGTGAACACAATTAAATACCTACATATAAAATTATTAAGCGAATGTGGCATAATTTTCAGTCGGGCGGGTCAAAACATTTGTAGGTAGGTAGGTATGCAGAAGCTAATTTGGATTTCCTTTTCTTTATGAGAGGAAAAGGCTTAACTATATGACCTATCCGAACAATAGGTAAAGTAGAGGGAATAGTGTTCTATATGTCGGCGGCCGATCGTAAGATCAGGCAGATCGTAATGTTCCTGTGTATTGTTTTGAGGACAGCCACATTAAACCAATATGTAGGTAAGATAGGTTCGTTAGGTGGCTTCAGATGCCCGAAGGGCAAACTGCCCAGAAATAGGAGCCCCGCTACGCGGGGCTCCGTGGACTCAGGGAACGAGTCAAAGATTTTCACGTCTCACGATATGCCTAGGAATTTCACGATATGCCTGATCTTACGATCTGCCACCGACATAATATACGCCAGCCACTGATATGTACCTAAACCACTTGTTGTACTACTATTTCATTTTTATTTCTAATTCTAGTGCGTAAGGTTACATGTTGTATTTGTGCTTTGTGGAACCATTCGACTTCGATTAATTTGTTTTGTGATTTATGATGAGAATCAGTTAAAGAAATAAGAATAATGGTAATAAATATATTAAGAGGTGTTTGTGATTAACTTTTTCACTCGTGAAAATAACACTTGATACTTCTAAGTTACATAATAATACACTTTTTAACTGTTATTTTACTTACATTATATTGTATTTAAATGTGATTTTGGATCACCTTAGAAAACAGGCTTCTTCATAGCTTTTAAAATGCTCTACTTAGAACATTTAAGATGTAAGCATTTTTCTTGGATTTTTTACCTTTTAGTGTCTTAACCTGGAGGCCAATCCTACTATTGATAGTTATGCTATTACTTTTGGTGCATCTCGCTCGCAACATACTCGTATATACGTTCGTAAAAAATGAGTCAACTAAATTAAGCCAAGTCAATTTCATTTTTATTGTAAATGAATAAGATTATAAGATATCATGCAGCTTTGATTAGCATATCACATTTACAAACCAATCAATCAGGTAGGTACCCTTTGAGTGTATTTAATTTAACTATGTGCACATCTCCATTTTAGGACATAACCAATGACCTGCTTACATTTAATTGTTATAAGATTTAACAAATTGCTTGATATTTATGACGATTTATTGTACAATTAACATTAATAGGCAGAATTCAATCATTGACCTACAATGAACAAGTCACGATTTACCTAAAGGACCTCCTAGTAGGTGTAAAATATAAATATAATAGGTATACATGATTGCACATGACTTAAGTACTTAATAATACTTTTCCAGACACCAAAATATGAATTTATTTTAATATTACTGCCTGATGGTGTGGTCCTTGTATACTCGCAAAATAAATATATTCAGTTAATAACACCCTTCGACACTGCACAAGCTGATAATTAGCCCCAATTCCACTTACGGGTAAAATGCATCAATCAATGTAATTGGAATATATATTATATTTATATAGGTACCTACTCAACAACTTTGTGTAGTTTTACTGGTTATTAATACGAGTACAACGGTAAGATACGTTGAATTATTAACCTTAAGATACATAAAATTAAGTTCATAAGCCATAACCATTGGTTATGGACACCGGAATACAGTGAGAGAAAATAATTTCCATTATCACGGCTGGTTTATATATGAGACTCGTATTTAATTGCATAGTGTTGTAGTAATTTAAACGTTATTCGAGGTGGTATAAAGTTTAATTTAAAGCAGCAACAATAGTACAGTGCAATGCAGCGGTACTTGAGAAAGCCAGCCGTCGCATTTGTAAAATTTGGCGCCTCAATCTGTCAGACGGTCATGTTAAAAGTTAATTGACGTTGAACGTGACATTGACCTTAAATCTTGTCATTACTTACCGATTATGTAAGGTGTGATCATATGCACGCGATACTGTTTAATAATCTTATTTTATTTTGCCATAAGTACTAGCGGTCTGTTTCGTTTCTTACTCGCACATTATCCTTTCGCAGCGCAAATCTAGCTTTAGGTACTACCTCAGTACCTATGGTTGATAAAGGATGACTTACGCTAGACTGGGCCGTGGCCGGACCGGAGCTTCCGGCGCTTCGTTTTCTATGGAAAGCACCACGTGATGACGGCCGTCATAGAAAATGACACGTCGGACGCCTCGGCCCGGCCCCGGCCCGGTCTAGCGTGAGTTATCCTTAAGTAAGTATGTCAGTGCATGTTCAAGTACTCTTATTGTTAAACTTTTAACAAATGTATTTAACTAATAACTTATGTTTTATGCAATATTTTATCTATTTTCATCATATATTATTCATGCAATAGTATGTCTAATTTCGTCATCTTATATAAATGACAATGAAAACAACATAGTAAGTAAATATGTAACTTAGAACCGTTCCTTAGGTCGCATAAATTAGAACGCCAAGGTTTCATCTGCTAGAAGTACAGTTAAGTAAAAATAATCACCTTTAGGTAGCTATTTATCAACGAAGCCACCTTCACTGTCACTACTCTGGAAGTACTAATGATAATGTGTAGAACAGTACTGACAAAAATGTCGAGATCAGTGGGTATTTCGAATTTGGATGCTATTTAGAACTAAAGAACATTCTTTTCTCTTCTTCTTCGTCGTTCCTTCATGGCTGAGGATCGTGACTAACAACTATGTCCCTCTATTTAACGCGATCAAGGGCTATGTGGGCTGGGACCACATGCTTGTCTAATGGAATCCGACCATCTTGCAGAACATTCTCATTCTTGCATCTTAAAGAACATTAGTACCTATAGGAGAAAAATTGTAAATAAATGATGATGTTGACTGTAACAAAAAAGTATCAGGGCCGAACTAATTGGGCACATTTCCAAGCAATTGAAGTTAATTCAACTGTCGAATTAACTCATGAAATATAGTGTGATAGAGTCATGAAGAAAGTAAGTGTCTACCATTGACCCTGTGTTCACCGTTTTCTAATGCAGCAACCATATTTGACTATTGAATTGGCAAAGTGCGTTGTGCTAGAAATATCGATAGGAAATAGAATTGTATATTTACTTTATAAACTTAAGGCGCTCTTATACTTGAGTTTTACGTTTCCGAGGGGGTGAAGCAGACGAGTGGTAGAACAGGCGGGCGGGCGCCCCGCGCGCCCCGCCGCACCATTCCCGCGCAGCACGTCTACATCCTTATTCTGGCGCCATCGGTATTCTGAATATTCTGATTTGTCAGTTCCGGGATTTTTTCCGGCAATTAATATCGAAATAAGGTTTATTAGCAAATTCGTATTTTAATGAGTATTTAATGAAATTATATACAATATGAGAGTATACCCCGACAAACTAAGAACCTAATCAAATTATACCCAATTATTATGAGACAGAAATTAGTACTTACTTACCATAAAAATATAATAGAGTTAGACCAAGAAAATTCTGCAACGATTTTGATTGCACACGCAGTGCAAGTGTTATTTTGAACGACATACCTTTATGAAATTATGATTAACACTTGCACTGCGTGTGCAATCAAAATTGTCGCACACTTGGTCTAATTCTAGAAGTCAATTTCGGGCAAGTAGGTATTGAAAATAAGGAAGAATACTGTAGTTCGTTTTTTTTAGCATTAGAAAGTACTTGAAAGAAGGTAACCGATCTTGACATGTCTTTTAATTGAAAAGTGCTTTTTAAAAATCAGTAACTATTACTTATGAAAGCTTATTTTATATACGAGTATTAGGACTTTTATTTTATATAAAAGCAATCAACATTTGGCATGATGTGTCACATCCCCGTAGCTGCAGGCTTCCATAGGCTATGGTGAATGTGGGTCGTATGCTTGCTTGCCACCAGTGTGGTATATAAAAACAGCATTTTTTGGAATAAATTTCCATAACGCACGGTACGGACTTGGCGGAAATAAGGTAGAAGTACTAGTGCTCAACGCTGCACTAGTATTCGACATGGGCACTTTATGTCAAAGTGACAAGAACTAAATTTGAATACAGAAAGATCGTCGCCGTTCAATTAACCTATATTACTTTGACATAAAGTATAGTGTGTAGCTTTCAAATAGAGCTCAACGGCTAATCCTATTGTCTATTGTTAAGTAAAACCGCACGTGCTACTTACCTGCAAAAAAGGGTCTTAATTATTTTATTTGGCACCTGAGCGCGGGCTAACGCTCAAAAAACCAGTGTAGGTGCGCTCTTGTTACGCATCTCTATGACACATTTTAGACTGGTTCTGTAGCGTTCGACTCACCGGCACTCAGTAACCGAAGTACGTATTTTTTATGCTGGTGGTTGTGGCACGTGGCACGAGCGGTTTTACTTAACAATAGACAATAGGATTAGCCGTCGAGCTCTATTTGAAAGCTACACACTATACCCATGTCAAATACTAGTGCAGCGTCGAGCACTAGTACTTCTACCTTACCTAATATTAAACACAAAACCATTTTAGACATTTTTCGACCACTTCCCTTAAAACGCATGTAGGTAACTCGGAAACTAAAAGCGGTGAAATGGTTACCAGCATACACTAAACACTCCCACATAGGTATTTGAATTCCATACACATATGTTTAAAAATGATTCAATTTGATTAATTTAATAGCCTTTAATAAAATATGTTAAACACAATTTATCAATCGTGACTGAATTCCGGATTGGTTAGATGGGTGTGTGCCTTTGCTTCCCAACTTGTTATAAAATGACAATATGACGGGCGAATGTCTGAAATGTCACAGTAATTAAGAATTATTTTGCTTTTCTTCGTAAGTATGTTGAAAAACATTGTGTGTATAACATATTTGCATATTTATACAGTGGTTACACATTTTATGAAACGTCCACTAAACTAGCATAGGTCCGACGCTGGCAGTGGCCACGGGCGTACTGACGCGGGGAATGGGCGCAAGGTATTGCCGCGTAGGGTGTAATTTAGTAGGCAAAATTTGAATTCATAAAAGTATGAATGAAAAGATTAACGTATCAATAAAAGGACCAGCAATAACGAAGATTTACTTAAAAGCTATCGAATGAGGTAAGTTTCATATCCATTTTCGTCGTAGTACTTCTAAAATATGGATCAAAAGACAGCTTTAAGCATGTTTTCAACTTAAGATTCTATCGAGAAAATAATGAGCCGTTGTGTTTCTGACAAGCAATAACGTAGTTCAAGGACTAAAGTTATACATACTAGAAAATAATGCTTGAAATCCTTGTAAAAGTCTGTAAATATGGTTACAAAAAAGCGCATTTTACTACACACCGCGCCTTAAAAAAGAAAATCGCATTTATAAAATAAAATACCTTACAAACCTAAATATTCATAAGTTATATGTTATATGGCTGTTAAGTTAAAACACACGCATAACACGCAGACACTTACCCCCTTATTCATAATACTTTACGGGCCTGATTTAGTTAAATTATGTTTTTTTTAATATACCTATATTTAATGCTATTTTGATAATCTAAGACGGTAGGTGCCTAATAATGAAATAATTTACCTACTCGATACACTATCGTCTTCATTTATTAATACTCCTACTCCTACTCCTACTCATATTTTAGAAAATCTCTTGATTAAACATTATAAAACTTTAGCCCGAAATCAAAAGAATCCGTTTTGCTTTGAAGATTAACAGGTTTCGTTTCAAGTTGGATCAGTTTGTATTTTGTCAAAGCAATATCTTCTCAAGATATTTTCCTTATTTTTTATTTGAACAATGTGACATTATTCGATATTTTTTACAATATTTTAAATTTTATGTCTTTCTGATCTCTTAAACAGTTGTAGATATATACTTAGCTGATAGAAGCGAATTTTACCTAATTAAATTAGTTATAGGTAGGTACTTTTTTATGATGGAACTCTATACTATACCATAATAAATAATGTGTTTGTTAAATACAAATTACTTATTCTAATAAATTTAATTTAGCTGTCAGGATTAGTCTGAAAGATCTCTTCTCTTCTCCCTCTTGGAGGCCTCATGTTTCTATACGTAACTTTGAACGTATCACATAAGCTTTTAGTCAGTTAGTAGTTTAGAACAGTGATAGTTTAATTAAATTTAAGAGGAAATTGGAAAACAACGCCGCTTTAATGGCCGGACGTCCACCGACGATATTGTTTAATTCCGGGAACTAGTAGCTTCAACTAATTTAGTGCAATTTTAGCTAAACCAAATTAGCAATATAAAGAACAGCAATTTTTTTTAAGTCAGGGATTATTTACTATTTCCTCAGTACCTATCCAGCATAAAACAAATAGTGTCTGATCGTGCCCTGACCTTTGTAGTTCAAGGCTGAACACAGCTTCTCTATAGGTGTATGCCCACCGCTTAACAAGGCTACATTTATGCAATTACTTGTTGATTCTATAACTGATTGTTGAAATATTTATTGTTTGCAGATAAGGTCGAGATTCTTAGTACCGATATTACCAGTACCCTACCTATTTAATATCAGCGCGGTAACTAGTTATATTGTTTTACAATGGATCAAAGTTGTTGTTTAACCACTCGTGCTTGGTAGCGAGCGTAGCGAGTGGTTCGAAAAGTGGAATCTTGCGCGTTGCGAGGGTTTCAAGGCACGAGGGTTAAACAAATTTTGCCACCGAGTGAAACACAAAATGTTTCACCACTTTCACCACACCAACGCAAGAAAACTGTAAAATATCAGACATATGAACGTTATGGAATATTTATCATTCAAAAGTCAATTCTACTAGACAACATAAGGAAACAACTCAAAATATGCATTTGATTACTTTGCCACACATGTGATAACGAATCACAAAAAACAAACAATTACCTAGGAATGCATTTTAACGAGGTCAGCTTTATAAGTATACTCGTCTTTCTGATGCCCATTAAATGTTTCATTGAAAATAACGAATACAATAAAATGAAAAAGAGCAGGAGAATAATTTTAATGAGCCCTATATTATTCTAGATGTAGAAGTTACATTTTCAATTTTGTTTCATTCCATTGAACATCGTTATTTAATGGCCTGTTGTTGATCGTAGTTTTTCGATACTATGTACTTACTTACTTGTGCTAGCAAGAGATAATTAATTATAAACCAAATCCTATTAAAACATAACTTCGATTGTACATAGATAAATGTTAACGCAAAAATGATAAACGGTGCGATTCGGGAAATAAATTAGAGATTAACTAGATACGATATAGTAAATAAATAAATAATATAACTTTACTATTTAAAATCTAGTGAATCTCTAATTGATTTCCCGAATCGCAGCTCCAGCCACCATAAGGTACCTTTTGCCGTGGAACGTCACATATCTTTACTATTTCATATCTAGTGAATCTCTAATTCATATCCCGAAACGAGCCGAAAAACTGCATAAATAATTACGATTCCGTTTTAGTTAATGTAGGTAAAGCCTTGATAAATTCGTTACATTTAAAATGAAGATAACATTTTCTTATTC
This sequence comes from Cydia fagiglandana, assembly GCF_963556715.1. Classification (NCBI taxonomy): domain Eukaryota; kingdom Metazoa; phylum Arthropoda; class Insecta; order Lepidoptera; family Tortricidae; genus Cydia; species Cydia fagiglandana. The sequence continues at coordinate 11,496,495 of NC_085933.1, forward strand.
TCTTGCAACAGGCTGGACTGGTGAAGGTCAGGTAGGCTCAGACGGGGTTTTGTTCTTATCAGAGTAAGATAATCTGTCTGAACATCTATCTGAACGTAACGGCTAAACAGTTGGCCAACAGAAAGACTCGGTCTCCTTTTAACTCTTTACCCAGCTAAATGAAAACTTTGTTGATAAAAGCTTACGACATTTTAAACAAAAAGTTAAATTAATAATAAAGATATAAATGAAGCGATTTTACAAAGAATTTGCACTTAAACTGAATGAATATTTTAATTATTTTAAAGACGTGGGCTTTGAGCTTTATTCAGTTTGGGATTTAAGCTTTTATTCTTTGGGGATATTACAAGGATCACACTGCATAGTCCTTTAAAATCTAAATTCCTAAAACAAATTGTCTGGCATTCTTAACGGCAAGTCAAGTAAAACTAAGCAAAAGTCTGTAGATAAGATATTCCACGCTTGCAGCCTCCACGACACGATCGTATAAAGCTCTTCTCTAAAGGCGAGTAATGTTCAATTCAAACAAAATTTACTGAATATTGTTTTAAGCCCACCTTCCACAGTAAACATGTCATCCAATATACCCGGTATGTCAGAATTGCTAATGACTAACAAGCTTCAGTTTTCACAAAACGATGCGTGGGATCAGCATTAGCATAGTCTATATTTAGTTTTTTATTGAAACCGCGGGCGGTAAAAACTATGCGTATGGTGAAAATACAGTTGAATACGACTTTATCTGATTAACACATAGTCTAAAAATTCGAGCGCTAAAATGCGTAAGTATATTGATAGTAATTTAAAGGAAAATTTAAATAACAAGAACTTTATGTTTCGACGAATTTTATAATTTTAGTTAAGTACCATTTCTTTTATTGTATTCGTATATGTTTAATATAAAGTGTTGTATTCAAGAATAAAAAAAAATATTATGTTATCAACTCATTATTAGCGAGTACTACCCATTCTCAAAAAATAGTAAATACTCACGAGCGTAAGTTTTCAAAGAATAAATAAAACATGGACAATTCACTGGACTGCCATTAACTTCCAATTAGAATGTCAAAGCTGCGGTTTGCGAAAACGGATACGTCATGTGTCTTATTCGATTGGTTGACATGTCAATTCAATAGTTTTTTTTTCTATACAAGGTTTAAAAAACGAATACTGTTACTTGTGTCGCAATGGTTTGTGTGATTCGCGAAATTCAAGAACGCGCCCTAATAAGTGGTAAACTGGGGCGTTTGGCAATTTTCAACGCGGTACATATATAAAAAGCCTTGGTGATTTATACACCATCAGTCTGGTTCTGGACATATCACTTGCAACTTCAAAAATGCAATTCTTAGTAAGTTTTAAAATTCTAACTTAAAAAAAAATCGGGTTTAGTTTTTTATTTAATTCAAATCATAATAGTTTAATTCTTATATGAATCATTCCTTAAACCTAATATTGATTGATTAACTGCAGATAAAAAATCGACTGCTATTATGTATACCTACATTTGCTTTATAAAGTTTTTGTTATCGTTAATTGAATGATATACTCCTTAGGTGCTGTTTACTGTTTTGGCCTGCGCGGCTGCTGGTCCATTGTATGTGGCCGAAGACGTCCACATTACTCTGCCATCTAAGACAACCATCACAAAAAGCAGTGTAGCAGTTAACCATGGAGGCGAAGTGGTTGCTAGCGTTCCAGTTCACAGTGTGCCAGTGGTACCGGTTCACCCGACTCATATTTTGCACGCCGAACCCAAGAAAACTACAGTAACCAAGAGCAATTTGTCCATAAACCATGGTAGCACACATTTGGTCCACGCTGTGCCGTTGGTGCATGCTGCCCCCGTATACATTTTACATGCTGAACCTAAGAAAACAACTGTGACCAAGAGTGAACTATCTGTAAATCACGGTGGCACTCATGTAGTTCATGCGCCAGTGGCAGTGGTTCACACGGCTTCGGTTTTAGTGCACGCTGTACCAGTGAAAACTCATCTGCATCACGTTCAGCCGGTGCATGTGGTACACTCCTCACCAGTTATAGGAAGGGTTGGCGACGCTGCTGTATCTCATCACAGCTCGACTGTTCACAAGACTGAACCTCTTTCTTTAATTGCCGTGCACCATTGATTTGCCTTTAGATACAAATTGTTTGTAATATATTAAAACAATGTTTTTAGTGTTTTTACCCGTTTTTCATTATGAGTATCCCACCTCCTCAATTTTTAATATAATAAATCATTTATCTTATTTTAATGTTATATCTTTGTTTTATTACATTATTTGTTTTCTTGGCGACAATAAAATTTAATGATTCTTGAGACAGAGCCCGCTGATAGACCAAAGCCTTTGAAAAAGTTTAGGGAAGTCTAAAAATATTGACACGAGCCTCTTAAGTTATTTTATAGATTACGGATTTCATTGGCTATTTTCTAATAGTCTCTTAAATTATGAAGTTTTTTTATTTGCAAATACTTATATAATATAACAATTGACTAACAGATATCAACAATATTAACTGCAAAAAAATAAATAAATAAATAGGCCAATTCGAATGTAGATGCACTATATTAGAATGGCATCTAACTGATGTCATTCAAATATCGTGCATTTCGCTCGTCCTTGTCCGTACATGTATTGATTGGCGCGGGTGAGAGGCACGATAAATAAACAATATAATTCAAATACCTATCATTCTGATGTCAGTGTACTTTCGAATTGGCCTGAAAGTAGGAAAGCGCTAATAAGTGAAAAAGCATTAGATAATACAGATTCAAGATAATTAAAACATTATTAATTTTAATATAATGTATGTACATTTAATATATTGAGTGTAATGCATATACTCGTAGGTATTTTTAGCAAAAAGAAGTACACCTAGTAATAAAACCAATCTAAAATGGTTACTGAAGCAAACCAATACCTATAATGCAACGTCTAACAATTGTAAATTTTAATAAAGTCTTTACTACTTAATTGGTTTCGACAAGTGTGAATGAACTTTCAAAGCTAGTTTCAAATAGGTACAAAAGAAGTGATCCTGCCCTTAGGGCGGGGCTTTTCGGTGCACCCAATCAATTTTGTAAACTAGAAAGTACCATCAGCCTGGAATATAAAGTTTCTCTAAGTATAAAGTAAGATTCTCGGCTACGAGTAGATACTTGTATATGGGGTTTAAAAAAACAATAGTTTGCTTTTTTTAAACCAAATCTGTAGTTGACTTTTTAACATCGGATCTGTAGTTGCCTTTTTAAAATTTTTAATATCAGATCTGTAGGTAGTTGCCCTTTTAATTTATAATTTTTCGTTTATGTCAGCTTTTTTTTTGAGTTTGCAACTAGTTGTTTACTCAAACAAACCCAATATTTGGTACTAGTATGAAAATGTTATCAAAACACATGCGTAGCAAAAATATTTTTAATTTATTTTGGTACTTAATATTTTTTTTATAAAATGGGAGAAGTCTAGCTCTCACCTTAACATGTCTCCCAGACTCCCGTTTACTTCGTTCTTTTTATTAGGGTTCCGTACCCAAAGGGTAAAACGGGACCCTATTACTAAGACTTCGCTGTCCGTCCGTCCGTCCGTCCGTCTGTCTGTCACCAGGCTGTATTTCACGAACCGTGATAGCTAGACAGTTGAAATTTTCACAGATGATGTATTTCTGTTGCCGCTATAACAACAAATACTAAAAATAGAATAAAATAAAGATTTAAGTGGGGCTCCCATACAACAAACGTGATTTTTGACCAAAGTTAAGCAACGTCGGGAGTGGTCAGTACTTGGATGGATGACCGTTTTTTTTTTTGCTTTTTTTTGTTTTTTTTTTGCATTATGGTACGGAACCCTTCGTGCGCGAGTCCGACTCGCACTTGCCCGGTTTTTTTTTATATTTCTACAACCTGTGCCGTGGTATTTTTGATAAATCTTTATTAAAATTATGAGAGATGATTTTCGAACAATTTTCTTGAACCGATCTATGAACTTTACGAGAACGTTATAAACGTTGAGCGATATTAAACGTAGAGCTAATTTATCTTTAAATTAAGTCATTAATGCTCACCGTAGCAAATATATCGGATATTAAGTTTCACGCACGTCTGCACTGTATTATTTATTACCTACTCGATATGTTACTTCACTTTAAGCTTAAAGCTGTTATAATTTACGGCTCGATTCGGGAAACTAATTAGAGATTCACTCTCGGATCTGGAGACTATTTAAAAATATTGCAGTTAATTTTTTTTATGCTTTGAAAACGAAGTTTGTCTTTGAATTAATTCAATTAATCAAACATTTTTATTTATATCCCAAATTTAAAGTATCGTTGTGGATTATGTATGTACGTCGGTATGCCAACATATATTTGACGTATTTTTTTAGCAGTTATATACCATAGATTCTAATCTAATATTTAGTTATACTCTAGGACTAGTATTTAGTTATATCACTCTTCTGGAAATATCTTTCTATTTACAGTTACTTAATAAAAACTTAACATATTATTATTTTCTGAACGCAGCCACAAAACGCAAAACCTTTGCTTACGAGTATATTAAGCATGAACTTTCTGAAGTATATTATTACTTATTTATTGCGTTACTGTCAGATACAATGGACTAATTAACAATGAACGTGATGATTTGTGAGGCTTATTATTTCTCGGATTTGATTACATCTAACAAGAATTACTCAACATTAATAAGCCAGAGTTATTTGACATTTCATTCAAGTTTCATAAATCGTGTCACCTAAATCTAGTCAATGAACATTGTTTGTTTTCTTATTTATTGGTTTATTAATTGCAACAAATTAGTATATAATACAAGTTCTTATAAAATTATATCGTAATAAAAAATTGTAAAAAGCAGCCAATAATTACGTTATAACAATTGAAAAATAGTTTTCACCGCACCAGCTCGGAAAGGCTTACTTTGCACTTCAAAAACTAATAGCAACGTTGCATTTTATTCACATGTGAGGCAAAGTAATCGAATGCAAATTTTGAGTTGTTTTCTTAGGTTTGGTGGTAGAATTGACTTTTAAATTATGATTTTGGATGACAAATATTTAATAACATTCATTTGGATTTGATTTGGTTTGATTTTGTTTGATATTTTACATTTAATATTTGCTTCGGGTTGATGTGGTGAAAAATTTAGTGTTTCACTCGGGGGAAAATTTTGTTAAACCCTCGTGCTTTGAAACCCTCGCAACGCTTAAGATTCCATTTTTCGAACCGCTCGCTACGCTCGTGGTTCAATTTTGGAATCTTTCGCTTGCCCGGGTATCAATATTGGCACGAGCGGTTAAACAACAACTTTGCCCCCTTGTAAAACAAATAACTATTAAACTATTACTCAATTGTACATGACTTAACAAAATGGAAAACAAAAGCTTTAACCTCCAATGAAATGCAATCCTTTGAGGGAATACAAACTTATATTTGCTGATGAAATCGTCGCTCTCATCTAAGAACAAACGAATAGTTAATAGGTGGGATTCAAAGTTCTGCTTTTCCCCACCCTTTTATTTAAATTTGTAATGTAGTCTATTGTAAACAAACCATAACCAAGTTACATAAGAGAAATTGTTCTGAACTTGGCATCAACCTACATGGACATGGCCGAAATGTCTGTTTGTTTATGTATTTATTCAATGTTTATATGAATAGCTTGGGGCTATTTGTACAAGACCGCGTAAATAATGATAACATATGGATGCGGCAACTTTTGAGATTGAAGGTTCCTACGTTTTAGATACTCGAACTTAATTTATTTAATTTGAAATCGTAGACTCTTTAATATTTTGGTTTATCGTGCAATAAGGGTTCGATGTTAACTAATTTCGTTAATTATTTCAGTATTTACTCATACATTTCAAAGATTCACTAAATGCAAGAAGGGCCAGATTTTAATACCTATAGGTAAGGCTTAATTATTACTTCATGGCTTCGGTTTCGAAAACCACCATTTCGTGTACCTATAAAGTTTCACAAACTTGGTCAAAACAAACTTCTCAAAAAATATTGATCGCTTCTACTTGAAATAAAATCCCTATTGGCATCAAGTAAGATCTTTTTTTCTACAGCACTGCTCGGGAATATAAGGTCTTATAAATGCTTTATCTTGACGAATGACCTCTCCAAAAGCTCGTAGCTCTTTAATTTATTCAATGCTCAAGTACGCATTGCAGTCATTGTCAGTTTCGGCCAGTATAAATACCTCGGTGCTCTACCTGATTGTTAGACAACTTCCAAAGTTCGCGTAGTAAACTACTTACGACTAAAAAAAACAATATGCAGAAACTCGTAAGTTTCCAATAAATAAAATGATTAAGAAATTCTTTTATAGTAAAAATTGTAAATATGTCGATAGTGTAGTCAGTGCTAAAATATTATTATCTATGCAGTTGTTGCTGACAAATTAAAAGTTTTTTTTTTGTAGGGGCAATTTAAATAAGAACGTAAAACACCGGCTTCTCTTAGTTTTGGGTCTCTAATCAATCAGTCAAATTAATCAAAATATATAGGGACAGCTTGTACGGGAATTTTAGTAAACTATTTTATTTTCATTTTAATGAAAATACATATAAATAAATCTTATCATAATTATGGGTACAATGTATGCCAAAGTATAAATTGTTTTTAAATCATAAACACTGCGGTCAACAAAGGTCAAGTATCTCATAATTATATTAAATATTATAATTTGTCTCTATTAGATCGCTTTCACCGCTTTCCTGGCGTGCGCCGCCGCCGCTCCCGGGCTCCTAGTCGCCCACGAGGCGCCCGTCGTCCACTCCGTGCACGCCATCCCCGTGGTGGGCTCCAAGACCACCATCACCAAGAGCAGCCAGGTCGTCAACCACGGCAGCCCCGTCGTGCACGCCGTGCACGCTGCGCCCGTTGTGTCCGTGCACTCTGCTCCCATCGTCCACGCCGCCCCCGTGGTGCACGCCGCCCCCGTCGTCCATGCCGTCCACGCCGCCCCTGTCGTGCACGCCGCTCCCTTGGTCGTGAAGACCGCTCCATCCGCCATCACTCACAGCAGCTCAGTTGTTCACCACGGACATGTCGTCAAGTCCGTCCCCCTGATCGCTGTCCATCATTAATCAGATATTTAGAATAAATTATTAAATTACTTATTTAAAATGGGATATTATTTTATTGTATCTTTGTTTATTTATTAGGTCTCTACTTTTTTCAAATTAAAACGAAATATTTTATAACAAAGTTACTCAATTTAGATTGCGCAAAGTTCGTTATTGCGAATTAGATTTTTCCATTTTATGTCTGACCGTAATCTACACAAAAACTCCATAACAAACAAATATTTAGGAACATACTACTTCAGTTATATTTATGTACATAGGTCACGCCACGATTAATTAGTTCATTAATGAAAAGAAAATCACCTACCTATCTACATTGGATGCCATTTAATAAGGTTTCGTAATCAAATATGATGTGTTATCATGTGCAGGCCGCTTATTTATTCGTAAATCTGTAGTCTGTAATAGTATTATAGTGTAACTTTGTGTATTAATTAGTTCTGGACGTTTTAGACGCGCCCATATTAGCCACCAAAATAAAAGTCAAATTAATTAAGGGGCTACCCGAGGTTTTCATCGATTTTTGACAAGTTTTGAATCGTATCTCCGTTTTTTGGACAACAGATAGAATTATAAGACAAACGGTTATCGGTTCATCAATCTTTTATCTCCGGTTTTGTCCACCGGATTATGAAAATAATGAATACTTATTTTTTTATGAATTTTTTAAACACTGTTTAAAAAAAACACTATTTTCGTATCTAGTTTGCAGTGAAGGATCTTACATGTACGAAATCTACATATTTGGGTTCATCTTTGAAGTCTCGAAAATCGTGTCCAAGGTTTTAATTTTAAACTAATTAACACAAAAGTTATGGCTAGAAAACCAGTTTTTTAACCTAAAATTGTTCAACTTTGATGCCAAATATCTCGAAGACAATGAACTTTAAAGTAAATATGGGATACTATATTGCTTAAAGCTGTTGCTGTTAATATGATAAGTTACAAAAAACATTAGAAAACTAAGCGTTTCAGATCGAAGGTCATTGGCGTGGGGGAGCCCCTTAATAAACAAATATTATACTTATATACGTAAATAAAAAAAGTACAGTGTACAGGTCGGCTATACCCTATATAGCTATCTATAGGCTATATAGCCGACCTGGTTAGAGTGGAGTCCATTTATTAAATCGTCACTTAAGTATAGACAATTTTAACTTCGACGATATAAGCAACCCCCTAATAAGCAAGTACCTACTACGTTTTCATCCGCTAGAGCAGCAGCGGTCGGCAACCAGCGGCGCTCCCTGGCTATTTTGTATGTAATATTGACAAATGACAATCTCTGATAAAGTCATAAATGTTAACAAAGTGCGGCCCGCGTCCACTTCTTTAACTGCTATGTGGCCCTTGGCTGCTAAAAGGTTGCCGACCGCTGCGCTAGAGTATTCTTCCGGCAAGCATCATCAATATGACCTCATCAACACTTCCTCTTTTGAAATTGAACCATGTACGTTTTTTGTTATAAAAATAAACTTTTTATTTCAGCCTTGAATAATTGGTTAAAAGGTATTTCCTACTTCTATATTTTTGGTACTATTGAGGTATCAAGCGAGCATACAGCCCGCCCAATGGTAAGTAGTTTCTATGGCCTTTGAACGCTTACAAATCTCGGGGTGTCACATGTTTGATAACGATAAAACTCACTCTTTAAAACCGTAACTAAACCCTTTAAATCTTAAATTAAGCAAATCTAACGTAATTAGAATAAAGTCAACTGATATTATTAGGGAGATACATAATAATAATGCGTTACCCGTTTTCGTTTTTTAGGGTTCCGTACCTCAAAAGGAAAAAACGGAACACTTATCTGTCTGTCCGTCTGTCACAGCTAATTTTCTCCAAAACTACTGGACCAATTAAGTTGAAATTTGGTACACATGTGTAAATTCGTGACCCAAAGACGGACATCTTACGTAAACAAATGAATTTTAAACATGGAGGAGTTTTGGGGGTAAATGAGAATATTAAAAAATAATGTTTTTTAAACTACATCGTGCTACATATTAAATTAAAGAGCTCATTTTGAGAATTACAAAAATGTTTTTCTTGTAATTTTAAAATAAATAGTTTAGAAGTTATTTGAGAAAATAGACAAAAAATGACCATTCCCCCCCCCCCTTTATCTCCGAAACCGGTCTAAAATTTTGAAAAAATACAGTTCTACAAATACAAACTATAGTAGTACAAATATAGTTCTTTATAATCTTTATCTATAGATGACAAGAAAACCTATTAAAAATATGCAGTCAAGCGTGAGTCGGACTAATTACTTAGTTTTTGATCCGAGCTCTACTACGGGTTGCTTAAAGACAATTCACTAGCGTTACACGTATAAAAAATACATTGTTAAAAATTGGGTAATGTACGGGAACCTTGTAACGCGAGTCCGACTCGCACTTGGCCGGTTAAAATTTTGTCTAATTAGTATAAATAACGAATTCAGCTCTTGATACGACAAGTTGTGGCAAGGAACATGTTTCATAAGAGTTAAGGATAAAATTCCTACTAGGAAGTCAAGAAACTGGCAGAGAATAAAGAAGAGTGGTAATTACTGCACTGACGAGAGCATAGCTCAGTGTTGTTGATGACTACGAACCTACCATACCGAATAGAAAATTAATAAAGTCTTCTATGTATGTGTCATGTGTGTTGTCTCGAGCAAACAAATAAAGTCCTACTTTAATGAAAAATACTGACATAACAAATGATATAATAACTATAGCATTTCACCATACTCCATAATTCTGAGTATAATTATCGATTTGCCGATTTTAATAGGTTTGATACAATTTTAATCCATCAAATATAAATACCAAAACTATACCTGTGTTTATATTTTTTTGGTTTCAACTTGGGCGTCGGACTCACGACAAACAATCACACAGTCTTTGAAGTTAAAATTTAATACCGACTCTCACTTAGGCGGTTTTTAGGGTTCCGTACCCAAAGGGTAAAACGGGACCCTAAATATTACTAACAGTCCTCTGTCTGTCTGTCACCTGGCTGTATCTCATGAACTGTGATAACTAGACAGTTGAAACTTTTCATAGATGACGTATTTCTGTTGCCGCTATAACAACAAATACTAAAACAGAATAAAATAAATATTTAAGTGGAGCTTCCATACAACCAAAGTGATTTTTAGCCGTTTTTTGCGTAATGGAGCCCTTCGTGTGCGAGTTTGACTCGCACTTGCCCGGTTTTTTAATATTTTTTGTTGTGCAGTATATTTATGAATATGTACCCTTATATATATATATGTACCTTATATATATGTACCCTTATTCAACAAAAACCTAAAATAATACGTTTCTTATGAAAGTTTGTGAAAATTACAACGTTGTAGGTAATAAAATAAAAGAAAAAAGTTTTAAAAGGTACTAAATTATTCTATTCTAAATATCCGATTAATGATGGACAGCGATCAGGGGGACGGACTTGACGACATGTCCGTGGTGAACAACTGAGCTGCTGTGAGTGATGGCGGATGGAGCGGTCTTCACGACCAAGGGAGCGGCGTGCACGACAGGGGCGGCGTGGACGGCATGGACGACGGGGGCGGCGTGCACCACGGGGGCGGCGTGGACGATGGGAGCGGAGTGCACGGACACAACCGGCGCAGCGTGCACGACCGGGGTGTGCACGGCGTGCACGACGGGGCTGCCGTGGTTGACGACCTGGCTGCTCTTGGTGATGGTGGTCTTGGAGCCCACCACGGGGATGGCGTGCACGGAGTGGACGACGGGAGCCTCGTGGGCGACTAGGAGCCCGGGAGCGGCGGCGGCGCACGCCAGGAAAGCGGTCAAAGCGATCTAAAATGGTCATATCATATAAATGAATTATGTGAATAAAACATTTTTTTTATAATAACCTAATTAATAAGACTTCATTTCTTTTCATAGTTCTTTCACATTTGATTTTCTTCAATCAATGAAAATGAATGAATCCCATGGTACGACATAAAAAAACTATAGCTAGTAAACTATATTTTGTTTTCGCTTTATCTATAAGTGATTCGATAATCAGAACAATATAGCTTTGCCTAGTAGTAACGTTAGCTACACTTAGGATTGTGATGCAGTGGTTACATTAGCCTAGAAGCTCGAATAGCGAAAAAAGTACTACAATTTGTGTCATCAGATCACACGCGAGTATAACTTTAGATACATTTCACATTTAATTTTGTCGTGTGTAACAACAAGTAACACTAATACGAGTATTAACTAATTTTATGGTAAACCATTCACTTATATTTATTCAGCGTGTAAAGTAATTTTTAATTTTAGACATAAGTATACTTACAAGTTTCTGCATATTGTTTTTTTTAGTTGTAAGTAGTTAACTACTCGAACTTAAAAAGATGTCTGACAAACAGGCAGAGTGCCAGAGTATTTATACTGGCCGAAACTGACAATGACTTTGCAATGCGTACTTGAGATTTGAATAAATTAAATTATTGAACTTGAGGAGAGGTCAATCAGAACCGTAAGATATTGATATTAGTAAGCCGCTTAATAGATGCATAATTTCGTTAAACTAGGCTAAAGTAAACACTCAAAACAATTAAAATAAGTTACATAGGTAAGTTAGGTATTCTAGTAAATTCTTGTTTATCTCTATTTCGGAAAAGAGTCTCAGACGTGAAACTTAACTATCGATCTTCTGTAAAAAAAAAATATCGCTACGGAATATGTTAATAGTAATATTTAGCCATTTTCGCAATTAGTCTATTACGTCCAATATATTTATTATGTGTTTACAAACACTAATGCATTGACATTCCATAAATGATCAATTTCGTTCAACCTATTCTTTTATTTTTTTCTAGATGCGACTCCGTGGGTAGGCTACAAAAATCTCTAAAATATTATACGTACCGAAATATCCGCACCTGAACCTAATTACATATGCCCTGGCTTATTTTCCCTCTTCAGTGAACTTCCAATACTTATCAAACTGAGGCAAAAGCCAGTCAACTAATATGTGGTAAATAAATTTCCCACGTTAAAACGTTTCCTCTTATAAGGTTTCTTGCAATGGAATGAAACATCGCCGTATTTAAAACGTATTAATTTTACTAAGCACATTCTAAACTAGCTTCACCTAATCAGGCATAGATAAATTATATAAATCTGGAGCAACTAGTAAACAGAAAAATTTAGTGAAACGATAAAATGACATTTCTGTTAATTGACGTAACAGAAGTCAATATCATTTAGTTCAGAGAATCGTTCTAGATTACTGTTACCTGCCAGAGACTTCAAATACTTGTATCATGAAAATATAATTAGCTAATTGGTGATTAAAATATGTTGCCTTCTGTCCCAAATCCAATAGTTAGTTGTGTTTTATTAGATAAGAAACGTCGGTAAATTGTGTAGATTATTAATTTTGGTTTTATGTTTAAAGAACAACACGTAACATTATAAAAATAACTCTACTGTACTGCCCCACCAAGCATCACATCTGTATTTGACTTTTGAAAAATCATTACGCATAAAATATAAATTCAGACTGGTATAGCAAATTTCCAATGTCAACTACGGTTTTTAAGGGACAGAATACCCCCATAAAAAAACAGTTTACACAGTATAATGTTTCATTTCTTTTGTATACACCCTTACCAATGCCAATATTGATGAAATAACTTATAGAAAACAATAGGTTTTTTTATTATAATATCTCGATTTTTTTTGTTTTAGTTTATACTAACACACAAGTACAATAATGAGTAAAGGTTAGTCAAGCGCGTTTGAGTATTTAATGTATAAAGATTACCCGGCTACATCACTTTTTATTGCTCAAAATTTGTGAGAAATATAAGATAGTTCTTTAAAATATGTTACTTACCGTTATCCTTGGCGATTTCTCTTGGGAAATTATTGAAGATACCTTTTACTGAAACCTTCAAATTTTTTATACTTACCTAGATTGAAAAACGCAAAGCAGGTAGGTACACTGGAGTTCAGAACCATCTTAAAAGCAAGCGTTCCAAAAAATATATTCACAGGCCTCTAGCGGCTCGATTCGGGAAATGAATTATTCCACTGCAAAAGGTACTTTATGGTGACTGGCGCCGCGATTCAAGAATTTAATTAGAGATTCACTAGATATAAAATAGTGAAGATATGTGATGTTCCAAGAAAAGAGGTACCGAATAGCGGCTGGCGCTTACGTCGCATAGCGCCGCAATAATATTGAAGCAGCGTTAATAATAGCGTAAGCGCCATCCGCCATAAGGTACCTTTACTCGTGGGACGTCATATATCTTTACTATATCGTATCTAGTTAATCTCTAATTCATTTCCCGAATAGCGCCGTAAGAGACTAAAAACAAGGTCGTATAAGGGGGTTTTCAGAAAAAGTGTTCCATTTACTTTTTTTTAGAAAAAACTAACAACTCCCAACGGATATTCGGTTGGGTAGATACCCCCTTCGTTATCAGAAAAAAAATGTAAGTACTCTTTACTTTTTTTTTTAGAAAAAGTAAAAACTGTTGGGTTAGATTAGGGTAGAGGACTATTGATTGCAGCAAAGAAAAAAAGTGTCCACAATTTTTCATACATATTCTTAGTGTCAGTTTTGTGACAGGATATAGGTATAAATTGTATGTGAAAATGCGTCATAAAACTGACTTTTTGGGGCACTTTTTTCTTATTAAAATCGACAAACCTCGTGATTCTGAGTAGAAATAACCCAAAAGCTGATGGTTTTTCAAAAAAAGTAAATGGGACATTTTATTAACTGAAGAAGTACATAAATAATATTTTTATAACGCTGTCTGGTAAAGACGTTTATGAACTCCACCGTAAGTATAAAAGTTCAAAATAAAATTGCTTAAATAAATAATCCAATTCGGGGAAAAATATGTTGCGATAGCCTGTCAGTAACCTTTTTTAAGAGCAATTTTAGCAAACTGTTGTTAAAAAAGAAACACATTCGTAATATCATGAAACAGTAGTCACATTTGAGGGCAATTTGTACAAATAACGGCCACATAAAGCTCCGTGAATTATCTCGGTGACCTGCCTTTTCATAAAATAAAATGTAGGCTATTTTATGCGTAAACTTAATGTAGGTAAGTAAATGAAATATGTTGTATCGAGTGTTGAACGTACAGCATTTCGTTGTTTAATGTGGAAGTTATCTTAATATGTATAGATTAAGTGATAAAATGCTATGTGGTTGCAATAAAACTGGTTGCATCAGTTGAGTAATTGCATGACGATGACGACCCGAGTGCAGTTGCATTTACCGACAGCAATGTGACAAATTTATTGCTTTTAGACCTTAAACGCTGGGGCAGTTAGCGTTTAAACGAGCTATTAGGTAGTACATTATTCTGACAAAATTTTCAAAAAATCAATGTCATATTTTTTGCTTTCATTGGATTGGATGTTACAACCTTAGCGCTATAATCAAATTTAGCAGATTTTTTTCATATAAGTATACTTAACTTATATTACTTATAATCTGAATTAGGATACGATATAGGTATATTTATCCCGAGAATCATCCTTTAGTGGGTTAAATACATAATTAAGATAAACAAGTAGTGGAGCAAAATTCGTATAATAATGCAAATTACTGTTTGCAGGGCCGGTAGTAACAAACATATTTCTCTCTCGTGTATCATAGGTATATACACAATAGACGTCCATAGTAATTAAATTACAAATGTTACGAAGAAAAAAATAAAAAAGACACTAGTAACTAAGTCATGCTGATAAATGTTGTGACAAATAGCATGTCTTTTAAGGAGTCGGGTCATGGCGCGAGCGCATCTTGAGCGTGCCAGTTTCTGCGAGTAATCTGTTATGTTTAATGTCAACCTCACCTCACACACTGCAGTTAACTTGCGCACAGAGGGTACATTTGTGACTATACTATGTAAACAGTTCTCTTAATAAAACAAAGGTAAATTATTATTTGTATTTCATAGGCACGTTTTCAGTAAAAAATTCCAATAACATTTATCCCGCCCGCCCGTTACGTAAGTAATTCCGAGTTCATTGCACTTTTCCGGAATAGGTATGTAACTAAAAATCCAATTAGTTGGCGGCAGTAAGGTCGAAATAGGTCGCACATTAGGACCTGTTAACCCGTATAAGCTGATATAGGAGAGACATAAATTAACAGATTTCAGGTTTAATAGCTTTGGTAAAGGAAAAATACACTGCAAATGTTCTAAAGAGCATTAAAAGGATTTATTACGCTTGTAATGGCGTTCATTATTAGGGTGAACATCTTAACGTTTGACGTTATCTGACTTTAGCGTTATTAAATGCCCTGTCTCAAGTTTAAATTTATGAGAAAGTATCTTAGTTCGTAGGTGTATATTTTATTTATTATATATGAGGTAAGTACGTGAATAGCGTAAATAAATGAATAGTTGAATACCTCTGATTTTTCGAAAAGAATAAGAAAATGTATAATTCATTGTGTAAAATATCATAGGATTGGTAATTTGTCATCGGCATTAATCTCTGTCTTCGGCGCATACTCTGTGCCGCGGCATGCGAATCATGTCGAGAGTGAGCTGCTGACGGGAAACTGACTCCGACTTACCACGGGCGAGTAGGGTGACCACTTGGTAGATTAGAAAACATTGAACAAGGAAAATATTTAACAAAAATACTACTATCAATAATTATCACATTAATAATGGAAGAAATAGCTCTTAAGCGATAAGACTGCCTGTTGTTACGTCTATCGGCTCTATATACTCGTAATTGTCATTATTTTTCTGTACTTACATGTGTTGTAAGTTTACAATAACAACACACAGTTGTGTCAGGTGTGCATAAAGAGTGTTGTAGTTATTGTATTGTACTATTTATTATTGTATAATTATTACATTTTATTCAATCATACAGATTTTGTAAGTATCCATCAATATTAAATTACACCTCTCTCGGAATAATTTAGTTTATACACAACGACTCAGGCACAAGGCTTTAAAAATTTGTGATAGCGTTCTAGCGTAGTAGTCTTTAGCAAACACATTCATTTCACCATTTAGTACTTATATAAGTATATTTAAATACTAAATACGAGTACACTTTAGTATTTTTATACAGCTTCAGTACGGTGACAGCTGTCATCTCCATATGATTTTACTGTACCCAAGCTATGTGAAAACTATTATAATACCTCTAAATAGTAAGGGTGAAAATTCACTGATTGTGTAAAAATGTTCAGTATTTCTGCAAAAAAATTAATGTTCTAAACACAAAGCCTCAACATAGACATTGTGTATTTTATGAGTGATTTGATGCTATTACTTTTGTGTAGGCGTCTAGTCGTGTCGTTTAATTATGACAAGAGCTTCTAATACCTACAGAAGAACGGCTTGTAACATAAATCAAAGTCTTGATAAGTAGTGGGAGTTCTGACGTAGCGTGGGCGTTTTGAGACCCTTAGGTAATAATGCGTTAAAAGGGAGCTTATAATATGTTTATAGGTACCTGAATAATATTAGGTATCAATCTTACGCAAATTCACCTGTTCTCACAAGCTCAATAAGGCTTATGTTGTGGGAACTAGACGACGATATGTATAATAAATATATAGAGATAAATAAATATATAGAAAACTTCCATTTCTCAAGAACAATTATCTGTGATAAACTCACAAACAAATGCCTTTACCAGGATTCGAACTCGGGACCTCCTGTTTCGGAGGCAGGGTCACTAACAACTAGGCTAGGAGGCCGTTATAATATATTTTAAATAAAATAAGCACCGATTAAATTTAACTTAAGCATAGTCTCTTTAAATTGATTAAGCATGTTCACTGGCCCTCACATAATATGAGAAGTATTAGGAAAATTCTTTGCCATAAGTCGTTTGGCAACTCGAATACTTAGAACACTATAAATTGAAGACATGGCGCCAAGTCAGTTAGTTGGCCACTAACGCGATAGCCCTTTGGTTTTGAAGAAAAAAGAATTAGTAAAAATGTATCGTCTGGTGAGTAATTTAGGCTGTTCTAAGTTTTGCTAATTTCGCGTTGAGAAGTGTTGACGTTTCTAGCTACAAAAGAAAGCACTGAGAGAGTTAGTTTATTACGTTTCGGTCATATTCTTAGCATTGTCACCTACAGTAAATACGTGCGCCGTGCGTATAATTATGCACTGATGAAAACTTAACTAACATTTTCTAGCAGTCAAACCCAGTAAAGCAGATCGGTAAAATGTTGACAGTGCAAATTCATATTGAATTCATAATGCGAAAGTTAAGTTAAATATATACATAGGTGTGCACAACAGTCCCCGTAATATGTATATATTACGAGGACTATTGTATAATATAATAACCCTCCTTATCGTCATCGAATGACGTCCACTGCTGGACGAATGAGTTCCTAAAGGATCCCCACAATGGTAGTTCACGCGATACCCTCCACTAATGGTCTACCTTTATCTTGGCCTTATTAATATTTACAATTTAATAGCCAATTGTTTCTTTTCCAGTTTACAATTCTCACCGTCCTTGCGGCAGTGTCGGCCGCCCCCGCCCCCAAGCCGGTGGTGGTGTACCCGCCAGCCGTGTACCATCCTCCCGTGTACCCGGCGCCGCTACACTACCCCGCCCCCGTGGCGGTGTCCCATGTCAGTACTTTACTGAACCACCACCCGGTGCTACCTTACTCGCCGTACCGCGTCCTACCTGTACCGGCCGCTCCAATTGTACCGCCTTACTTCTAAGTTTTAATTCTTGCGCCGATTGTCATTTATTTCAGTATGGTTCTTGAAATGCCCTCGTTACGGTCAAGCAATATGTAATGTGTATATGTATACAAAATTGTAAAGAATTATTTTTTAACTGTGACACTGCTCGCTCCTTTTTGACACTAAAACAATTTGGTGTGGTAGGTATACTTGTGGATTTAATTTTGTATAACGAATTAACTTAGTTTAACTACAGTTAGTGTCAAAATGTGCTGTCAGTTAAGCAATAATTCCACTGTCCTAAAATAGTTTGACTTTTTTATAACAAGTACTTTCTAAAACAGTAACAGTTATAAATCGTTTAGATGTCAAACTAATACCAATTTATTTGATACAAAAGGTGCAAGTTAAAAGCAGGTTTTTTCAAAATTGTGTTGAGTTCCTTTTGGTTTGTACTTACAGCATTTTACGTTATTTATTTAGGAGTTGATGAAATCTTGAAACGGCTACGCAAAATGGATGTTGTGATGTAAAAATAAAGCAATTTACAATATTAACATTTATTTCATTTTGTATGCAATCAAAAAACAAGATTTTAACATATAGGTAAGTAATTAGATGAGAAAGTCATTTGAAATGCTCAACGAATTAGAAAACATTAAGAACGAAGATCCGAAAATTTCATGGTTTTCCAAATATATGACTATGACCCGGTAAGATTCCTAGGTCACAAACATGAATTTACCATGAGCATTTTGGCATTATTAAGGTATAAAAATCCAACCGACCCTTATTTACTTAATGCAAGGAGGAATGTACCATTAGTATAGGCTTTAAGTATCGTAAGTATGTAATGAGTAGCTGTTCACAAGTCAAGTACCTAAGTACAATACTGTCGTTTTCTCTAACGGCTGCCAAGGTAGCGACATTTATCTTTTAGGCACTTGTCCCACCGCCGACGATGAGCGATAAGCGAGTAGAACGATAAACTAGAAACGAGTGGGCGAGCGGCGAGAAGCGAGTGTTAGCTCCAATAGTTTTGTCGCTCGGCTATAGGCGAGTGTTCGAGTGCGACGGGCTATTACTCGCGTCACTCGCTCGGGCAGTTCAGCGTAATAGCCGAACACGCAGACTGATTGGTCTCGCAGCTTGAGTTCTAACTACGAAGTGAGCATCGCTGAGCGAGTACCACTGAGCTAGTTTTATCTTATCGCGGCGACAAACTAGTAGAGCGAGTGTTCTCGCCGGCAGTGTGAACAGCCAGCGATGAACTATTAATATATGTGTCTCTTTTACTAACACAGGATCCTAATCTTTTGTTCGTTTCTTGGGCGAGAAAATCGCCGATAGTTAATCGCTTACTCGCTCTTGGTGGGACAAGTGCCTTTATCGCACACCATTCAATTTTATTGCACCATTTTATAGATATCCAACATAAAGGATGACTCACGCTTGAGCGGTCCGGGCCCGGTGATCGGTGATCACCTAATGTTTTCTATAGAAAAGTGAAGTGTCGGGCGCCCCGGCCCGGGCCCGGAGAGTTGTAGCTTGAGTCATCCTTTAAGCATACATTATGCGTTTAAGAATTATCTTACTAAGTCAGGTAAGTTTCGAATTATTCTGAATATTTTGCTTGAATGTAAATAATATTATTTTCGCGAGATTATACCTAAATTACATTAATTCTAAGCACATTTTTTTATTATATTTTCTAGACACATAATACTTTCACATAAAAATGCGCGAGCGGCTTTCTTCTTCAGGCCCGTGTAAACGACGTCGTTTCTCATATGAAATATAGGTACTACACATATTTCACGTTAAGTTATCTAGAAAACTAGTTCATAGAACGTACAAGTATGGAAAAATCGGTCAAGTGCGATTCAGATACGCGTTCCAAGAAGTTTGAACATTTAATTTCATTTGATATTGTATTTACATACATAAAAACTTTATCATTCTCATTTAAACCCCAAAAGTGGTGCCTATGTTTAAAATTCATATATATTATTTATGTTACATATATGAATTTTGAGAGCGCTGGTGGCCCAGCGGTAAGAGCGTGTGATTTTCAAGCCGGAGGTCGCAGGTTCAAACCCCGGCTCGTACCAAGCGGACCCCAGGCTCGCGTGTCGGGACAACGCGAGGAAGGTGATGATATTTATCTTAGGTAGGTACATGTAAATGTCCGTCTTTGAGGCTCAGACTTTCATATATGTACCAAATTTCAACTTAGTTGGTGCCTAAATATAGTAGTTTCGAAAATAATAGGCCGTGTCAGACGAACAGACAGACAGACAGACGCACGAGAAATCCTGTAAGAGTTCGTTTTTTTTCCTTTTGAGATACGGGACCCTAAACCATAGGCACTGTAACTAGTACATACAAATACAAACATGTTAAAATAGGTATTTATTAACTTAATCTGCAAATTGAGTACTGATTACTTAACGATGTTTTTATGATAGTTTCTAATTTTCTCTTATTTAAACAAAATTGTTAAACTGAAATAAAGTTGTATGTTTATTTGTGCAATATATAAAAAATGAATATGATTTTTTTATCTTTACATATTAAATACGTATAATACATTGATTATGTACTTATCTGTGCTTATTTACAAATAATCAATACATGTAAGCATAATTTTTTCCCCTCAGAATAAGATTAACATTTGTGTTGTTGCCAGTACGTGAATAAGCGAGTACCTGAATTGAATTCGCTCGTGACCGCGTTACTCGCACCGGGCGACATTGAGGCCTCGTCCGCGCACACCCGGCTTTACATAAAACTGCACTTTACCCACATTACTGCACTTTTGGACTCGATCACGCAAAAAACATGTAGGCTAAAAAAACGTAAACACATTCAAATAGTCACGCTAACATTAATCGGTACAGATTCAGGGTAAGTGCTATTTTTATAGGTCCCTCTGGTCTCCATTTCAGATAAAAAATTCATTTACTTACAGTATTTTCTACATTTAATACACTTTTATAGCTCTATCTTTTTTAATAGTGCGCTAGGATAGGTGATAGTTACGTGAATGTTCAAATTAAATAGTATAAGTGTATTGCTAAGGTAAGTGCGTGTTTAGGGCTACTAAGCCCCCATTCGCACGGCAGCTTTTTCAACGCGCGTTAAAAAAGCGTTTGAATGACCCAAATGGATAGCCATCTATGTATTCACACGACAGCGGTGGCGCTTTTTATCAAGCGTTGTTGGATTTTCGGCTTTAAGCCTTGGTCGTTAAAATCGAATTTAGAGTGCGGACAGAGCGCTTCAAGTGCTTCAAGCGCTTTTTTAACGCGCGTTGAAAAAACTGTCGTGCGAATGGGGGCTAAGAGAGATAAAGAAAAGCGAACCATAGAGATTGATCTATAATTGGAAATAAATTCCAGGAAACTCCAGGAACATTGGAGTAGGAGTACCTCTATAAATGTCAAACTATCACGTTTCCAATCAAAAGGGTATCTATACAATACCGCTGGTGAATCTTATCAGGCTCGTTACGTAATTCCAAGTAACAAGACATCTTAGAAGATATACTAGGAAGCGTATTCAGATAGTAATTTCATATTATCAAAGGGAAAGGGTAACTGAATTTTCTGGTTGAAGAAGTGACATTCATGTCGGAGATGAATAACCTAGAACTCAATGTAGCATTTGCAAGGACAAAGTGTGGCAATGTCATTGTTAATATCAAATTTATATGAAAATATGACGTTTATACCTAATGACAGTAATGACACTCTCATACTTTGTTCTGTTAAAATCGGTGCAAAAGATAACTTAGACGGACTAGTCCTATTCTAACACTAATCTCAACGTTACGATTACTGAGTGACTATAAGTAACATATTTAAACAGATACATAAATGTGAAACATGTATAAACATGGAAAATATCAAAAACTCAGGAACACATGTTACGTGATAAACCCAAATATATACCCTCACCGGGATTCAAACTCAGCCCATCCGGTTTCGTAGGCAGGTTCTTTACCGACTAAATGACACGATAAAAGCGTTTGCTGCTTTCTATCGACCAGTGTTAAACATTTTTAACGATATTTTGTTTGCTCTATAGTGTCACTAAGTATGCCATGTCCGCATAGATCATACGGATGGTGTTTAGCAAAAATGAGTCATCCCACATCCATTTTGCAATAAAATGTCAACTTTAAGAGTCAATTTTTTGAGTTGACATCTTATTGAACAATTAATGTGGGTTGACACATTCTTCTTCTTCTCTGTCGTATCGCTCTTAACAGAGCGGTCGTGGTCACGTTGAGGCGTCCGCATCGGTAGGAGAGGCGGACACAGCTCTTCGCACGATCTCCCGCCATCTCTCCCTGTTGGCAGACTGTCTGGCACAGTCAGATACGCGGTTTCACATTACCTATTGCTTAACAGCATCAATACATTCGTTACCAACAGGAATAGATTTCACTTAATTCTGCTACAACGCAGCCTCAGTTAAAATAGGTCACATTTTACACAGTAGATACATGGTTGTAGTGATAATATAACGAAAACAAAAACTTATATACCTATGTAATTTGTTATGAGATGCTTTATTACGTAAATTTCCACGGGTAATAAGACTGAAACAATAGACTTAGATAATTGGTATTACTAAACAAGGAAATATCTCTCAGTCAATATAACAGCTGGTCCATCAGGTAATACGGGTCAACTTGACGTCAGTTCTATTGTCCTTAGGTCTATGAAAATAGCTTATAAATAGGTTGAAGTGTGATACAATCGTGTGTCATTCGATTAAGGTCTGTGAACAACATGACAACATTAATAGCGCTCGTGGTAAGATTATTTTATTTTACTACTGCCAAAATTAATTAATTAGGATTAATTTTAATTGAGAACAAGTAACATTTTAGTGCATAAAATAAAGCTATCCCAAAATTTTATTTTTATTTTCAGAAAAAAGTTATAATTATTATGCGTGTAATGGACGATACAAAAACATATGAATAGACTTGCATTTTAACCGACATCAAGCGATGGATGCGTTAAAATTCAAGAAGAGACAGCCGATGAACAATGAACATCGCTTTAGTCATTACTAGAAATGCCGCGAATATTCGACAACTATTCGGTATTCAGCCTATTCCGCCACTTTGTCGAATATTCGGTTCGGCCGAATACCGAATATCTGTTGCACCTACCTAAAACAAAAATTACACAAAAAAATAACCAAAAACTAGGCATATTTAATATTTAAAATGTATTTTTGGAATGTAGTTAAATACTAAGGCACGTTTTTGAGCATATCATATTTTATTTTTATCATGGGTCTGATTTTATTGACTCTAACTACATCTATTATCCGAGAGGGGTCGAATATTCGGTATTCGGCCAAATTCACTATTCGGGGCATCTCTCGTCATTACTCTCAAAATTATTAGAAACTTAATGAGAAATTCTTTAAAGATCTTCGGTAAAAATAAACCTTTTAAACTGAGTTTATTCGAGCAGGATCGATAGCTGAAAAGTTCGACTGTTGAAAAGCGACTCAGTACCACATAACTTACCTACCTCCTTATAAAGTTAAAACTTCTAATTTTTGACCAGTGCTCGAGATCATTCTCTCCTTAATTTCGTTCCTGAAATATTAGAGCTTGTTATTTTGTTTCCAAACTAAGTCCATCTGAATCACATGTTGTGGATTTTCCTTAATATAATGAGGCTATAAATATGGAACTAGACGCGCTCAAGCAGTCTTTTTATAAATCAAGTCCGAGAGCGGACACTGACACAGGACGGAACATAATGGGATTTTTTTATAATTAGTAAATGAATAAGTTATATATGAAGAGAGACTACATAGACTACAGGTGTCTAATTAGAATTTTATATTATGTATAGCTAAGAGTAATATGCGTATTCTACACCATTTAACTTGTCATTAATTAAAACAAGTTAAAATCCTCTATGCTAATTTCGGTTTTATAACCTATGTATATTATGTCCCACTGCTGAGCAAAGGCTTCCCCTGTTTTCCGCCACTCGCCAGTAGCCACAAAATAAATTTACTAAAAATATATTTGACAGTGGTGAAAGTACTTATGATTACCTGAGTGAAATAATAAGTTGGTTTTCAGATGCTCTCAGTAACAATACTAGCGTCGGCAGCCCCGTCTCCAGGCATCCACATACACGCAGCTGCGTATGTACCTCCACCGGTGGTCCACCACGTCCCTGTGTACCACGAGACTTACGCCTACCACGCACCAATTGTCGCGCCAGTGGTGCACCCTGTGCCAGTAGCGTACCATCCTTACGTACAACCCGTTGCGTACAAAGTGAAAACCCATTATTCTTTATTCGGTAAATGAACTGTGATTTTATAATAAATTTATTATTAAATTATTGTTTTATTTGAATACCGTAAACTCGGGTTACTTTGGCCCACATGAAATTGAAAACCTCATTTAAAAGGAAACCAAACCTAATAATTATAACCTGGACCGAGTAAATCTCAATGGCCAAAGTTACCCTCCAGGTCTAAAGTAACCCAACTTTACGGTACATCATTCAGACAAAGGTACACCTTGTGGTTGGTACTATAGGTACAAGACTACGATATACAAACATATATACCTAGGTAAATACATACTTAGATACAGTTAAATAAATAAATAAATATTAGAGGACATTTTTACACAAAAATGACTAAGCCCTACGGTAAGCTCAAGAAGGCTTGTGTTGTGGGTACTCAGACAACGATATATATAATATATAAATACTTAAATACATAAAAAACAACCATGACTCAAGAACAAATATCTGTATCATAAGACAAATAAATGCCCTTACCAGTATTCGAACCCGGGACCATCGGCTTCATAGGCAGGGTCACAACCCACTAGGCCAGACCGGTCGTCAATATTAATGATAAACACACCATAAATTTGGATTTAACGCGTTTCTGTCCCTATTCCTATATCTATATCTATTTACTCGTATTTTTGGACTGACAAACAGATCAGAAATATACAGTTTTATCTTCAAAAGTCTAAGTTTAACCCAAACAAGTTAAATCTCTGTAATTTGTAAACAATAATTAAGTAAGGTTCAGTAACCCTAGAGTCTCAAGTGCTAATAATTCACGGCTAATGGCTCGCTAAATTTAATTATGGCAAACTACCAACACTCTGGTAGTTCGTTAATTATGGAAAACGAGGATATTTGCGAACGACATCAAAATAGATTGACGGTAGTTTTCAAAGTAATAGTAGAGCGGCGAATTGGATTGTTTTTTACTGACGTAAAATAAAGGAACTTTCAAATATACTCATTGTTTATGTGTATCATCAAAACCGTTATAGGACTCATAAAAAGAATAAATAAATAGAACGAAAACTTTAATATTTTCCATACCCACATAATACGTTTAGAAACTTTAGATTGCCGGGTTCAAAATCATATTTCCCACCCTACCACGGCATTTTGTGATAGCCAGTTTTAACTAGTCAAAACGCGTTTTCTAGGCGACACGTGAAACTAGTTTTAACTATGGAAAACGCGTTTTCACTGAAGCGATAGGTAGAGTGAGACCGAGGTTAGTCTGCAACGATTTTGATAGCGCACGTGGTGCAATTGTTATTTTTACATCATAATTCCATAGAATTTTGACGTTTAAAATAATACACGCACTGCGTGTGCTATCAGAAACGTTGCAGAATTTTTATCTCGGTCTGATTCTAAACTAGTTTTAACTAGGGAAAACGCGGTTTCACTAAAGGCCAGCGCAAACTGGCGGAGCGTAGCGCAGATCACCGAGGAGCATTAACGCCGCGCAGCGCACACCGGCGAGGTAAAATTCCCCGACACGCACAGTCCGGCGCTCGCGGTCGACGCACCACGGAGCACTTCGGCGCAGGCCGGGGGTTGCGGCGGCATGCCGCCGCGTGTACTCTATCACAAGGGACTAGTGACTAGTATGCACGAGTTCTCCCCCGTCGTCCCGGCGCTACTCCGGCTCACTCGGGAGGCCTCGGCGCATGCCGCGGGATGCCGCGGCGGCATGCCGCCGCCTACGGCCGCGGTATCCTCCAGCGTGCTCCTCGATGCCGTGGAGTAACAATCCTCCGTGATGCTCCGAGGTCGGTCTCAAAGCATTTAAATTTATACCTGAACGTAGCAATGCACGCACGAGAACTTTCCAAAGTTGCGAAACTTTCCACATGAGAAATTCTCGGTAACTTCTGAGAATGTTCTCGAGAACGAGAATTTATTTATTTATTGTAGTTTATACCATGAATATTCACGATAGTTTAGGTGTAGTCCTTACCCCCATAAAATTCCGACTTTTGGTCGTCCGCTTCCGGTCAGAAAAATGTATGACGGCCCAGCCAAACGGTCAGACTTAGGTGGGGGGTGCTCGACCAAATGTCATAGAGGGACCCTGGCAGTTTTTGACGCCGCCATTTTTTTTCAATATGGCCGACTTTTTTTTAAACTTTTTTAATTTTGTCCTAGCGGGCTGAAATTTTGGTCACGGAATCTCGGGGTCCCCTAGATACTTATGAAACATTTTATTTTGGAAAAACGCTACAATTGCGGGAAAACTGGCCACTTTTATTTTGTATGGCAACTTTTAGACGGTGCGTGATAGGTAGGGGGTGCTCGACCAAATGTCATAGAGGGCCCCGAGACAAAACAATCTGCATTAAAAAAAAACAAAATGGCCGACTTTTTTTTTTTTTTAAGTTGGTCGGAGCGCGCTGAGATTTGGCATGGCGGGAGATAGAGGCCTCTAGATTCTAATGAACCAAAAAAAAAAAATTTGGAAAATATTGTCGAAAGTCGAAATGTTCTCTGATATACAGTGAGAATTTAAGCAACTTATTCGTAAATTTATCACATCAACAAAATAGCTAACTGTAATAGACAATAATATATGCATAATAACATTTAGTTTTAAGTTATGCCTATTTAAACTTTATTTCAAGTATATTCTCTTGTTTAAACAATAATTTCCATGTTGCAGGAATGTTCTGAGAACATTCTCGAGAACGTTTCCGCTTTTTGGGAATGTTCTGCAATTTGTACATTTCTACCTGAACGTAATTGTAATAGTTAGGGAAGAAAATACATTGATCATTTTAAAGTGATATCTGCGCTGCACTCAGCCGGTTTGCGCAGGCCTTAAAAACTGGTTTTACGGAACCATATGAAGAAAAAGACGTACGCATTCTGAAAATTCAATCCGGCTCATAGGTATGCAGCACCTTTTTACAGACAAATCGGATCTACTTAAGAAAAAAATATTATAGGTTAATTTATTTTTATAAACAATGTCAAGCAATCTTGAATCAACATAATCATGGTCACACAAATTGCAATAAACTATTATTGTGTCATTGAAATTTTAAATTGATTCATGTACTTAAGTGTGTTTCAAATTTTCAATACCTACCCTTGATATTTAAAAAAAAAACCTTTTTTAACACGTGTCGGAGGCCAAGACTCATTTTGGGTCGTTGCGCCATTAAGTGAGTAAGTTTTTAACACGTGACATACGGTACAATGGCGTCACAGACAAATGTCCCTACCACGCCTACCAAACGGTAGGCGCACGCGAAATCAAATTCAAGCAGAGAACCCTCTGGCAATTCAGAAAAAAAAAATATTTAATGCGGACTATTTTTATGCCCTATTAGCTACCGGCCTTTATTTATTTATTGCCTTTATTGGCATTTGCCGGATGTTTAGCACAACCTTGCCCGCTCGATATAGCTCCACCATCCGCGTTGGAAATTAACGTTCCGGGATCACGTTATAAATAACCTATCACAGGAAACGTTAATTACATAGACTTTTTTTTATTATTTAAGTGTTTAGGCTTGCTTGTCACGTGGATTAAGATTAAGTGCCTTTTAAAATACATTAGGATGACACACGTAGAATATAAAATTTACTTATATTTATTTTGCTAAATTTTATTGGCACATATAATTTCGCACTATTGAAGCTGTTTTCAGTAATTTACAATTGGTAAAGCATTTATTACAACAATTATTAACAGAGAAGAGGTTATAGAGGTTAGGTTACGATAGTTAACTTCGAGTTAAGTTCTCTATAATACACCTAACAAAGAGTATAAAAATATGTAAGATAAATTGCTTTTAGTAATTAAAAAAACAAACACTTATTATATTATACAGGTAAAGACATTTACTTAAGGTCTCTACTTATCGTTTTATCGTGGCTCGAAACCTGACTCATACGGTAGCATTAAATGTATAGAAATGGTTTTGTGGATTGGTTCGTGCGTATTAGGTGGCCACTGACGAGCCTTCCAACAGTCCAAATAGCGTGGCTGCAATCCAAAATCGGTCCGTGAATGTCAAAAACGTACAATGCTTAATATTAGGATGCCGTCCATTTGGATGAATCCATTGTAACGGCATCCATTTGGAAGGCTCGTTAGTGGCCTGCTTTAAACATACTCTAAAATCTCGGGTTCTTAATACTTGGGTCCTTTTTCGGGACATCTCGAAGGCTGCTAGATTGAAATGGGCAATAATTACCTATTTTATTGATAGTCCTGGTAAGGATCTGACTATGGGGTCCTGGAGAAATCGTTTGTATTCTTCAAATATTAATAGAACTGCTGATGAAGGCCAGTTAAGTTATGTGGGACAGATAGGTATAGTATATCAACTATAACAAAATATGGGTCAAATCATCTCAAAAATATGTCCCGTAGCTCTTATGTCAGCGAATCAAGAATTATAGGACATATTTTTGAATAAGTTGGCTACACCCATATTTTTACAGTTGGCTGCACATAATATACATTTTTTTACCTTAACTTTAAACTAACTACTTGTATAGAATAAGTTACATTCTAATCATAGCTGATTTAACTAGTGGTATGTCCTTAAACTACGTCTAGGACCCGGGTATGTCCTTAAACCACGTCCAAGACCACCGGTGGACGGGCAGCAGCGTCCCTCAAATTCGGTGTACTCAACTGCGATCGCCAACCCGCCTGCCAAGCGTGGCGATTATGGCATTCACCCCCCAAAAAAGGGGGAGGCCTATGTTCAGCAGTGGACGTCTTATGGCTGAGATGATGATGATGAATAGCTGATTAATAAAACAAAATTAACAATTCAGTTACATTTACTAATTTTGAACTTCTTACGATTTCTTTTCAATTGAATTATATGCACAGGTATGTAACCATACAGAAACAAATTATATTATTTTGGTTTTTACTACATATTATGCTGAATAAACATCGGTTGCTGCCTGAAATTAATTATGTACCTAAATTAGAAATCAATTAGGAATTCGAGGTAAATTATGTATTTACCTAGATTTAACGATTAATCAGCCAGCAAAGAGTAGCCATTATTAAATATCCAGACTATACAATTGTGCGCTCAAGTTGCATATTGCCAAACGCACAAGATTTATTACAACTAGATGCATAGCCTAGACCGTAGGACATGAAGGCGCTATAAAAGGACAGGACCCAGTCTACCCCGTACAGTCTCCATTAGAAGATCTTACCCACAAACAACCTAACGATGTTCAAACTGGTGAGATTACTGTTATGCACGTGCGGTGATTGGTACCAATAATAATATATTAAAACTATCATCGTCATCAATTAACAATCATTGCAATTAATAAATGAGCATAGCTATTAGGTAACTCAATTATACCGGGTGTGGCCTGTAACACGAGCAAATAATTAAAACATAGATTGTACTCCTCAAACTGTGACACTTTTGTTCATCAACTTTTAAAAATTATGAAGTATTTAGACTCCCTATTTTTCATACAAAATAAATATTATCTTCAATGGACGCCATCGCCACGCCATATCATTGTGATTGACGTTGCTTGTCACGCCTTTAAACATAACAAAATTCGCAATACATTGCGTCTTAGAATAAACTTTAAAGTGTATTAAAAATCAAACCACAAGTTATTTTTAAAAGTCGCTGAACAAAAGTTGGTCAGTATGAGGAGTACAGAATACAGTTTAATTTTTTGCTCATATTACTGGCCACACCCGGTATTATGTAACGTTAATTAAGGCGAAATTTAGGTATTTTTAATGTAAATTACAAACTACGACTTAGGTCAAAGAATATATTTATAAGTGTTTTATTATGTTATAAAAATGTAATTAATAAATAATTCCTATACATAATAAGGGGAAATAATAGATTTAATTACAAATTGAAGATAGATATTTTAAGATATTTTTAACGTTAACCTTAGTATGTCATTCTAAACTTTATAAACTAATTCTATAATGTTATTATTAAACCATAATGTTAAATTAAGCGTACCCAAATATGTAAACGATGTTGGCGCATGTGAAGACAAAGCGTTCTGAAAATACTCTCGCATAATTCCCTTCCAATATATTTAAAGTTTCTATAACAATTTCAAGTGACCTTGAAAACAAAATTCATCAATAATAAACTCAGGTGAAACTTCTCGCAAGCTAGAAATGTCATTATTTATTTTCAGAACTATTTGGTTCGTTGATAAGATAAGACGAGTATTTCAAAGTTAGTGAAATTTAGTTATTGCGAATGCAATATACCGTTTGGAAGTAAATAAGATAAAGACTTTTCAAACAAAAAGGATTCTTGGGGATTTTCCTTAATTGGGGAGCTTCTTCAATTAGTAATTACGTTAATAGTCCAATAGTAAGTAGTTCAGTTTAAATAGTTACTATATGAAACACATTCGCATGTTACTATGTAAACTCAGAGGAATTTCACATTTCAAAAAACAAACGCTCGCCTTTCAAAAATAGCATTTCGCCGATTTCCACATTTTCGTGAGCCGAAATTGAGCATTCGAAATCCGAATCCGACGATGACTTAACAATTTATTATTTTTATCAAAGACAAATGAAATTTGCAATACGTGACATAATTTATTTCAAACCAAAATTTCCAAAACAATACTGTACCTAGGTAACTCTCTAACGGCGCGATTCGGGAAATGGATTAGACATTCACTAGATATGAAATAGTAACGATATGTGACGTTCCAAGAAAAACGGTCTGCGCTTAAACGCCATTATTAAAGCCGCTCCAATATTATTGCGGCCATAAGGTACCTTTTGCCGTGAAACGTCACATATCGTTACTATTTCATATCTAGTGAATGTCTAATTCATTTCCCGAATCACGCCGTAAGTTCAGCTCTATTCTGATTATTTGTTGTTATTGTATCAGTATCCTTTCAGTCTGTGAAAGTCTAATTTAATAATCTCTCAACAAAAAAGAATATTTGGTGAAAAATACTTCTGCCAAAAAAAACAATTTTGATTCAAATTTTTCTGACACCGTAAGTCGAATATGAAGGACGAATTTTTAATCTCGATGACGTGACAAATGATTTAAAGGTGCCATATTTTCACTTAACGCTTTCGCATCTGTCGAAATTTCGTTGGAATTTTCAACTTGATTTTGCAATTTGTGCGATAGACATGTTATGTAAAGGCTCCTCTACACGTTGGGCCAACGCCAACGCCAACGAGGGACGCAGCCATGCGGTAGAATGAGATAGCAATATCACTTGCTCCCTCTAACGCATAAATGCGTCCCTCGTTGGCGTTGGCGTTGGCCCAACGTGAAGAGGAGCCTTAAAATGGATAACGTTTTCAGACGCTCATTGTCGCCTTTATTGCGGTCGCGCAAGCCGGCGTCATCGCACCCGTGGTCCCTGTCGCTCACGTGGCCCCCGTGGTGGCCCATCCCGTGGCGGTGTCCCACACGAGCTCCGTGGTCCACCACGGGCACCCTATCGTGCACGCAGCGCCACTGGTGCACCCCGTGCCGGTCGTCCACGCTGCGCCCGTTGTACCAGTCGTCAGGCACCACGCGCCCATCATTGCCGTCCATCATTAATTTGCAGGACGAAGTACCCAGATTAGCTCAAAATTAATAGTCGATAGACCATTTGTTTCGTTTACAAATTAAAAAGAATATTTAATTACAAGGATGATTTACGTATATGAATGTTTGACTTTGCGTGGATACGCACAATCAAGCATTGTTTTGCATTTAAGAGGACAAAACTTTTTTTGAACAAAATGTGATCGTCATATTTATTGTTTGTTTTTATAATTTTATATTGTACTATGTCTATGATTTGAATTTATAATAAAAAATAGTATAGAACGATTATTGACATTATTATTACTCAAATTGACTAAGCCCCACTGTAAACTCATTAAGGCTTGTGTTGTGTGTACATAGACAACGATATATGCAGATATAAATACTTATGTATATAGAACACTCCCATGAATTAAACAAATATCCTTGCTCATCACACAAATAAATGCCCCAGGACCATCGGCTTCATAGGCAAGGTCACTACCAACTGTTTAGGTCAGACAGGTCGTCAGTATAATATAATTAAGTATTAAAACAAAAACATTGCCCATCGATGTGGTTAATATTTGATGCTCTAATTTGTTTTCCCGTTGCGTTGTAAAAAATATTTAATATGGCTAGGAATTTCTATCGAAGTTTCATTTCCATCACTTAACAAAAACATTATGAAAATTTCACTTCGCTTTTGTGTACCTAATTTGTGTCTAGTATCAACAAATTGTGACCTTGATAGTATAACAAACAAGGCTGTCAGGTTCAGATTCAAGGCCAGGTTATGGATAGGCGGTCTACAAAACACATAAACCCAATTACTCTTCTAATAAAGTAGTTATCAAAGACGAGATATTGAGCAATGAAAAAGTTCTGAATTCGGGCCAATAATCTATAAGTATATTTTTACATGAATTATTTATTACATTTAATTTAGAATACAATTATAATTGTTAAAAAAATAAGAATATTTTCCAGCCTGTGTAGTGTGTAACATACATATGTATATCTACAAATAATAATTCATCAGCTTTCAAATGTATAAGCTGACAGCTTTCAATAGTTCATACTGTCGAGCTCGTCTAAGAAAGGATTTTATTAAATTCAGGCCGTAAGGGGGTGAAAATGGAGTTGAAAGTTTTTAACAACCTCTACGCGGACGAAGTCACGGACGGAGGCTAGTACTAACGTAAGTAGAACCGTAAATCGTAAACAATAACTCAATATACAAGTCGCATCATTTTAAATACAACCGAACCCTAACCAATGACCTTCTGGAAGACGTATAAACGTAGAGGACCCATTGCGTAACGCTGCTCCTCCGGAAAGCTTCAAGGATAATTACTATGGGCGAATAACGAGACCCGGGGGGTTTAGCAGAGATACACCCCTGCACGTAACACATACTCGTATTTTTGACAACCTTGGTCCTCTGGTTAATGTGACGTGAATGAGGCATTGTCAAATTAACTTTGGATTTACTGGCCTTTTGGCAAGGAACGAACGACCTTGTTGAAACGATTCGATTTTAATTTGCTGAGGGGTTTTTACTCCTGAGTAATTTCATAATTTATATCTTTTAATTACAGATAGGTAGGGCTTTAGTTTTTTAACAAAGTTAAAAAGGCTGCAGGTAGCGTATAGTTGTAGGTAGGTAAGTACAGTCAACGGTAAAAATATGGGTGTACAAATCATTTCAAAAATATGTCCCATAACTCTTATGTCAGTGAATTAAGAACTATGGGACATATTTTTGAGTAAGTTGTCTACACCCATATTTTTACCGTTGACTACATAGTTTTGTTTCAATGTCGAGTTGTAGGTATTAATAAAATAAACTATTTCGTTAATTATGTTTCTAAATTAACAATTAACCTATTGTCTCAGTATCATAAGATAAGGATCCTGACTAAACTTTTAGTCATCTTTATTCCACGATTTCAACGATTTTTCTGCTTTGTATAGTACAACCAAGGTTTGAATCCACGATATTTTAACACCACACACATATGAAAAGTAAAATGTAATGAGATAATTATCGAACTACGTGCCTATAAGAGTGACATTCCATTTCCAACTGCAGCTGCAATACTGTTCATTTTACTATAGAAATTGACAATGACAGCGACGCGTTTCCATCACGTCACTCTTATGCTTACGCAATCGGGACGGTAACGCAACACCAAACGTCAGGTTCTGACACCGTTAGATGATAAAAGACTGGTGCTTTATTTTGCCACTCTCGCACGATAAGGATCCTGGCATGGCACACATCCTGCGTAGATAAACAAAGTTCTAAACAAGCAAGGCCGAGATTTTCACGCTCACGGAGCAGACAAATGCCAGGGCCTACTAAACTATTCCAATCTAAGATAGTTTACCAGCTCGTGCTGACAGGTGTATAAAAGGGGTGGTTAACTTGACGAAAGGAACATCCCATCCCTTACCTTAAATCAATCAAGGCTCGTATTGTTTCTTACAAATTAATCGTCTTTAGATTTAACAAAACATGGATGTTACATTGATTTCATGTTAGTATGTCTCGCGATACTTTAAAGTCGATTAAATATCAGCTAGGTACCTGTATATAAGATGACTAATTAACCGAAACCTTTGAAAATGTACACCCAGCCGCAAAATTCTATGGCTACTTTTTGAATGAATTCGTTAAAAATGTGTCCATGCAACCTTGCAGCTTGCTGTCCCGCTAAATATACACCCATCTATAATTAAAATATGCAGATACACTAATCTAGGAGCCCATCGATATTTTTGATCATATATATAATAATAATTATTATGAAAACCTATGAAGCCGGTAGTCCTGGGTTCGAATTCCGGTAAGGGCATTTATTTGTGTGATGATATGTGTTCCTGTATCATGGGTGTTTTCTATGTAAGTATTTGTATTTATGTTAAATATATCGTTGTCTGAGTACCCATAACAAAAGCCTTCTTGAGCTTATTGTGGGACTTGGTCAGTCTGTGTAAGAATGTCCTTTAATATTTTATTTATTTATTCATTTCATTATAAATGATATTTACTGAGCCGCTTTCAAGCCGGCTAAACATTTCACCTTTGTTGCGCAAATACAGCTCGGCGTCTTTTATGTTATGACTTTATGGCATGTCTAAGGAATAATACTTATGTTAATTGAAGGAATATTTTGGAAATTTTATTCTTTATATACCACAATTATCTTAACATACCCCATGTCCCTGAGCATACACTTAATGCAAAAGCTATGCATTTAACTCTCGCCCTTGGTCCTAAACGTTCAAATTCACTAAAAGATTGCTCCCTCAAACCTTCGCTCAGATATCGAGTCCCTAACGGCACCATAGGCACATGAGATCTCAAGGAAATTGATGTTTTGTTCTTAAGTAAAAGGTTTATCCTTGGGTGTTGTGGCCAATTCACTTCAGGAAATGATGGAAGCAGCGAACTGATATACATGGAAGTATTCTGTCCGCTCAGTTATGACCCAACGTAAACTATTCGTTTGTAGGCGGTGCTTACAAACTATTCGATTCGCAACTTCAGTTCGTCCGAGATGACAGTCAGTGACGGATGACTAAATTGATTTATAAAAACAACGTTTTTTTGTAATTAAAAATGTCTTCATGTGTCGTAAAGTGGTGCAGAAGTTATTTTAGTTCATACCAAGGATAGTGGAATCACTTTTCACTTGTAGTAAACAGATAACTTCAGTAAAATTTGGAATAAACATGACGATTTGTTTTCAATACTACCGTGCTAAGCTAAAACGTAACAACTGCATACGACTTTCATAACAACATACGACTTTTTAAATTGCGAGGATAATAGGGATGGTGTTATGCCAAATGTAGTAGACTATTTTATTAACTTGTGCTTGGTTTAGGTATTTTCTATATAATTATAAATGTAGTAATGAATTCTTTCTTACAGATTTGTATTTTCCTTTTTTATTTCATGAGATGGAGCTGTAAAAAAAACTACCTAATTATTCCAAATTAATAATCAAATTTGATATTATCATTTTACATTACTTTCCATTCAGATTCCCACAAGATGCTATTCGCAGAGACCTATGGAAAAAAGCTGTCCAATTAGAGAGACATGAAATTAAGTGGATGCCTGGAAAGATATCTAGAATATGTTCTATTCATGAGATATAACTCGTGAGATAATCATACCCGGTCTCCTATATGTAGATACTCTTCCACTGAATTCATTTAACAAATACACACATTATCTGAAAATGTTGATCATTCGTATCCACCCTCTACCGTCACATATATGTAGGTTCTCTCTCAAGCCATTTCCGTCAGTAGAAATGAGCGGCAAATTTAGAAAATGTAAGCGCGCGAACGGGTGTGGTCCCAAACAAAATTTTAATTTTGCACCTTTTTCTACTGACAAACTTGCTTGACCGGCTATATACATATAAAATATTTCCATTGTAACTGAAAGTGGGGATTTATTGTGACTCCGCCTATTCAAATATTTTTGACCCGATTCGTGTACCCGTGTAAATTTTGCAGACTGTATAGCCAGTCCGATTTTTAAGATCAAGTTCGCCCTACATTTACTATGGCGTACTTGATCTTAGAAAAACGGACAGACTATACCTGAACGTGAATTCGCACTGCCATACAGATTGATAATAAAATATACAAAATACTTATTATAGCGGAATACATTTATACAACAATGATATATTTACTTATGTTGAGTTAGTCTGTCATTTTATAACAATATTTTAACTAGTTATCTTTTAATCTGCATTAAATTATTATACGTGAATTATTTGACTGGTTCTTCAATGTATGGCATAAACCTGTCCCTGTCCAAGTCATATTCTAATCAAATATGAACCGCGAACTCTCAGCGGCCAGTACGTACAGCAAGAAGGTTATTAGAGGATTAATGTCGCTGATTGGTAGTTATTGACATTATATTACTGGAATCAGTTATGTAACGCTGCCATACATGACCCAAAAATTTTTTATTAAGCTATGAGCTTCATCACATCTGATATTTGAGTAATTCTAAGCATTTCTAGCCTGGGGTGGGGGGGAGGGTGGGGTACAAAGACGGCCGCCACCCGTCATCTTTAAAAAAAATCTATTCTGATCCTGGTGGGTACTTGGGCAAGTTTGGTATCATTTTCGTATAAACCAAAGACGTAGAATTCATTGCTGATATTTGTTTTTTTCAGTTTCATAGTAATTTTACAAGAAAAACGTAAAAAGGTGAAAAATTTGGTTGGAGATTTTTGCTACGCGGAGCCGAAACTACAAAAGATAGAAAGTTGAAATTTGCACACTAGATTACATTTATAAAGTGTACAAGAGATAAGAAGCGATTTTGGGAAATTCAACCCCTAAGGGGGTTAAAAAGGGGATGAAAGTTTGTATGGGGTTCAAGTTTTATTTTAAGCTAGGAATTTGAAACTTCGTAAAACGATATATTATAAACATACAAGAAAACTAATTTCAGCGTTTTTGAAAATTCATCCCCTAAGGTGGTGAAAAAGGGGTTGAAAGTTTGTATGGATATCATAAAATTTTTCGAACGCGGGACTTGAATCTTTGTATTTGGGGATATTATTAAAAGACAGGAAAAGTAATTTCAGCGTTTTGTAAAATTCATCCCCTAACAGGGTTAAAAAGAGGTTGAAAGTTTGAATCCATTACAAATCCGAGTAGACACACATTTCTTATTGCCTCCCAGGCTTGAAATGCTTAGAATTACTCAAGGAACATATATGATTAAGCTCATAGCTTAATAAAAAAATTTTGGGTCAACTTTATAACTGCCTCCGCTATATGCATTTCATCTACACTTAGCTATGTACCATTAGTGTAATAAAGATGACTATTATTTCGTTTACCAGCTTTGATTACAGGCTCTGTAAACGCGTCGTCTTATTTCAATGTAGGCGTAATTGTGTATGTGTGCTAATTTGGCCCGAGAATTTGAACGGTAATGTTCCTAAAGGCGGTATCCATGGTTATATATGATCGCAGGATGGAAGCTTTTAAGATGGTAAGGCATGAACCGGCATGGTACTCTAATGGAAGTCGATGTAATTTTAGAAACAAAGTAAGATTATTTATTTTAATGCTTGATAAAAAGAAGTCCAATATATTCCCAGTAGAATTTCTATGAAACTCATCTAAAATGACTATTTTGTCTTCAAAAACAAATTGTACTGATTTTTCTAAAGAAATACTGCCGTATTCGAACTTCAAGACATTCACAAGAGACGACACGTACTAAATCCATTCTAGATACGTTATAGTTTAGATATCAACTAGTTCTCTTTTGCAGCGCAATTCGGGCAACCAATGTCACTTTTACGTTAGATAGAGTAAGATATCTATTAGATGTGAATTGGATCTCTAAGTTGTCATATCCTGTGGAAATCGTTCAA
Source organism: Cydia fagiglandana (assembly GCF_963556715.1). Lineage (NCBI taxonomy): Eukaryota > Metazoa > Arthropoda > Insecta > Lepidoptera > Tortricidae > Cydia > Cydia fagiglandana. The sequence continues at coordinate 11,534,607 of NC_085933.1, forward strand.
GAGTATCTCCCAGAATCGCGCAAATGTCAAATTTGACAGGTTAGATCTTAAACATATTATCGTTATCGTTATCGTATCTTGGTGATGTCTATAGATGCCTATTTCAAAATCCGAATCGGGCCCATTATTTAGAGTGCTCAGTGAGACTGCTCACTTATAACATTAAAACTCGCTAAAAACATAATATTTATTAACCTTAAATCTTAATACAAATAAGATAAGTTATCGCAAAGCTCGATTAAAACTTTTTATAATTCTTTGTATAGGGTGAGCACTCCAAGCCTATTTCTTTCTTTCTGATTTCAGCATGATTTCAATAGTATAATGTGTCAAACGTACGACGAAAACAATTAGACCCACAACCGTACAATACACACAGAATTTAATTGTTGATATTGGATATATTTTAGCGTGTGGTGGACTGGTTCAAAGTCGAAACAGTTAACAAAGTCCTTTGAACATTTCAACTGCCGTCCGATTTCGATTGCTTGCCATTAATTCAAATTTCGATATACATACTAGCCCGAAACAATTACATGGAAGCAATCTTAGTCAAGGTCAGACGTACCGCACCCCATTCGTCTTGTCAATTAGCTCTACTATGAGTTCCGTGAATGACAGTCGATAGTGAGAAAGTTAAGGAAAATGTATGTAATAATTGTACAGTGCCTCTACCGGTCACGTAAAGAACTAAAAATTTCAATTGGTACCATGAGTTACAAACGTTTTTACGCGAGTTTTCCATACTTGCCTAACTTCACACCTAAAACGCTCTCTTTCTAATTATATAATGAAAACTGAGCCAGAATTATTCTGCGTAAATACTTTACGCGAGTAAACGTGAGCGATGTCATGGAAAAATACGTGCGTTTTCAACGTGACATTTCTGTCAACTTGTAAACACAACAAATACGCAGATTTTTCACGAATATTAATACAATTTTCAACGTAATATGTATTAAATTTATAACAGTATGTGAACTTCAAGCAAAACTTTAAGAGATAAATCAATTAATAGTTCGATAACAGGCTGATTTAGTACAAAGGTAATGAGTTATACTTGACATCATGTTTTCCTATTTCTACTGCTATATTTGCGAAAATCACATTGCTTACGAGCAGTTTTTGGTTTTAGGCAAGAAGCTGATTGAAAACAACATTTCCATGAAAACCCGGATTGCATCATGTATGCATGCGTATGCATGTAGAAGTTACATATGTATTAAAAATTAAGGCTTAATACAAGGAGCGGTACATAGACATGTTGCTGTTTTTGTTGCTGGGTGCACATAACACATAGTAAGAACATACCGCAAGACCTATTATAATATTTACACAAGAATTGCTACGTATTTTATTAAGCATTATTATCTTAAATAAAATAAAACATACAAATGTTCTGTGAGTTTATTTATTTTTCTTTAAGTACTAAGTAAGTATTATTTTATTTTCCGTTGTTCAAATTATTGTGTTTGGTACCTAGGTAATCGTTTTTCATGTAAACTTGGTAGGTAACAGGAAATATAAAACTTTCTTCAAAAACTTTTGCTGGTGGTCCAGAATCTGAAAATTTAAATAAGATTTAAACACATTTATTGCCAAAAACCCGCTGCGTGGGTTCATTTTGTATTGGAAGTGGGGCGCTTGGCACTGAAATATACTCGAGATTCGAGATCATATAGGTACTATAAAATTAAGATCGCTATTAAGGTCTATACGTAGGGTCTGTGCGGAAAGAGAAGAGTCGTAGGTATAATGTATGGGCTCCCCTAAATTTCACGACTCTTCTCTTTGCGCACACTCTATTAGATAATGTTACTTAGCAGTAGGAGACGGCCGCTGTCATGATGCGGACTGAAGCGGACCATTATAATACATACCTATTTTAAGATTTCTTCTCATGTGTGTACTATTTTCGTCATAGGTAGGTAGTAAATATGTAGCCAAAAGTAGCCTGTATAATCGCGCCGTATACTTTGCTTCCTATTTTTTAACACGCAAAGTCATAATTTTAACTCGATTATTAATGATGTTTACGTAATTATCATATTTTGCAATTTTTGTCTTGAATACAATATATTTTAATTTATACATTGTTTACTAACATGTTGATGTGTTTATTATTTTCGTAACTATGGCAACGTCAAATCTTTAAAAAATTGTAGAATGAAGGTTGAGTCAGTAACATAGTGACAAAATTGGTCTTAGAGCATTTAATAACTGGAGTGGCCATTGAGTGCTTACTGTTAGGATTTAGGATTAGGGTTCCAAGCAGGAAAGAAAAGCTTGTTTTAACACCATATAGGTAATGTTTATTAATCTCAAGCAAGACTACATAGTAATGGCGTGTCATACGAGAAGAAAGAACACCTGTACAATCTTGGACTCTGGTTTCGAAGGGAAAGCAGCTTCAATCAAACACCTTGTTATTATAAACAGAAGTATGTTTAATCTGGCACACAAATCGTCTCTATATACAAAAATAAATTAAGAAATCTTACGTATCCCACGACAGACAACCGTTCGCTAGTTCTAAACATAAAGAGCGACATCTACCGGGAAATTCAGTAAATAAGGCGTTTTATACATACCGCCCACCAAGGACGACATGTCCTTCATCATAACCGCCCACCTTGAGGTAACCAAGGAATCAAAAGTGAACTGAATACAAATCATAGGTGGGCTCAGTTTTCTTTGACACATTTGCATAAACAAAACATAAAACTCTTAATCTTCACAACATAACATGAACTTAAACTCTACATTATACAACAACCCATTAACATGTAACTGTTAAGACAGTTTTGAACTTAAGTAAGTAAACTTACGGACTTAACTCATATTGTTTTAAATAAAACAGATCTAAATAGGAATAATTTGAATAATTCTGCCGAAAAACCACAGTTAATAAAAACAAAAGAAGATTGAAGCAGATTATTCCCTTTCTTCAAAAGACATCTTCAACTTCAGTTTTTTCTAGGAAGAATAGTATATTTTAACGAGAACTAAAAAATGTAAATATTACCAATTTTAAATGATAAACTACTTAAGGTTTTGACAACTACGTTGTGACACTTGTGACCTAATTTAAACTGAAGATCTTCTGGGAATCACGGTGAGTAAAATATCTAAAAATAAACAATGTTTCAGATATATTAAAATTGCTATGCTTTACTTTATATAAATCTCATTGCTATTATAACTTGTGATGTAACACATCAGATACTAAATTTTCTTTAATTGCAGGTAGCGATAGCAACGACAGCTTCACTGACTGCTGAAATTCTCTTTTTATTAATAACAGGTAAGTATTCTTTTCTAATTCTTAATTATATAAGCCATTTTTATTTGCAGGTTGAACTTCCTTTATTCATTTGACAGTTTCTCCACACTAAACTTCTGAAAAGTAATCTGATTCAGAACATTTCCTGGTAAGTACGAGTATAGTTTCGAGGCCGTACGGTCGTCAGTAATTTGTGAACCTTGACTGCTTTTTCAGGACCTTCTCATTTACCGACAACTGCGCTGTAAGGAAGGTGAGATTTTGGAGTCTTGCAGGTGTGACCGCGAGTGAAAGGCAACCTAACCATGTTCCTGTTCTCCTTTCTTCTCATCGGCTTAGATACATGACGATCTTTGTACTCTATTTCTGCATTCAGCTGTTTGAAGTGAACTGAAGGTTTTGTTTTTATCTTGGTGAAATACTTCTTCTCTTCAAGTACCTGCGTGTGTAAGACGGTAACATTTTCATTTACATTTGCAAAATCTAGTGGGCCCGATAAAATCCACCCGAGCGTGGTGCGCTGAGCTAGTGGAAATCCATTTGGACCTTTCAGCAGTCCATCCATAATTATATGGCAATAAACCTTGCCTCCCAACAGCACATCTACTTCGTTGGGTGAACTATACGTTGGATCGGCCAACTTGATCTGGTTTAACACAGCCCACTCCGGAGCTACTACTTTCTCGCTTGGGAGGTAAGTAGTGATCTTCTTTATAACATAAGCCTTCACTGCAATCTTGAAGGTGGGATTGGTGAGCGATTGAACTTTCAACTCAACTGCATACTTAGGGACCTCAGAGGTCTGTTCGCCACCTAATCCTGTGATTGAACTTTTAATAGGAAATTTCTTTATCCCTAATGCCTTCACAGCAGCTTCAGTGACAAATGAAGCCTGTGAGCATTGATCTATCAACGCGCGTGTTACCTGATAATCACCTGTCTGCGACTCAGCCTTTACAAGAGCTGTGGGTAATAATGTTTCTTCTTTAGCAATCTCTGTCGCATGGCAGTTGACTATCGGCTTGATCTCTGTTTGTTTGTTCTCTGGAGTGACGTGTGTGGCTTCCTCCGAAACACCTTTAGCTACCTGACCTACATTCCCTAAATTGGCAGCTAAAGTTGAGACCTCCCTTGAATGAAGCAAGGAATGGTGCTTTCTACGACAAATTCGACAACTAGTGGTTTTTTGGCAAAATTTAACAGTGTGATTACTCCCTAAACAATTGTAACATATTCTATTTTTTGTTACAAACTCATGTCTTTTAACTAAGTCCTGGTTTGCAAACTTCTTGCAAAAACACAGTTTGTGAGGCTCTCTACAAAATTCGCACGCTAACACAGGTGCGCTAGCAATGTGAAATACATTTTGTTTGTTTGAACTACTCGAAGGTTTCTCGTAAGCACTGGTGACCTTATTGATGTTTCTCGGCTCAATAAACTCTAGAGCTCTGTACCGGCTGGTCAAGAACTCTTTGAACTGATCAAAGGTAGGCAACGCATCTGAAGCCGAATTAGCTGCTACATTAAGCTCCCATTGCTTACGTGTCTCTGGATCTAATTTCAATGTCAACAGATGTATAACTATGATGTCCCATGTGGAAACATCAATGCCTAGATTAGACAGTGCACTCAAACAATCTGTTGAAGTATCTAACAAATCTTTCAGAAAAGCAGGAGATTCAGATGTCGCATTCTTTTGACTCAGTAACCGTGTAAGGATGCAATGTGACAGATACTTTTTATTGTTGTATCGTTGTTCTAACAAACTCCAGCATCGATCATAGTTTGAGTCTAAAACAGGTATGTTGCGCAACAACTGCTCTGCTTCTCCTGTTAAATAGCTTTTTAGATATTGCAGTTTTTGCACACTATCTAAAGAGTTGTTGTTGTGGATCATTGACACAAATAAATCCCTAAATGTCGTCCACTCTTGATATTTGCCAGAAAAGTTAGGAATTGTTAATTTAGGCAGTTTAACAAAATTTGCCCTAGTGAAAGTGTTTTCATCATTGTTGACCTTTGACTGACTTGAATGAAAACTTATGAAGTCAGCCAAACCATCTTTCAATTCGCATCTGTAATCTGTGTATTCATCTTCTGTTTTGTCATAAGTCTCCTCAACAATATAGCTTTTTGCTTTCAATAGTGCTAAATCATATGTACGCATCAACTCTTTATGACCTTGTCTGAATTCTGACCAAAACTGCTCTAGGGTGTCTAGCCGACTCTCTATGAAATGCTCCGTTATGCGTGCCTTAGGAGATTTTTTGAAATTAACTCGCGCCTTGAATATACGACTAGACAAATCATTTTGAAAGTTAATTAATGAATCCATGATATTTACAAATGAATTAGCTTTAGGCAAAACAGAGTTTGAATTTGATAATTAACTTAGTCGTACTGTAAAAATACTAAGAAATAAACACTTTAAAAAACTATAAATTATTTGAAAATTTTACAAGTGTTTGAACTTTGATACACTCTGAGCAAAATCGGGCGTGGATTCCCCGTTCCAACAGGATTTTCCGAATTATTCTAAGTGTCTACTCTACTAAATTATTCTAAGTTAATATTCCATATAAACTACAGCCAAATATTTTCTATGTCCATGTAAACGATCGAATTCTTCAAAGTAAATATCTTCTAGTAAATAAAGTTCAAAATTCCATAGCAAAATAAACTAATATCACAAAATTAATTATTGTTCACAAGGTTGAAACTCTCTTGAAATAAATTTTAAAGTACTCACGATTCACACTTGACACAACTCACTGAACTGATGTGACGTCACACTTCGCTGAACTCCTTTTCCAGTTGCTGGTACTAGATGTCGCCACTTGACCTCTAAACTGCTGCCACTCGTATCCGCTTCCGTTTTTAGCTTCGGCTACTCGTTGCTAGATGGCGCTAGTAATCCCAGGTAGCTGGAAACTCTACCCGTCTAACCACGGGACGAAGTGGGTCCGCACTGAACTTTCAAAAAGCCGCTCGCTTATCCGATTCGAGGGACCATGTACAATCTTGGACTCTGGTTTCGAAGGGAAAGCAGCTTCAATCAAACACCTTGTTATTATAAACAGAAGTATGTTTAATCTGGCACACAAATCGTCTCTATATACAAAAATAAATTAAGAAATCTTACGTATCCCACGACAGACAACCGTTCGCTAGTTCTAAACATAAAGAGCGACATCTACCGGGAAATTCAGTAAATAAGGCGTTTTATACAACACCTACATTTGTTTTATATTGACAACCGAATAAATCAAATATCATAGTCGTAGTAGTCTCGTAGGTATACTCTTTATTTTTTTGTTGACATTATTACTTACCCCTCTGCCGAAAAACTTGCACAATTGTGCAAACTTTTGTATAGACTGACATGGCTATTTGTACGTTACGTACAAATCATGTAGAAATAGCAATACATTTGACGTCCCCTCCCCCGCAAAAATCGGCAGACTGTTTTGTAAAGAAAATGACAGCGATGACATCTCCCTTCTAAATGCTCTTAGTGGATGGTAGAGGTAAGGAATACAATCTCCATGTAATTAATAATGAAAAAGTGTCCGTCAAAAACCTTAAGAGGGAAGTATACTAAGGACTGTATCGTTTATTATAAATACAGATAAAACCTGGTCTAACTGTTGACGTGTGTATTATTTTGTATTACTATGTTCTTAAGGTATAATCTGGGGGTATTTTTAAGACATATCTGATATAAGAATGTTTTACATTTATTTTATTTTAGGGACTTTATGATGATTTTAATACCTTCTAGCAAATGTAATTCGGACAAGCCTATCGAGCTTAATTTGAGACTATTTCACCGATTCCTTAGTACGATTTAAAGAAACAAAAGGTTAATATGCTGCCAAAATATGCCATCTAAGTGTCCTTTTCATGATTGCTCAATTGAACATCCACAGAATAAATGTGGTGTATTTTATCTTTACATGAAAACGACTTTTTATGCAACATTTTGGATTCCCGTCAATTTCTGACGCCAGGGAAATGACGGAAACAGCTAAAAGAATCTACCGAAATCCAAAGCCTAACGGACATTCATGGCGTTGAACCATGGCTAGAACAGGTCGATAGAAACGCTCCATGATGGTTATATTGTATACCAAAGTCGGGGTTGTCGTAAGTAACATGCCATATTTTCAAAAAGGCCACCAAGCACAGATCCAAAACTTTTTTTCCAACTAAAAGAAATGATTAGACTATGCCCAGATGTTTCGCTTTACGAATCATATGTAATTGCTGTTTACATAGTACGATTTTTTTTGTGTAATACTTATCTTGTTCGCAAACCGTAAATTTTCTTGTAGTATTTGTCCGAAATCGTTGTAGTTACTCGGGAGGATTGGGTAAATATTGTCCAAACCATATGCTTTACGTGATCTCCCAGGACGAAATGTTACTTATTATTAAAGCACTAATTAAACTATATGTGTAATTTTTTAATAAAAACATAATACCAGAAAAAACGGCTAAGTAAAGTTGTATTTATAATAAACGATACAGTCCTTACGTAATCGTCCATACAAAACGAGAAAACGTTTTTCCACTTGTAAATACGAGTATCTTCCATTCTCCATGATTTTTAGTACGGTATTGATACAATGAAAAACTAGGTTTATGGGTTTTCTTTTTTTCGCTACTCTGGAGAGATTTAGATAAATTATAATAGCTGACAGCGTGCCCAGTTTTTGCAAATATTCTCCCATAAAGGAGTTTTCTCATAAAGTCATAAAGGATTCTCCTTACCTCTACCCTCCATATTCACGGCTACCATCAGTATATGTAACATTACTTTCTGTGCATCTCACTTGCACTAATATGCGAGAGCGAGATGCATAGATAGTAAATTACGTAGACGTGAGAACATGTCGCTCCTTGAGAAACACAGTGTCATTAAGCGAAAAACGTGTTTTTTGGGTACAGAGCTTTAAAATTTTCGAAATCTTCAAACGTCTAAAACTGCCGTACTAAAGATAAAAGAAAGAGTTTTTTGCTATATTTTGTTAGATTTTAAACTAATCTTGTGAGTCATTTGAGTAAACTGTGTTTTTTTTGTTTAATTTCTAAGATAATTCAATTAAAAGAAAATTGTAATGTCACTATTCCGTTTAGTTTTGCTTAATGTCACATGACGACTTCGCAATATTTATTCAATTTATGGAACAGTGACACTATATCCAGTTATTTGATATAACTTAAAGTTTATTTCAAAGAAAAAGCGCAAATAGAATCATTTTACATGGATGTTAATTAATATTTACTAAAGTAAGCGACTTTCAGTCTTAAAAAATTAGCAAATAAGACTAGTTTTTCTTTAAAACTAGAGTATTCTTAGCTTGTTTTGTTTGGCTATATTTTTACGATCAAAAATTACCAAAGTAAATAAACAAAGGGGAGGATAATATTTGGGGGATGCGATGCAAGGGGCCCGAATGTCATGTAACGGACCCCAGACCAGCCTCTCCTGCACGTGGTCACCCTGTGGAATACCAAACAAGCCTCTGGCGATCCACCAACCCGCACTGAACCAGCATGGTGGGCTTATGGCCCAATCTCATTTGACATGTACGACTCCTCGTTACGGCGCTAAGTACCCTGTAAAAGTGGCGCTAAGAATCCCCGGGCGGAAGATACCCACGTCATCATCATCCTGCTAGGCCTTGTTCTCATTTACTTGGGGTCGGCCTTCCCTGTTCTTTTCCTCCATTCTGCACGATTGAGTGCAACGTCGGCGTCTATATTGAGGTCTTTCAGGTTTCGCTGAACCGTCGTCAGCCAGGTAGCAGGTGGTCTTCGACGTCCTCGCTTGACTCGCTTCGTCGTTGAAATATCGAGCGCTACCTTAACCATGTAGTCTACAGGACGCCTCTGTACATGACCGTACCACCTTAGACGTTTTTCCGTTAGCTTTTCTGTTATTGGCGCTACTTTGAAACTACCCGGCGGAAGATACCCACAAGCTTTGTCGTCAAAAAGAAGTGGCAGGACAACATTGTCGGATTATCAAATTACTCCGACAAGGTGGCTGTGTTGACGTTAAGCATATCCCAAATCCCAAAGCTATATATTACCTTAACCGCAATCAAAGCCTACGCATCAACATCTACACATTGCGATGATAAGATTGAAGAGTATTACGAGATTATGACCCTCTAAATAAATCTACTGATGAAAAGCAGGAAACATGGACCATTGTCCTTGGTGAAGTCAGATCAAGCACACATACATAGTCGGACCACATATGGCCTTGGCAGCAGAAACGACCGTAGTTCTAGGTCTATTCCATTTGCCTTTGGTCGAAACATGAACGTAGATAAGTAATTCCTTTTTTCTCAAAAAAATTAGAATGGTTTAAGAGCAAAATGTAACAAAATCCAACCAACATATTTTTTTAATTTTGACACTGTTGCTTTTCGATTTTAGCTGTGAAACTAATATGACTGACATACCATTAAATAGAGTTTTTATAGCAATGTCATTTAGAGTGGTCACGCCTTCGAAACTAAAAAAATTTTGACTTACGTGTTTTTTTACAGAAATGATAAAGATAGAGACTCAATACTTTCTGAGAAAATACTTACTTTTAAGTTGACTAAAATGAAATAAAGATAATATGATAAAGTTCAATACTTTTAGAGAAATATACTTTTTTAATATTTCGGATTTTATTTTTTTCCAGCTGAACCACATGTTTTTTTTTGACAAAACTTTGCACAATTGTACTACTAAATGTAAGTAATTATAGAAAAAAAAAACAGCGTTGAATTCCAAAAGGGCATATCTTCTTCCCTTATCTTGCTACGGCCTTTAGTTCCGATCACAGACCCGTGAGAGCAAAAATAAAGTTTAAGACTTAAATCCACCGTAAGCAATTAATTCATAAATAGGCAAAACACCTAAACAGAAACACACTCTTATTTGTAACCACGATCAGTTTAACTTAGAATTACGAAGTAATTTTGACACCTTACAAGAAGAGATACCACAAATACACATTCAGAAGTTCAAATTCAAAATAACAACATTATAAATACTTTAGAAACAGCCAGTAGCAAAATTAAACCAACCCGGAAAAACAACAAAAAACTCACAAGCGACACATTACGTTATTAGAACTAGCTCTTCTGAAGGAGGTACGAATTCTTCATCATCATAAGTATTATCTTTATTAACAGTTTCAACTAAAACAGTAGTATTAACTTTATTCAAATAGCTTTAAACTTTTTTGTCATTCAAGACACATTGAGACATTTTCTACTGTAAGAGAACAATAGTTTTATGGGTAATTAATAGGTAAGTACCTACCTAGTGATAATAATAATTAATGTGTGTTTTGTGTCACCTTGTCAGAAATAAAATTGGAACATAACAGACATCACAAAAATAACTTGCTAATTTTGATGAATGAAAAAGTATCACACAGCACATAAATAATATTATATTATAATTAATAAATATGGGAATCTTACACATACCAACCTAGTTCCACAGTTAGATCAATAGGGCTCGTAATGTGGCTATATCTATCTAATTATAAATAGTCGTCTAGTAGGTACCCATAATACAACTCTATTATGAACCTTATAGAAAAAATACAACACAGTGACATTAAACAACGAATGACATTCATTAACCACACCGTTATAAGCGTTCTGTACCAGTTGTAGTGGCTTTAAGCTTAAAACGACATTTTTCACTTAAGCATGCCAACTGTCGCTATGGTAAACTAAGCTAGCATATTGACACTACACAGATAATGACGATCGACCTGCTAAAACTTCTGTCAGCTTCTTAAAATCACAATGTCACTTAAAGTAAAAGAACAGTACGTTTTTATTTTTAGTCAGCATTATGGCTTTAAGTTTTAAGCAAAACCGTCATTATAGGTATAATGTCACTTTACTTATTTCAAAACGTTATTCTATTCTATTAAATTCAAAAGTACAAGTGTCCTTAAAGGGAAAAGTACGATATTGCTTTAAATTGAGTTTTGATTTTGATACCATATTATAAGTTTAAAGTGACATAGTACGTATAGATACACTATTTCTTATGTAAATTGACGTACTTACCATTGAATCTCATAGAAAACCGTCACTAAGCAAAAAAATACAATTTACTTCCCTTTAATGACATTGTTCCTATGAGACGGGCACCTATTCCCTCTATTCGCCATAACGACATTAGCGCCCTCTGGCGGTTCTAATAGAGCTAGGGCGATAGGTGTCTTCGTATTGCGTGCGTTACGATCATACGAGCTAGATGGCGTTATTAACTCAAAAACCCCATTTTTTGGATAATGACGTTATGTTTCTCAAGGAGCGATGTGTCAATTTTGTTATTTAGTTCTTTAGGTGAATCCTAGAGGCGCTGTATAAAACTCCGATATAACTCTTGCTCAGTTTTTTAGTATACTTAGAAAGGGACAGCATCGTTTTGAGTGGAGTGAAGTTAGGTACATAAGACCGTAAAGAAACGTAAAACGTGACTCACGGCACGTTTATTCACTGAAAGTAAGTGAAAAATACTCTGCCAACTGATGGTAGAGGCAAAGTCACAGTACACCTGTAATATTATCAAAGCCAGGGAAACAAGACGTTAATCCTAATACATTATTAGGTATCTTTTATTTTATTCAACGTTGTTACTTTTGCGTTTTAAATAAACTGAAGAAATTGCTTATTAGGTACTTTGACCATTTATTAACTCACATTATTTATTTTTCGTATTTATTTATTTATTAACATAAAAATATACATCTTATACAATTACAGTGTCCCACAAAACAGTTTACACGGTTTGACTGTGGGACGGGTTATAGACGGGTCTAACGCGAATTATATTCAATTACCTTGATTTACCGACGTTTCGACACAGGTTTCACTGGTCGTGGTACTGGTGGTGGTCTGGTGATGGTGGTGGTGGTATGTATTCAAAACGCGAAAGTTTAAAATATTACTTTGACCATTTGACAAAACAAGATTGTTTTCATCACAGTCGCTCAGTAAATGTGGAATTGCACGCAGGTTTAGCGGGAGTTATAGATAAAGCGTTCTTCCTAGGAAGTTATGAAGTTTCTAGTGCCATAATTAACAGTTTTTTGTCTTTATACTTAATTTTTGTACCGCAAGTGTAATGAAAAACATTGTGTGTAGCTCCGTCAAGCTGACGCGATTTAACTTACTCTCGTTTGCAATATTCAACTTAAGCCCCATGTTGCACAATGAACTACTGCTGCTTACCTTGGGCTGGTTATCTAAGACATAATAACAATGTACGATTAAAAAAAAATAAGAACTTATTCTGGCAATAAGTGACCAACAAAGCTCATCTCATCAAATATCAAGACAAATGTTACTACAGTCGAAATAAACCAAATTAGCCAAACCATTATTCAAGATGAAAGTCATGCAGATATTTCATAACATGCCTGTTCTGTATAATGTGCCAGAACGCAGCCAAGGACGCAGTCGAGATTTGTCGTGTCAGGACTCAGGAAATTGCAAGGCGTATTATGTTAAAGCAGCCGCCAGAGATTTGCATGATACATCGTTTGTAATTTTTAGGGCGATTGAAACGAACGGCCTTGGGAGGAAATTTTGTCACGTTTTTGAGGCTGCGTATATTGCTTATACAGTAGCCGTTACGGATGATTTGAAACTCAAGGTTGGATTGATAAGCCTTGGCGAATATCGAAGCACTTGGTACGTTTATTTTAGCATTTTTTAGGGTTCCGTACCCAAAGGGTAAAACGGGACCCTATTACTAAGACTTCGCTGTCCGTCCGTCTGTCCGTCTGTCTGTCACCAGGCTGTATCTCACGAACCGTGATAGCTAGACAGTTAAAATTTTCACAGATGATGTATTTCTGTTGCCGCTATAACAACAAATACTAAAAACAGAATAAAATAAAGATTTAAATGGGGCTCCCATACAACAAACGTGATTTTTGACCAAAGTTAAGCAACGTCGGGCGTGGTCAGTACTTGGATGGGTGACCGTTTTCTTTTTGCTTTTTTTTACCGTTTTTTTTTTTGCTTTATGGTACGGAACCCTTCGTGCGCGAGTCCGACTCGCACTTGCCCGGTTTTTTACCCTTGGGCTGCTTTTCCATCTGTGAGATACACTCGTAACTTTTACAAGAAAATATGTGTTATGTCCATAAACTTATTTGGTAATAGCTGAAATTGCTATTTTACGTAGGTACTTATTCATAATTTCTTAAAAATATATCACAAACTTCAAATTTATGCCACAATATTTTTGCTGAAAGTCTACCCAAGAATGTTGGCTGGTCACAACACATGTGATTCATTCTGATTTTATGACAAAAAAACACGACGTAGCTTTTTTATATTTTTACTTCAATATTTTTATCCATTTTATCGAGTCGTTAGGTATATTTTGTTTTGCATGATCTTTGCCACGCCAAAAGTCACACAATTTACTACAGTGAGATGGACTGCCCGTCTTTTTTTAACTTTAATATTTAGAGAGGTTCTTGTGCTATGCCTACTAATAATATTTTTATAGTTTGTATGTTTAGGATTCTTCTAACGTACATTCTACTCGTGTAATAAGTTATAAATATTTTAGAACTCAACAAAGTGTTTCATTATCGATGCATCATAAAAAAGTTATCCAAAATAGGTACCTTTGAACTATACGGCTACCACCAGTTTTGACATTGACAGATACGCTCCCGTCTACGTAAATTACTTTCTATACATCTCGCTTGCACTAATATGCGAGTACGAGCGAGATGCATAGAAAGTAAGTAACTTAGACACGAGCGTATCTGTCAATGTCAAAACTGGTGGTAGTGGTTAATGTCGTTTTTATTGGAATTGTCAACTAATTTACATGTTAGTTTGGGTAAGATTTTCATAATAGGAAAGGTCGTTATTCACGCAAAAACAAATTGTCAACGCTCGCAACCTTTCATTACGCACGCTTTAGCCTTCTAATTTGAAAATGTAAAACGAAGAGGTTAGAAATTGGATAGTATGTTTTAATAACATTAATTATTTTTAAAATTTTATATTTTTACTTTAAAATAATTGACAGCATTGTTATAAAGGGATAGTTATGACATTCCAAACGAGTAAATAGTTTACCTTTCCCGTATCGATGATCTACCCTTGGTCCACATATTTCCCATGATTTAATTGTTTACGTGGGATGAATCCGAGTAGGCCAGTAGGACTATAACAAACCATGAGAGACGTGATCAGAATTACGGTAACTCCTAATATACATTACTTACCGAGTACTTACCAGCTGCAGGCAACCAGTATATGAGTGATCTCTGGTAATAAATAGTTGTAACGGATGTCGAGGCCAAACTTATTGGTGTTTGTGCAAGCCGAGTATTCAGTTAGCAGTGAAAATGCCAAGGAGGAATGTTAATGGTCCCATTGGGGTTAGCAAGTGGAGATTTGGATTTATGAAGTGGTAAATAGTCCTCGGACAGTATTTTCGCATTGGTACAGAATATAAACACGTGGGTGCATGGAATGTCTTAACATGCATGTACTTTATTCGGCTTATTACTGTAACACTTTAAACTCTCGCGTTTTGTACACAAATTTAATTACACAATCGGGTCACAAAGAAGTGTATTTCCGTGACCACAGTTGAAAAGTCGGAATTTAAGGTAAAAACAATGAAATTATATCGCGGGACCCGTTTGTGTAATTAAATATGTTGGCTTATTAATTTTCCCATAGTTTACACTATTTCCTAATCTGGGGTCGTTACTACTTGTTTTAGATCCCTTGTATTAATTATATCTTCTATAATACTGTACTGTGACCAAGTTTTCATGAAGTTTCGAAAGCCTAATAGTAATTGTTCATCAATAACTTTAATAAGATGCAATTTCCCAAACTGGGACAAATGCCATTTAAATTCCCGTTGGAAAAAAATCTATACCTATATAAGGTAAACGTTCTGGTGCTCGACGCGATCCCAGTACATGTGATGTTGAAACTTAAGTCATTGTCTATAGAGTAAAGGTGAGAGCAAGGTGTCATCTATTGGGCATTAGCATGTCGAGCACTAGTACGTTTACCTTATCGTTTAATTATAGAACTTGACCTGACATGTATTACGTCTTTAAAGTCAGACGCTCAATATCATTACTAGGTAGGCAATAATATTATTGTCTTCTCCGAAACTACAATCAGTAATCCTAAACAATGACTTGCGTCCATCGGAATTAATATTATTCGAATGGGCGAAGATCAATCAGAAAGTTACAAGCTTTTGATCATTAATAATAATTATCTAATATTTCAACTCCAATATTGACATGATGGTTGATGAAGCGAAGGTTGTATCAAAGTCATTACACACAGATTTGTGCAGTCCTTGGGCGCATGGCCGCATATTTAAGGAATAATAATTATTACTCGTCACGTTACTCGTAGTTACGTAGCTGGAATGCGCGAATAATAGTCAGCTAAAATCACATCTATGGATAGTTTCAAATTAAAAGCTTACTAGTGCGGGAAAGTAGCACCAATTAATATGTACTGTAAAATGACATTATTGATGGATGTGTGGTGTGACAAGAATTATTTATTTATTTAATTATTTATTATACTAGAAGTTACGACTTTATTGTTACATACAATGCTCCACAAAACTACATTTAGTTTGACTGTGGAGTCTCAGTATACTATAATACTATACTTAATTAAATTTAAAAATTAGAATAGGTTTACATTCGTAGTTGAAATAGGTAGGTATATCATGAATACACTATAGGGTAACACATCCCCTATAGAGTATTCAGGAGATACCTTTTTAGACTGATTTTAAATCTATTTATTTTGGGCTCTTTTACTATATCCGTGGGCAAAGTGTTCAGTAAATAGGGTAAACGTTTCTTTAGTGTCCTATCGCCATAATAATTATACACCCTAGGTACTTCATATTTGCCCGCAGTTAGTGCTCTGGTATTATGACTATGATTGACTAGATCCCTGTGTTCCTGGCTGCCATGACTGTTTACAGCTAACATATATTTGAGTTTTAATCCCACTGGTAAAATTTTACATACTTTAAATAATTGTCTATAGTCAGATTTGCAATTGTGTTTTATCTTTTTATGAACTAGTAACTTTAGAAAACGAATTTGTAACATTTCTAATTTATCTATGTTAGTTTTAAACGTGAGGCCATAGCAGTCAAGACCGTAACTAATAATAGACTCTACTAAAGAAGTATAAATACATTTCAACGAGCTAACAGGAACTTTAAAACTAAGATGGAAAAATATGCTTAAAAGTATTCTTAATTTATTACTAATGTAATCTACATGAGTCGTCCAGGAGAAATTTTCGTCGATTTTCATGCCAAGATATGTAAAACTATTAACTCTTTCTATGGGCTGACATTTACAAGTTCCGGAGTTATTAATACTATGAAAACATTGGAAACTATGAGTGAAAATGGATGGGATATCATTTTTAGGTACCAAATATGGAGAATGAATTATCATGAGTTTTGTCTTATCGGCATTTAGTACGATTCCATTATCGTGTGACCACTTGACAACGGCATCGACGTCCTCCTGTACGAGCTTGCAGGTCTGCTCTAGGTCGGTGCCAGCGCGCAGCGTGCACAGGTCGTCCGCGAACATGTGCGCGGAGCAGTGGCGCAGCACGCCGCACAGGCTGTTCACGTGCATCAGGTAACAGAGGGGCCCGCAGCCCGAGCCCTGCGGCACTCCGCAGCGGACGGCCTGCTCGTCACTGAGCGCCGACCCGACCTTCACGCGGAAGGACCGCGCGGTGAGGTAGTCACGGAACCATTGGTTCAGTGGCCGCCCCACCCCGCACTCCTCCATGGCTTTCAGCAAAGTATCGATCTCTAGGGTGTCAAAAGCCTTTTTAAAATCAAAAAAGATAGCTACCACAAACTGTTTATCTGCTAAATTATTGTTAATCTCATCTGTAAAGGCAGATAATAGTGTGTTCGTACTTTTCTGTTTTTGAAATCCATGCTGGCGACTATTTAGAATATGATTAGTTTGTAGGTAATGTGATATTCGGTCGGTAATACATTTCTCTATTATTTTGTCAACACTAGATAGTAAAGATATGGGTCTGAAATTAGAATAATTTTTAAAACAACCTTTCTTATGGATTGGACGCACTATTGCCTGTTTGAGTTTAGTAGGAAATTTTTGTTGATTAACTGATAAGTTAATTAGTTGGGCTAGAATCGGGCTTATTTTATCTGCAACTGTTTTTAGGTCAGACATGCGTATGAGATCGCTTCCTGGTGATTTATGTTGCATCCATCGTAGAAAAAGTAAATAAGAGCGAATCGCCTAGCGTGGTACGGGCATGTGATGCGGAGGGATGATGGTCATGTGACGAAAAAAGTATTACGAATGAATGTGGAGGGAAGTAATGGGAGAGGAAAACCGAGAAAAAGGTGGATGGACTGTGTCAGAGATGATATGAAACGAACGCAAGTGAATGATAAGATGACGGGCGAGAGAGAGGTATGGAAGAAAAAGACATGCTGCGCCGACCCCAAATGAATGGGATAAGGGCAAGCGAATGATGATGATGACAGTAAAACAATTTGTCTCTATTTACAGATTGAAAACACTTTTTTTTACAACTCAACTCTACACGCTGGCCCATCTTAGTGGGCCCGTATGATGCTGATTAGATAATCGTGTAGAGTAGCCATTTAATAAACTTAATATGGTTAATGGTTTGCATTGTCCTGTAAATACTTCTGACTAATAAAAAACTATTCGCATCTGATGCATTAGTACTCACCTATTTTACCAATCTACGCTACGTTGTGATATTGTCAAAGGCTTTCTACTTTTGCATATATATTGCATAAACTGTTAGGTCTAACATTGTAAATATGAATAATAAAATATTAGGTATATTACTCCTTTTAAGTTGAGCAACAAAATTCGCAGGAAATTTGTAATACCTGAGCAACGAGCCGAAGCAAATTTCCTGAGTCGTGACCTTTTAAATAAACACCTCTAACATCCCCCGAAGCTAACACGTGCACTAAAATGTTGACAACCCTCAGAGTGTGCTCAATTTAGATGAATGCTCAGAGTCAAAAGGGCTTGATTAATATATAAATACTCAATCATCTTGTTAAGCTTTGTCGTAGACAGGTAAAAAATACTAGTTAAATGTAAATATGTATTTTAAATGTCATGGATTAAAATAAAAGGACCTGAATAAAGGTTGGGTGACACCGGATGATTAAGGAAATTTGAACACGATTGATTATTTTGGCTCGATATATTTAGATACATCATACTAAAACGTGTATCCAGTATAATCCCGTCTACTTCTACATCACGGTAAATATGGGTTCTTAATAACAAATAATATAAACGAGTTTAACTTTACCTGAACCGTTCTCAATTTGCAAAACATTACGGAACCTTGATTTTATAAATTGCAGCAAAAGGTGTCCATCGATCAAATTTTTAAATTAATCCGAGGTCCCCGTTGATAAATTTTCGGCACGCGAGGCCAGAACTTGGAATGCAGGGGCTGCTCAATTGTCAACACGCACCGATATATTATAATAGGGTCTATCACTACCGGGTCAAGGTGCTAGGACCCAAAAATTTGGGCCGCATTTCAGATGCGACCTTCGGCTTTTTTCGGGACAATGCAAGTCGGACACAATCGCGCAATTTCGCACAATAAGGGCTCGGGTAAGTTGCAGTCATGATTGCCTCTGGGTAGGACTCTGTATGAAATTACTTTGGGATCATTGGGTAAACAAAGGTTGAAGTGAAAAGTAGTCAGAGAAAATAGACTTGTAGTGTCTTGTTCATTTTTGATATTTAAATCACGAAAAACCTTTGCCTACACAAGAGAGTTTTTTTTACAGTTTCTGCGAAATATTTGTATTATATGTGACCGTTTTATTTTCTAAATAATGCGTGCTGCATGTAAAGCGTGATATAGTTTTAAGTTGAATGACCTGTTTTATGTTTAGTCTCACCTGATTATAATGACGAGACCCAAAATTCATCTTCATCCTATATGTGGGTAGATTAGTACCTACCTGCTAAGCCAAAAAGCGCTACCTATCTCAAAATTCATTGCTTTTAAATACTTTATTTTATATAACTGAGAATCCCATTTTCAAAATCATTTGTTTTTTGAGATATTCGGCTTAGGAGGGCAGTACCTATAATAGTTGTCGAACCCAAAAACTACATATAAATGAAGTGACTAGTTGCTACTGACCCCTATGTCCTAATCTATACTAGGAATTCTCTAGACCGAGTTTAGAGCAATTATTTCATGCAACCGATGATGCCAAAAATGCGGGGGTGAGCGGGACGAGGTGAGCGAAGTCCCGTGCCGTGATTGGTCCGTTCAAAGACACGGACGTCACACAAAGACACTTTCGAATCGAACATGGAGTAAAATTACCGAATGCGTGGCAAAGGGGGTAGCGCGACTGTGCTCAGTCTAGTGGCTGTTTTGTCTGTGTACTGACCTGTCTAGGGAGACTGCGACGAGGCTGTAGACTGAGGCTGCTACGGACAGGCCCTGCACATACGGCACCGTCTTGCACATAAGCCATCCCAGCACCCATGCTGCGGACAAAAACAAATCTGTTATGCCGGTTGCTACTGTGGACCCAAAATCAAAAAATCAAGGTATAGAGTGATTGTCGATATAAAAAAAAAATTCCCTTTGGGCCTGATTCGGATTTTGAAATAGACATCTATTAGATATCTTTTAGACATCACCAAGATACGATAACGATATGTTTAAGATCTAACCTGTCAAATTTGACATTTGCGCGATTCTGGAGATACTCTTGAACGATTTCCACAGGATATGACTTAGAGATCCAATTCACGTCTAATAGATATCTTACTCTATCTAACGTAAAAGTGACATTGGTTGCCCGAATTGCGCTGCAAAAGGGAACTAGTTGATATCTAAACTATAACGTATCTAGAATTAATCTAGTACGTGTCGTCTCTTGTGAATATCTTGAAGTTCGAATACGGCAGTTTGCCTCCGCAAAAGGTTTTTTTTTACAGTTTGTGCGGAATATTTATATGTGACTGTTTTATTAAATTAATATGAATAAATTAAATAGAGTGAGAAAGCTGCAACATGTCTTAGGTAGCACTAATAGACACCGTGATTGCATAAATAAATTAAATCTACATAGACATTAAATATTGTGAGTGCTCTCTTGATCGTCAGACGTGTAAAATCTATTAGGCACAAAATTTTCGCAAATATAATTATTTACGCTAACTTTTTGTATGTATGCTCATCAATTTACCATTTACATAGCGATCATGATATGTATACCACCTTGTATACCACCATTTACATAGCGATCATGATATGTATACCTAGAGGTGCACTAGCCAATAAGAGCGCTGGCCTAAGCATTTCCAAAGGTTAAATAATGTAACAAGGTCGATACAAAATGAATTCCATTAAGATAATACCTATATAAAAGTTTAAAATTAATCTCATCTAGAATTAATAATTTTGTAGACAATCTGATAGATAACGTATTTTAAACCAGTAACAGAAAATATGAATAATTTTACTGTAGTTTATTTTCGCATCAATATTCCACATTGAATTTTGCTTTTACCTCTATAAACTAAAGGTAGGACTTACGATGGATATTCATACAATAATGTTCAAATTTCGGATTTGGAGCATAGTTAAAAGATTAAGCTTAGGTTACTTCTTGCAACGCCTTATAAAAGTATTAATGCGATTTCACCCGTAAGAACGGTTGTGAAAATAAGTAGGCGTAAGTAAAATAAACTAGGTACCTATTTATTCATTGTTAACTGTGTAGGGACATCAGATAAAGGTGTTTATGCAACCGATTTTATTACATACATAATATTTAAAAAAGTATGCAGTAATATTATATTATACTGCACGTAACCTAATACTTAGTACACAAAACAGCTGGGAAATAATTATTTAGGTTTAACTTTAATTATATTTAATTATCATCAACATCATTGTTTTGTAGATAAGTTTTAATAAAACCCATTAGTTTTAATAAAACTTATTTATTTTAAATGATTTTACTAGCGATAACTAGTAACCTTCGTACACCGTCATTTTAATGATAATAATGATATTTTGAGTCACGCGGCCATTTATCCATTAACTGTAGCAACTTATTTAAGTTAACCAACTGTTGCGCCCCCATGACGAAGATTTATATCGTATATACCGCCTGTAAAATACAAAATAAAGTTGCTAATGGTAAGCAATGAAATATTTATACCTGCATCAAATATTTCATACCTATTGTCATCGGTCAACTACTTACGGCTCGATTCGGAAAATGAATTAGATATCTATTAGACATCACGCGCACACGTCTAGCTAAGGCTCGCGCGGCTCTCAGCGTTGCGGGAGTACATCTGTATAACTGTGTTCCTGAACACAAAAAAACAGGATAGTAATGCCTTATTTACAAAAAAACTAAAAGCACTCCTTATTGACCTTGCGTGCTACAATGTAAACGAGTTTCTGCAAAAAGATCATTGATCCTAACACTATTCGAACCCTGTAAATAGAAATAAAATGATATGTACCTACCTATATACAATTTCATGCAATGTATGTAGTATTACCAAATTTCAATTTTATTTTTATTTTTGAATACGTTGTATTTTTATTTGACATTAAAATGAGATGTACATTTATCAATAAATCATCTGAAATCTGAAATCAAGAAGTTACGATATGGATAATTTAAAGATATTTGTAAGGTAGATATGTCAAATTTGACGTTTCCGCGATTCTGGACGATTTCCACAAGTTGTGACTTAGATATCCAAGTCACATCTAGTCGATATCTAATGTAGATCCCAAAAATCTCTAGTTCGTCTCCAATCTTGCAATTATCTCGTTTCCCGAATACGCCTGTTAGTCGTCACTGTTTTCGCAAAGATATCAAATCGAATACGGCAACATAGCCTAATTGCGATTGAAAGTATAGATCATTAAATTTTCATTACAAAAAAACAGAACACCTAGCA
This sequence comes from Cydia fagiglandana, assembly GCF_963556715.1. NCBI lineage: Eukaryota > Metazoa > Arthropoda > Insecta > Lepidoptera > Tortricidae > Cydia > Cydia fagiglandana. The sequence goes on from NC_085933.1 coordinate 11,556,983, forward strand.
TCTTTACAGAACCCAAGCAACAAGTTGGCACAGGTCACCAAATCAATATTTACACGCCGCCCTGCATCTAAAACTGGGCCAGGTCACTGTACTACCTGTGACCCGCAGCCTTGCAATCTTCCCTTTCACTCGCACCCACAAACACCACCTAGTCCCTCTCTTTCGGTTGGCCTTGTCCCATCACGACGCATTACAATACAAAAGTTGGAAATGACAGAGCGTCTTCAATTAATTCTGTATCGTAGACGGGCGAGGTAGAGTCGCGATTTCCTTGTAAGGTGGAATGCAACCGTTTTGGCTGTATCGATTTAACTTAGTTAATAATGAATCTGATTTGGGTTTAATGATACGGCTGCTTGTGATTTGTTTTTTATAACCTATATTTTTAACCTTGACCTGAAGTTGACATCCAATAAAATAACCTAATAATTCGATTGCCGTAGTTCAGGTAACATTTAAATCAAGCACGCTTATGTAAATCACTACACCTTAAAAAACAAATTCTGAAAGGCTGTCTGTTTGTGTGTTTGTATATACGCGATAAACTCGAAAACTACTTAACGGATTTTCTGGTGGTTTTCACCTAGCAACAGATAAGAGTGATTCTTGAGGAAGGAATTTGTTAAAGTTTTGCGTAACCCGTGCGAGGTCTGAATTACAATCTATGATCGATTTATTCAAGAATGATATGGAGGCATTCCTTGCTGAAGAAATGTAATATTTGATACTGACAAATCACATCCATAACAAATCCAGATCAAATTCATAACCTCTTATTACATAATAGGTACGCCTCCTGTTATATACAGAATAGGTACGCCTCCTGTTATATTCAAGTGATTAGTGCTTACACAACGGCCACAAAATTGATATCAGTGGTATGTAACCTGCTTTAGAAATAATTATGCATATTTTAAATCATGTATATTACTGGAGTCAGTTACGGATCGCTGCCATATATGACCCAAAAATTTTTTATTAAGCTATGAGCTTCATCACATATGATCTCTGAGTAATTCTAAGCATTTCTAGCCTCGGAGGCGATAAGAAGCGTGCGTCTAGTCGAGGAGGGCGGAGTACAAAGATGGCCGCCACCCGTCATCATTCAAAAAAATCTGTTCTGGTCTTGGTGGCTACTAGGGCAAGTTTGGTATCATTTTCGTATAAACCGAAGACGTATAATTCATTGCTGATATTTGTTTTTTTTTCAGTTTCATAGTAATTTAGCAAGAAAAACGTAAAAAGATAAAAATTTGGGATGGAGGTTTTTGCTTTGAGAGCTAATAACTTTTGTATACCTAGTGGCTAAAAGTATCATACAAAAAATACTATAATAAAGCGCAATTCATGCAGCTTCTAAACACATGTTTAGTAATATCCTACTGTAAAAAGATGGTGAAAAAATTATTAAATGACCGCAGCGCGGGTAGTTGGACTCTCGCTAGGCGGCGTTTATCTTACAAAATGGTCGAGTATCTACGTAGGTAACTATGCTTACTTTGCTAGATTTTATGATGACGAATAAAATGCTTTCTGTATATTTAACGTCCGCAGTTTCCTGTACACAGACATAATTCTGGTATAGGTTAAAAAAATACACACAGGTATCCCCATGTTTAAAGAGGAGGGCGGCTCGCTTAACAAATAAGATCATGTACAACCGCAATTTCAGGTTGGGTTAGGTTAGGTTCGTTAGTTACCTTTTATCCCTCAGAGCAGAAAATAGAAGCCCCGCGAGGCGGGGCTTCGTTGGTTTGTAACCAAGTCATACTTGCATAACTTATATTAGTATGACAAATATACATAGCTGTTATGATTTCTAAATGTAAGCTCTCCGCATAATAGTTATTTGTTTTACAAGGGGGCAAAGTTGTTGTTTAACCGCTCGTGCTAATATTGATACCCGAGATTTCAAAATTGAACCACGAGCGTAGTGAGTGGTTCGAAAAATGGAATCTTGAGCGTTGTAAGGGTTTCAAAGAACGAGGGTTAAACAAAATTTGCCGCCAAGTGAAACACAAAATTTTTCACCACACCAACCTGAAGCAAATATTAAATGTAAAATATCAAACAAAATCAAACCAAATCAAATCCAAATGAATGTTATGTGCAGGTTGAAGTTATTTATTAAAAACAACAAGTAAGTACCTATAAAATTACTTAAAGTGAGTTATAGCATGAAAATTATCGTGAAAATAAATATTTTGCCTCTTCCTAAGTAGTACAATTTCTCTCATAAATAGTGTTTTAATATTATCAGCAAAAATAAGAGCGCTATTTTATTAGAATAATTATATTTATAATAGTTATTTCTCGGACCCAATTTTGGACCCGGGTATATCCTTAAACTACGTTCAAAAGAGAGGTATGGGCACTGTCATCTCGCTTTGTGTGGTAGGGCACAGCACAGTGGATGTCATTCCAGATCTATCCGAGCAGAGCCCAACTGGGGAAGTACGTACTTACCTCCACCTTACAAAAAATACCGGTCAAATAACAGGCCCCACTCAAATCGTTGCAAGTGCATTAAAATTAAAGTGCATAAAATTATGTCTGTATAATGAATTATGTCTGGATGAAAGTATTTTATTCGTCATCATAAAATCTAGCAAAGTAAGCATACCTACGTAACTACTCGTACTCGATCATTCTGTAAGATAAACGACGGTCCGCAAGATAAACGAAAGTCCAACTATCCGCGCTGCGGTCATTTAATAATTTTTTCGCCATCTTTTTGCAGTAGGATATTACTCAACGTGTATATGTTTAGAATATGCATGAATTACGCTATATTATAGTATTTTTTATATGATATTTTTGGCCACTATACAAAAGTTATTAGCTCTCAAAGCAAAAACCTCCATCCTAAATTTTCATCTTTTTACGTATTTCTTGTAAAATTACTATGAAGCTGAAAAAAACAAATATCAGCAATGAATTCTACGTCTCCGGTTTATACGAAAATGATACCAAACTTGCCCTAGTAGCCACCAGGACCAGAACAGATTTTTTTGAATGGTGACGGGTGGCGGCCATCTTTGTACCCCCCCTCCCCTTATTGCCTCCCAGGCTTGAAATGCTTAGAATTACTCAAAGATCATATGTGATGAAGCTCATAGCTTAATAAAATTTTTTTGGGTCAACTTCATAACTGACTCCGCTATATAAATGCTTTTTAAGGAAGAGATAGGAGTTATAGAGATTTACTCAAAAAGGTTTTTTTCTAGAGTTTCGTAGTCAATTAGGAACCTTTACGATTTCGCCACGCCGTGTCTATTTTTTGTCTATCCTTTTGTCCGCCCACGGCTTAGCTCACTGACTAGTGCTAGAAAGCTGCAATTTGGGATAGACATTTAAATGTTTATATTAGAAATGGGTAAAAAAGAAACTAGGAAATTTGTTTAGGGTAGTAGGTTAAACTGATATATCAAACTATCCCGATATCATACTGCCCGGGAACCAGACAACCAAGAGCCCTGAGGGCCTACCGCGAACCACGCTGGAAGTGTTGCCTCCCTGTCAACCTTACGGACAAATTTACAAGTGCGATAGAGAGGCAACACGTCGAACGTGGTTCGCGGTAAGCCCTCTGTCCTTGAAATTTGGCTATGCGGAAATACAATATCGCCGACGCCCACTCCATATTATTTATTGCTTTTCAGCCGTTAGAGCTGGCCACCCCAGGGAATTTATAGCGGGTTCACGCGATGTTGCCAAAATTTTCATTGTTTTCGCGTAATTTATAGCGCTTTGTACATCTGGTTTGTTTTTGCTAATTAAATGGCGGGCGTCTTTTTATGCCAAAGAGTGATAGCGCTTATTAACAATATTATTCCCACAATACTGACGCCATAATTTAGGACGAACGTAATGAATCTATAAAATCATATATACCCGACGTAGTTGTTTTGAGGATTTGTTAGTCATTACGAATTTATATTTTAAATATAAATTCCTCCTTTTAAATGACATTACGCCATTTGTTGGATATTACGTCAAAGTTTATAAAACGATGTAATCTGATATTATTTCAGCATGAAAGCCAAGATTAAGTCTCAAGTGAATACTTAGAAACACCAAACCAAGTTGAAGTTTTAATAAACCAAAACGTTTTGCGTTATTTTATTCATCTTACAAAAACAGAAATCTTATTTGCCATGAACACTTGCTCATGTGAAATTTGATAGGTAAAAGTTTCTTCCACAGACATTTGTATCAATAAACATACAAAGTAGGTAAAATTTATTTTATCTCCAAGAACAAGGAACTTTTATCCATACATTGGTTTATGTTATGTGAGTAATGTGCTTGGTACTATGCTGTTATGTAAGAAATGTAACAAAGAAAAAATTCATACAAATAGTACGAACATTGGTGACTTTTGATTTGATCTCTTATCAATCAAAATTATAATTATTGCTCTCTTTTAGGTAGTTTATATTTAAAACGACAAATTTTTGTAGGTACTTATATCTTATCAATACAAAAACTTAAATGGAAATGGTGTGACCACGTAGCACGCTCAAGCAATGAAAGATGGGCAAAAATAACCACGCTATGGCGTGGTCCCACCGGGACCAGGAAACAAGGAAAGCCCAAAGAAAGGTGGACCGACGAAATAATGGCTACAGCTGGCAAGGATTGGCCACAGAAGGCCAAGGATAGAAAAGCTTGGCGAAAACTGGAGGAGGCCTTCACCCAAAAAGGGGTCTCTACAAACAAACCTTAAAGATTAAAAAAAATACTTATATTTATAACATACTGTAATCTCTTAGAGAATCAATAAAGGCTTTTTCTCCAATATGCTCGGAAATGTTCACCTTACTGTAGCAAAAATAGTACGGGAAGTTCTTCGTTAATGTCAAACTCTAACTAAAAAACAGCAAACTATCGCTGTCCTGTTCTAGCGGACGGGAAGTAAAAAAACACTACAGTAATAACTTATTACTGTAGTGTTTTTTACTTTTAATAATAAAAAACGCAAACAGCCAATTATTATTGCCGCGAGCCGCTTCTACACGACCCGATCAGCTATAATTTCACGTGTATGATCGTGCGAATACTGCTTGATAAAATCAAAGATTATTTTTATATATTTTTTAAATCTCATCCGTGTTCATAAAGCTTACATAGTTTGTCAAAGGACTTTCTCATTTCAAACATAGACAAAGAGAATCATACTATCTTTGTCTTACACTAGTACTAGCACCCAAAAGAAAAGGATGGGTGTAGTTTTCCTGGTTCTTACTGACTGAAAAGTTGGTTTGACAAACTATATTGCGCAATTATATTGAATGAACGAATATTGAATGGTACTGAATGGCAGAATAAGTTTGTGCCTTTAACTTTTAAAAATTAATTAAAGAGGGAAATTGTTTTTGACATTTTGGATGTGAAGGTTTGATTTGAGTGATGCTTGATGCTTAAATAATAATTATTTTAGCTTATTTCCTCGCATGTTTGGAGAAAAGCACTATATATGCCTCGGCAGGAATAGCAATTCGTGGATTCGTCTTCTTTGTCGGACTCCGCTTCGCGTCGTCCGACAAAATCGAAACTCATCCACGAATTGCCCTTTCCCGGCCTCTGCAATAATGTACTATTTATTTTTTATTTTTATTTATTTATTTTATTTTTATATCTTATCAAAGTACATCTTATTTTAATCACATGCACAAGCATTGACACTGTGACTGCACTGACATCTACCTATTCCCTTTTACATGTGTGTATTCTGTACACACATGTAAGAATTGTGTACCTAAGTTTAAATTAAAGTAAGGAATAGTAAACATCGGCTCGCGTCCTGGCGGGTTCAGCGGTCCCCGGCCGGGAAAGTGGGTCAGCGGCTGATCGGGGCCGCAGACTTGTTGCAGAACTTCTGTTTGGCTGCGTATGTCTCGTATTTTAAATTAAAATATCTAGGTATATATAATTACGGGCGAAAGTATAAACATAGATTAGTTTGAAACCTAGTTAAGTTGCACTTTTGTATAAATGTAAGCTATATTTCAAAGTAGGTACCTACTTAGTGAAAAAAACTGAGGTGTAAAAACTGTAGCCAAATTTTCAATAACAGGATAAATGAACAGGTATTCAATTACCCAGGTTTTAAGACGGACACGAAAACACTTTAATAGAATAAATGAGTATAGTTAATACAATACAATACAATAAACAATTGTAGTCTGCTGGGTATAACTGTTGATGAAAACATTAATTGGAAAGCGCATGTAGAAAAAGTTGCTTTAAAACTCTCTAGTTTCACCTATGCTCTTAGAAACATAAAAAAAACAACAGATTTAAAAACGGCCATGAGTGCTTTTTACGCGTTCACACAATCTTGGCTCCTGTATGGGATTATTCTATGGGGTAACAGCACCGAGGTTTCAGACCTGTTTGTTCTACAAAAGGAATGCGTCAGGATCCTCGCCAATATAAGAACCCCCGATAGTTGCAGACCGTTCTTCAAGAAATTCGGTATATTGACTCTACCATCTTTATATATTTTAGAAGCCTGTAAATTCATCCGAAAGCACCCAACCCTATATTCTAAGGCCAAAGATCATTGCACCTATCACATGAACCTGCGTCATAAAGACAGATTAGCGCTACCAAGTAGTAACTTGCAAATGAGTAGTAAGAGCCCTCACATGACAACCATACGAGTTTACAATAACCTACCTAAAGAGATAACCAAAGAGGAAAAATATGGTAAATTTGTTAACAATTTGAAAAAATATTTAATTGAGAACTGTTTTTATTCCATACAAGAGTATTTTGACCTATATAAATTTCAAAAATAATTGTATTATTTATTATTGTATAGATTTTTTGTGTGTAAGTTTTTAGTTATAGTTTTGCAATACCCTAACAGGGTCTCATGTTGCGCCATAATTTTGTAAGTTTCCACCTGTATTTATTTGTACCAACATGAACGCAATAAAGATATTATGATTATTATTTGTATCTCCTTCGATATCACGGGCCTATAATCCCGGTTTTTTGATAGGCTTGCGTGGGGACACAGATCCAACACGTAGAGGCCTCTTGGAGAGCTTTAATGTCATGTTATTATTATTATGATTACAATTTAGTACCTATATTATTCATGCAATAAATGTGCATTCATTGCATGAATAATTGATTGATTGATTGCATTGAGTTGTCAAGCGGACCCCAGGCTCCTATGTGAGCCGTGGCAAAATGCCGGGATAACGCGAGGAAGAAGACGAATAAATGTGCATTCATTGCCTTAATTTTTATTAATTATTGGACGAACTGTTGGAAAATTAAACAACGGATTAACTTTAAAAAGACTGTTTTTATAGTAGGTAGGTATTGAGCTAAAGAAAACTAGTGGCAGTGAAAAAATATATTTCTTTCAAAATTATCTGGTAGTTTGTGCAGAAAGAGAAGAGTCGTGTAATATAAAGCAACCAATTCATTCTATCCCCTTATCTCATAAAACTTTATGAGTCTGAATTAGTTAAATTTTGGTTTTATCCCTTTCTTGCAAATACGAAAGTCAAATTGACAGATAAAGAAAAACGTTCCATGGCTAATTCAGGCTTGTAAGGCTTTTATAAGTAACGCCATATTGATCATATTTCTCTTCACTTTCCGCACATATTCTATTGTTGAGATATCATTTATGTACTTTTTTTCACAAGAAAGATATTTCATCTACAAGTGATGGCTCCTCTTATATATGTCACATATATCCTAGTATAATTATACATTTCATGACGTTGTGTGAACTATCGTGAGTGATATGTTAGCACTTTTTTCAGCGTTGCTCGAGTAACACAATTTCGGTAACGATATCCCCGCCTGGCCTCTTTGGCTCGGAGTTAGGATTTGGATACACACAAACTGTTTTCCAATTGTAATTTCCCCTTTTTTATTACCCTATCCCAGACGCAATAATTCTAATCATTCAAGTACTTATAGGCAAACAAGTTAAGCTTTTTTTTCATGAAGTTGTGTACGCAAATAGCAAAAACGTTATACCATACAATTAAAATTATAAGTGGACAGGATTCATTATGAGAAAGTTGGTAAACTTCTTGGATATGTACTATAGGTATGTTTCTCTGTGTCTGTAATTGTATGCAGAATCCTGTAGGTAAGTACATTACAAATTTCAAATACTTATGGAAGTTCTATTCGAACACTACTACCCTAATTAAATACAAAAGGGGCTTTACCTTAAACTACTTAAGTATTCAAGGCAACAGCATCCGTTTTGACTACGTATTTCGAGGCGTCTACCCTATATATTGTCAATGGCATTATAAACCATTGCCACTGGCAAATTAAATTAAATTTTAGAAATAAAATGTGCCATTTACATTTCACGTTTAACCGAATGGTCCGAATATTCTTATTCATTACCTAACAAGTGCTATAGTGTACATAATGAAAAAGCACACGTGTTTAATATCTAGTATCATGAGCCCAAAAGCGCTTCAATAACTTCCACGTTACGAGCAAGTGTGTTAAATAAAAAAAGAATTGTAACACTCCTCACCTACATTTTATGTAGCTATAACAACATTTTTCTTTTTTTGCTTAATATCATCGTTCGCAGATGTTTTCTGCATGATACAAAATTAATTTAAAAAAATTCAGCGCAAAAGTGCATAAAAAGGTTAAAGTAATCAAAATGGAACTAGAACTTTAAAATTATTACCTATTATTCTTTGAAATTGAACCCCAACCCCTAAGAGAGTGAAAGTTCTTGATACCCGTTAACAGTAAAAGTAGACCTCTATTATTTATATTACCATATTATACCAGTGTCCCCAAATCCTAAGGCGGCTAAGTGATTTCCTCTAGGGGCTGATAAATTGGGTGGCGGAACTAAAATATTGGCTCGCATCGCCCTACTTCGCGCCTAGCCAAACTCAGTTAAGATAAGATGTGTTTTGATAGCAGCAACGTATCTCGTAATAGGCTGACACGGAACCATCACTAAAATGTTAGTTATATTAGGGTTACTTTTATGTGAATTTTGTTAATTTCATTTTGGTCATACCCTTTAGTTTTTTGCAGTTTTTAGTTATTTTGTGTCACTCTAGGTTTTATAGCATTTAAATTAACAGCAACGTATCTCGTAATAAGCTACAGTGGAATATTAGGGTTACTTTTATGTGAATTTTGTTAATTTCATTTTGGTCATACCCTTTAGTTTTTTGCAGTTTTTAGTTATTTTGTGTCACTCTAGGTTTTATAGCATTTAAATTAACAGCAACGTATCTCGTAATAAGCTACAGTGGAATATTAGGGTTACTTTTATGTATCTTTTGTTAATTTCATTTTGGTCAACCCTTTAGTTTTTTGCAGTTTTTAGTTATTTTGTGTCACTCTAGGTTTTATAGCATTTAAATTAACAGCAACGTATCTCGTAATAAGCTACAGTGGAATATTAGGGTTACTTTTATGTGTCTTTTGTTAATTTCATTTTGGTCATACCCTTTAGTTTTTTGCAGTTTTTAGTTATTTTGTGTCACTCTAGGTTTTATAGCATTTAAATTAACAGCAACGTATCTCGTAATAAGCTACAGTGGAATATTAGGGTTACTTTTATGTGTCTTTTGGTAATTTCATTTTGGTCAACTCTTTATAGGTTTTTGAGGTTATTAGTTATTTTGTGTCGCTTTAGGTTTTAATAGCATTGAAATTCTCCTAACATTTTTTACATGTGTATAAGTTGTATTATATCATTATATGTGATCTCAAAAGTTTAAAAACGACCCCAAGATTGCGCAACTCTACTCCCCATAACCGCAAAATTATTTGATTTAAGTAGACATTTTAATGCCCTCCATCGTAATTCTGGCGATATGTTCCCATGTTCTTTACGATCCATAAAAGTGCCGCCATCTGCGTATGGCGCTTTTAATGTTTAATTAACTATCACACTGATTATGCCCGTGACTGGGCGTGATATTTCAAATATATGGAATGGTGCCAGGAATATAACGATTGAAAACAACGAAGTTGCTAAGCTCCAACATTAGACTCTAATAACTGCATCGACCGTCCAATGGCGATGACACTTTCATTGGAGGAATTGTGTTTTCTAATAAACCAATTACTTTATCTATAAATCAGTATATTAATATTATTGTTGTACTACTGATCCTCTAACTCTTGGTCTTAGTTTTTGGTATTTTTCGCTAAATGGCAAATGGTGGCCACATTTTTGCGTTTAGGTGATAGGTGCAAAAAATAAAGAGGTAAAATAAAACCATGTTATAAATACCAAAAGCTTGGGGAATCAGTTGGACAACAAGGGTAATATACCTATTGATTTATACTTAGGTAAATTGATTGGCTTATAAGAAAACACAAAGGCACTAAGTGCGCTATTTGTACGTTCAAGTATTGTGCAATAAAATTAAAATAAATAAATTTAGCATTACAGGTTTGCTTCTTATTATAATTAACAATCGTATAAAGTGTGTTCGCTCGAAAAAAACGTACACAATAATGTCAATAATACATCTTAACAATGTTTTTTTGCTTCAGAATTTTTTCTCGGTTGCTAACTTCTAACACCGAATCAAAAAGCAGAGAAAGCCCAAGAATCACGAAGTAACCCAAGTAACTAATGAATTAATTACGCTAAGCCCGCATACAAAAGCAAACGATAAATCACTAGACAATCTTATCTTGAAAGGAAAACTTACGACCACTGGCACGTTTTTGTAAGAAAAAACCGACTTATATTAAGAATGTGGGTGTAATGACAAATCAGAAAATTTTTCAAGAATGGATTCTTGAGCAAAACCGTAATCATAAACTTTGATTACTTTGAAATAGGTACCTAAATTTCTCTCCATGGTTTTATGTTAGTTATAAAAGTTAACTAATTTATTCAAGCAAAATTATTCCCTGTTTAATCAACTTTTCCGAAGTTTCCACGAAATAAGTGGTTCTTTATTAGATTCGAGCGAGTAAAGAAAGGTAGTGATTCCACAGCGAATGTTAAAAAACGCGACGGTTACATTGCTTTTACCGGTAGGAAGTTATTACTTCCATGTTACTACCTATCATATTAACATACGTTTGCTGATGTTCCTTCAATTTCCACAACATTAATCATTCGTCTCAATGAGAGGCAAGCGAGCCGAAATTCCAATAAGCCGATGCAACCTTCGCGTCGCTCAAACCGTTGCACAAGATTAATACAAGCCCCGGCCTTCGAGGATATTGGATCCCACATCTCGCAAATCGCAGTCCCTAACGCTTATCCAGAAGACGACAGTTGCTTCTGGAACCTAAGATTACTATACGTAAGTGTTTGTTCATTTTAAACGGAATTAAATATGTTTGAAGCCATTTGATTGAGTTATTATTTATTCGATAGACTACTCGTAATTGATTTTTACCTGATAAGTGCTTCAGAAGTTTCAAGAACTGAAAATACTAAATAATACATATATAGAGACCTTGCAGACTTCCATGACTCCGCCATTTTGAACGAGATCCAAAAATTGATACGAATTTTAAAATAGTTTTTTTATATTCAAACCTTAACTATCTAGTGGGTAAAATTGGAGTTTGAAGTTCTTACAGACTTTGACGTTGAAGTTGACGCGGGCAGAGGCTAGTAATAAATAAAATGATAATAAAACTAATCGAAGGAAATCTAAATCACAATTTTTGACAGGAAGATGTGATCAAAAAATTGCTTCAAAGCAAATAACGCCGGTTAACGTAATATCGACAGAACACCTACCTACCCTATTTTTTTTAATCTTAAGCACGCCTCCAAAAAAGAAAAAAATATAAGTAAGTAGGCAAAACAAACTATTTAAGACAAGGCCAACCTCCCAAAATTCCAATATATCCATGCCACCTTCGCGTCGATCACGCCGAGGCCTTCGACGACATTGGATGCCTCAACGATTTATTTTTTAAGCCCTTTGTGACCTCTATCCTCTGTTATGTATGGTAGCAACAGTCTATACTAAAGAATATATAAAACTGACCAAACGCATTGATATGCGTTCGTCCAGAGTCGTCGTCGGAGTTCATCATACTGGATAATGACGAACTATTTCCGTACAGTCACGTGCAATAATAATATGTTGCACAACGAAAGGATTCAAAAACACCTAAACAACACATTCTAATTGGCCTACAAATAAAATAGTGTCAGATAGCAGATGTTTTTGCGGCATTCGTTGTGACTGTATCTTAATACCTACTATAGAAAAAAGTTACAAACGAATAACACATTTAAAATAACATAACCTAATTTATTGGCGTCTGGGTCAGGGTTATCTCATATGCTGGCTAATATGATTATCATAACAGCAACTCAGCATGTCTAGTTTTATTTCGCAATTTATCATAACATGTCATAAAATTAATCAATAACAAAGAATATCGAACCACGACAATTAAATATAATTACATAGGTATTATTAAGTCCGTGAGTATGATTTCTTCTGATAAATGCATTTATTAGAACAAATTCTAATCAAATTACCAACTGTGAGGACGAAAAATACATTGAAGTTGTACAATAAAGTTTCATTGCCAGGTTTGCAAAGTTGTAAGTGTTTTAGTTAAAGGTTGTCGACTCGTGTCTGTGTCTATAATCAGTTCAGCTTACGGGTGAACATAGATTGGATTCTTCACAATATCTATAAATGTTTTTATTTTGTTAATGCATGTTCTTTGATGTAACTTTACATCTTTAGATGAAAAAATATTTCTCTTAATTTACCTAGGCCTCGGCATCAGAATAATCATTCCTTATAAGTAAATTTGTATTGAAGTATTAGGTAAATAAGGGTAATCTACCATTTTCTAATAACCTTCTGAAAAATCTACAGCCAATAAAATTAAGACAATAAAATTAAAATTTACCTTACCAATACCAATAAAACAGATGCAGAATAAGATTAATGCATGATACTCGTATATGCACCATTCGCATTAAGAATTGATATTAAAATACCTAAATAAAACAAACAAAATAAACTCCAAGAATATGTATAACGTAATTCTAATATCATTTTGGTGGCCTTTAAATTGTGCAAGTTCTTATCAATTCATCAGTAATTTCCTTTTGAAGATATCTACGCTCTCAGCGCTATCAGCTGATCAGATCATATTTCAATGAGTCCACGGACAATAGACTCCGAAGGTCAGTCAAACGGACGAGGGATAAACCGCAGTCTACCCTTGGGATGATATGCCCGTTGTCAAATTGACGCTTTCATGGTACAAGGTTAAAAGTGGCAGTGAAAGGGTCTTGAGCCTTGAACACTTTCGCAGTTTTTGTCCTATCATGGCCTAGCTGTTAAAGGGGTTCATCTTAGGATTTATTATGTAATGTGGGCGTTTTCTCAAAAGCATGCCTACTTTTCAATTTATTTCGATTGTCTTCTTGATAATGCTACCGGTAAAACGATAAGATAGTGAAAGGCACACAACTTAACGTAAATAATTGAAAACGTCGAAAACGTAACTTTTTCGGAGCAAACCACCGCTTTACACCCCTCAAAATACTCCCTAAGTGCATCAAAGGGTAAGTTTTTTGGGGGTCCATTTGCGATAAAATAGACATTTTCTTGAGAATAATTGAATAGGTTTAAATTCTTGTAAACTCTGTAGATTAAGAAAATGTTTTAAAGAAACGCAGTTATTTAGAGCCAAGATAAGCAAATAGGCATTTACGGCTCGATTCGGGAAATGAATTAGAGACTCACTAAATATGAAATAGTAAAGATATGTGACGTTCCACAGAAAAAGGTACCTAATGGTGGCCGGCGCTTACGTCGTATAGCAGTTACTTTTACTATCATTCTTTATATGTGACGTTCCACGGCAAAAGGTACCTTATGGCGGCTGGCGCTTACGTCACATAGCGCCGCATTAATATTGTAGCGGCGTTAATAATAGTGTAAGTAGGTACCTTTTCCCGTGGGACGTCACATATGTCTCTCTTTGCCCATCACGGAACAATGGTGACACATCTAATCCATATGCTTCTAGATCTATTAATTGACGTATGTTAAAGTTCAAATCGGGCAGTGTATGGTGAAAGCGATGGATTTAGTCCTATGGGAATATGGGATAGTCGGATAAATGTAGAGAAACATTAGCTAAGGTGTATAGAGCTAGAAAGAGCTTATTTAGGTAAAAAGGTTAGTTAGATTAAAATATATTTGATATCTAATAAATGTTAGTAGGTACCTAAGCGGAAGGAATAAAAAATCATCTATACGATATTTTGATATTTTTTAGGTAAACATATTTTCGCCAAGTAATAGGTAGTGAGTTGTGAATGTGAACCTTAGTCTACACATTCGCCAGAATATGTCGAGGTGAGCTAAAAAATATTGAGAGTCGTGCAAATCGTGTCAAGACAACGTGACAAGATACGCTGAAAGTTTGCATTGTGGGTAACACATTTTAGGTTATAAGTATTTTTAGATTCTCCTTAAAATATTTTTTATCTAGCTTTACATTTTTCGTTCAAGAATACTTTCAGAATGCGTGACTATGTCTAAATCATTTCACTTAAATGTAAAAAGTTTGTCATAAATTTTAATGAATACAGTTTTCGATAATTGCTGTACCGAACTAGTAGATATAGGTAGATTCATAAAACTAGCGCGAATATTCAAATAAGAAATATTTAAAGTTCCATACCTACAAATGTAGCGCTAACTCTTAAACAAACTTAAACAATTTCCAAAAAAAAATGCTTATTAGCTTTAGGAACAGTCGCCATCAGATATATCGGAGCGGCCAAGGCGCACAAATATCTGAACACGCCTTTATTGTCAGTGCGTTAGAGCGCGTGTTCAGATATTGTGAACACCTTGGCCGCTCCGATATATCTGATGGCGACTGTACTACATAACTAATCTTAAATGCCAAAATTAATTTAAAATATTGTTATGTATAAAAATTATCTATGAGTTACTAACATCATGTTTAACGTGATTAGGGATGACTGTTGCTCTCTTTAATCGTCATTTCTGAGACCTATTTATATAAAATATTAGTCTGGTCAGCAAATGCTAACAGTGAGGGGTTGGGTTATTATAAATGTTACATTCGGATGACGACTGCAGCAGTTGAAAACAGTCGATGTCATTGTCACTCTCGATTGTCTTAATAAACTGCGTTGCAATTAGAATGTTCAATCCCTCACTCAACTAGGTATCAAGGATTTTGACATTTACATCACCACATACCTGCCTACCTTCTGCTGCCGTAACAGTCGCAACACTGCACGAAGTGCACGAGCGGTGCTACTGCAGTTGCAATTTGAATGTCACCTTAACAATTTCTACAGCAACGAAATGCTTAATAGTTAGCAAACAAGGTTCCTGATACAATTATGAGCATTCAAAACGCAGCACCGTTAGAGTGACATTTCATTTCCAACTGCAGCTGCAATACTGTTCATTTTACTATGGAAATTGACAATGACAGCGACGCGTTTCCATAGTAAAATGAACAGTATTGCAGCTGCAGTTGGAAATGGAATGTCACTTTTAGACACAAACTCCGAATTGGCGAAGCACATTGGTGTGTTGGCTCCAACGTTCTGCACTAGCAAGGCGAGGTTACTTGGTTCAATGAACCACTGACCCGGTTCCGTTGCTGCAGCGATCGATTCTTTTCAGTATTTACTTTCTTGGAACCTTATTGATTCGCGAATTTGGATTTAGGTTAGCATATGCTTTGTGATCATTTTTATGAAATCTTTATTACTACGTAATCATTATTAATGTGTAATATTTATAACCATTTAAACAGTCTTACATAATTGATTATTTAATTATGCAGACAACCGTCTGTATCCGTCCGGCTGTTAAGTCTCAGAGATTTCCATAACAGCCGAGTAAAGACATAAATGAACAAGAATGCGGGACACTAAGCCTTCAAAATATCTTCATGGTCTGTCAATCCCGCATATTCCGAGGGCCAAAGGAGGCTTTGAAACAACTGTTCGTCCCATCTTGAGAACGCTTTTATCTTGGTGCTTGACAGCACTCCGCAGCTGGGTCACCAGGTCACGTTGTTGCCACGCGACTGCTCTGAAGATGTCGTGTCATTATGTCACTTTAAGTCTAATCGACTTAATGGTACCGGGGGGTCGGGAATTTGAGTCTTCGTTGTATAACCTAAACTACGAGATATACAGACTACTATTTTGAAAACTTAACCGATGTCTGTTATTCAGTACAACATTATAATATTTAGTCGAACTGTATATTATAGATTTAATATTCAGGCTGCTTTCCGCTTAAAATCGTAATAACCATTCACGATATAAATAAAATTGAGTTTACATATGTCCTTTCCATCAGAGAAGGGTCCTTATGCTTCATGTGTATAAGAACCATTCCGCGAATTGGAGGAACTGTCATAGGGATCATCATTTGTCGCGTCAAGATTTACTGTGTGTCTAAGGGTTGATCCTGCTAACGTTTCCAGCATGGTGATGCAGGGACACAGTTTAAAGCACAGACGAAAGTATTGACATAAATATTTCTTTCAACTATAAGTAAATATTAAGACAACTAACTGAAAAATAGAATACCGTTTTATATTATTATAAATAGTGCTATCTCACACATGTAGGAAGCACGCAAAAGAAACGAACTTAGAATAATATTGTATAACTCAATATACCAGTGTTCCGGAAATATTCCAGGCATGTTTCACTAATTACTTTGAATGAATGATGCTCTAATATTTTCCCGAAATATCTCTTGACTAGACAACCCCGATATGATGTTTAAAATAGTTCGTTGCATAGTATATTTAGATCAATTACCGTTGTTTATCGATATCGATGTAATTTACAATGGATTTAATATTTACGACGATGAGAATTCCCCGAAAAAGCTGTTTTTCCAAGTAGGTAGGTTTTCGCAGAAAGAAAACAATTTTCTTATATTTTTTATCGTTCATGTGATAAAAAACTGGACAAATATCAAGAGTCGGACTCGCCCGAGGGTTCCGTACAAATATAAAAAAAAAATTGTTATCGTCTTATAATTATGCTCGCTTTACGATAATACTTGCCAAATGTCATAGTTCTAGGTCAACGAAAAGTACCCTATAAATTTTGATTCCTGACTTTTCTTACTTGTCTTATCAGACAGATAGACGGCCTATGGAAGGATCTTATAAATAAGGGATCCACTTTTTCCTGTTGAGGTACGGAACCCTATAACATAATCTACCCGCCATATTGACTACTGAAAATGATATTGATCATCCAGGCGCTAAAATCAATCCATTACTAGGCACATACACACCATCGCCATAAATCAAAAGTAGTGGTAGGTAAGTACCTAATATTACATTCAGTAAGAATGGGCTAACTTTGGCCTATTCGCTTGTGCGTGGGCTGCCGTGCCAAGAATAAAACGTGAAAGTAATTCCGTTAGACACAAAGTAATCCCATTACTACGCATATAAATGTAGGTAGGGGGCAACTTAGATTTGGATTTTGGAAGGTGGGTGTAATGTGAGATTCATAAATTGGACGTAGTTTAGCGTAAAAGATCCATCCTCTAAAATTTGTCATTTAAAATTTAAATGACTGTCAAACGGAAAACTCGTTCATTTAAATTTTAATTAAATTTAAATTTTAAATGAACGAGTTTTCCGTTTGACAGAAAGTTCAAATTATACTAACAGAATTTTGTGGATTGGATCTTTTTAGGGTTCCGTACCCAAAGGGTAAAACGGGACCCTATTACTAAGACTTCGCTGTCCGTCCGTCCGTCCGTCCGTCCGTCTGTCTGTCACCAGGCTGTATCTCACGAACCGTGATAGCTAATAGACAGTTGAAATTTTCACAGATGATGTATTTCTGTTGCCGCTATAACAACAAATACTAATAAAAACCGGGCAAGTGCGAGTCGGACTCGCGCACGAAGGATTCCGTACCATAAAGCAAAAAAAACGGAAAAAAATGCAAATAGAAAACGGTCACCCATCCAAGTACTGACCACGCCCGACGTTGCTTAACTTTGGTCAAAAATCACGTTTGTTGTATGGGAGCCCCACTTAAATCTTTATTTTATTCTGTTTTTAGTATTTGTTGTTATAGCGGCAACAGAAATACATCATCTGTGAACATTTCAACTGTCTAGCTATCACGGTTCGTGAGATACAGCCTGGTGACAGACAGACGGACAGACGGACGGACGGACGGACGGACAGCGAAGTCTTAGTAATAGGGTCCCGTTTTACCCTTTGGGTACGGAACCCTAAAAACAGAATAAAATAAAGATTTAAGTGGGGCTCCCATACAGCAAACGTGATTTTTGACCAAAGTTAAGCAACGTCGGGCGTGGTCAGTACTTGGATGGGTGACCGTTTTCTTTTTGCATTTTTTTCCGTTTTTTTTTTGCTTTATGGTACGGAACCCTTCGTGCGCGAGTCCGACTCGCACTTGCCCGGTTTTTCTAAACTACGTCCCATTGTAAGTCAATATTTGACCATAAGTATAAGCATAAGTATATACAGGGCGTCCCACGGCTATGCCACATGGAGGGAAAGTACCCTAAATATTGTAGATGGAACATTTTACTGAAAGAAGACATTATTTTAATTTAAAAAACAATTTAAACTGCATTCATAGATTTTTAAATAATTACATGGTTGAACCGGGAATCGAACCCGCCGCACGAGAAAAAAAATCACCCTGTAGCTTTATCATACCGATCGAAAGGCTTGATCATAAGGATTATTTTTTGCTAAAGAACATAGTGTCAGAAACAAAAGGAAGACCATGAATTTTAACATTTGATGTGAAATTTAGCGAAATAATCAAAAGAGTGCGGCTTTGTATTCAACAGAATGAGACTACATTTTGAGCATTTGATAAATTAAATTGATTATTTTTGAATTAAAAATGTTAAAATTCATGGGCTTCCTTTTATTTCCGACACTATGTTATTTAGCAAAAAATAATCCTTATAATCAAGCCTTTCGATCGGTATGATAAAGCTACAGGGTGATTTTTTTTCTCGTGCGGCGGGTTCGATTCCCGGTTCAACCATGTAATTATTTAAAAATCTATGAATGCAGTTTAAATTGTTTTTTAAATTAAAATAATGTCTTCTTTCAGTAAAATGTTCCATCTACAATATTTAGGGTACTTTCCCTCCATGTGGCATAGCCGTGGGACGCCCTGTATGAGTGTAATGAGGTACTTGAAACAGGAGTTTCAAAAATGAACATTTGCTGCATGAAGTTGGATGCGTAGTTCAGTTAACCGACAAAACATGTCATTCCTGACGAATGTATAGATAAATACCCGCGTCGCTTGCTGTGTAGCGCTGCGTCAAGATTGTGCTCATAAAATGTATCATGACAAGGTGAAATGCTGAAACTGCCATGCAAGTTACAAAACATAGTGTCACTGCTGGCGCATAAGATATCCCTCATACACCTGCTGCAAAATTAAAAGCCGCACATATATTATTGATTATCATCACAAGTCCCACCACCACCTCTACTTTCTATATTTTCTATTCGTTACTATAATTTTCCATGATTTACGTTAGCAAACAAGGGCCCACTAGTTGGGCAACTCGTCGCGTTTCAATACAGAAAACTTTAGCCGTTAAGCCAATTAGAATAGTTCTGGCCATAAAGATAAACAGCTGAAAATTAAGTTGTAGGTCGTTATCGTTAATGAGCAACGACTTTGACACTGCGTTTAATGCCGCCCTCGCCACGTAGGTATTCATAATTATTGTTATACTAAAACAATAACAAAACTAACTAAAGTTAATTAATGATTTCTCCTATAAGATTTATAAGCCTACCTAACATATTCGCTGTGATTTATTTTAAATCAGTCAAAATTTCTCCTATAATATTTATACTAAAAAAATATGTGTTATAAATCTGATCTTGACTTGCTTTTGTTTTTTGGCATTGTACACTTAAGATAAATATGTGATTAAATTGAATTATAAATCCAATTAGTACCTCTAAGTACCTGTTGTCTTGACTGGTTGCAATTGCGGATAAGGTAGAACTAATTATAAACTTTCTTATTGTAAGTATTTTCTATACAAATACCAATGTAAAATCAGTAGCATATATTATGAGGCATCGTGTTTGGAGTGAGTCAATCGATCGATTGCAAAAGTGTGTCAATTAATTCAGTAAGTACATAGGCTTCAGTCTCTTCGGACTTCTCAAGACCTTGAACTTATGCCCTATTCAAAGCATATTTCTTTTTTACGACAGATTCAAAAGATTCCAACTAAAGGCCTAGCTCTGAAAAGATGAAAACACGACGATTCAAAGCCCAACTAGATCAGAAAATGGGGCGGAACAAGAAACAAGATAACTGGAAATATAACGTTCTACCAATGTACTTAGTTGAGAACTCTCTTACAAGATACCTACTTATAGGTATGTGTCTTTAAATTGCCTATTGAGGAAAATAATGGAGTTTACGAGTATATTCCTTAACCTGTGATGATCCTGTCCCACTATTGGTAGTTTTAAACATTATATGTCTCATTTTTAGGGATCAGTAGTACCTAAAACTTATAGGATCACAAAGGTATTGAGTTTAAATTAAAACCTTATACTCAAGTATACAGTCCCTTGAAGCGGTGAAAAATACAAACCCCTAAGTTAGCGTGAAAAGAAGATACAATCATGAATGTCGCAAAAAAACGTATATTTTGACACTCAAGGGAATCACGATTTATAGGGTTCCCGTTGACCTAGAACTATGAAATTTGGCAAGTAGGTAATTGAAATTTGAAATTTGGTCTTTCATGACAAGTACAGGGAAAAACCTGAAAACTAAAAATTTGTGGAAATAAAAAAAGAAAGTAAAATTTGTACGGAGCCCTCGGTGGACGAGTCCGACTCGCACTTGTCAGATTTTTAACTTTAGTATCTCATGTTATGTGATACCTGTTCTTAATCATAAAATATACAAAGAAAGCAACTAATAGTGTTCCTATTTTTATAACTATACTTACAGGTCACATCGCGATTTCTAGCAATCCTAGATCTGTGCTGTGTACGACTCACTGAGGTTTTTTCAGACGGTTTCACGCGAAGGTTGCTTCTTATTGTGTCCGTAGTTTTAAGGATGTGTCAAAGAAAGTTGTAAAAACGAAAAGATTTGAACTACTAAAAAAAATATTACATTTTGGTAAAACTATCCATGTAAAATAAAATGACATTCGATTATAAAAGTTTTGATTATTTAATAATAATTAGTATTTGAGAGACTCTCGCTAGGTGGTTGGATCAAGGGTCAGATGCAGAAGGCGGTGATCTTGGACACGGCGCGGATAGTCCGCCGGTTCCTCTCTCTGCGGCCCTGACCACCGGCAGCTTGGGCCCTGCCCCGCTGCTGGCGGCACCCTAGGTTAGGTTTTTTATAATGTGTTTATACTTATTTTTTGTTGTTTTTTTTATGTGTTTTTGTATTTTACTTTTATATTCATGTTATAAATGACCTAGCCTAAGAAGAAAAATAAATAAATGAGAATTAGTATTTCTTAATAGTCCTGTACATGGCCAAAACATATTATAGACTGAGGGAAGTTTTAAAGTGTCACGTTTCAAGTTCAACTATAGAAGCCCATATTAACGATAGCTCGATACGTCTTTGAAGTCAGTGCCAATCTCATGTCATTCCCGCTTTTGTAACATCTTCGTGATACGACGAAATTTAATAATATACGTGCACTACGCCTACGCCTGTCTATTTCAATAAATTCACACGAAATAAACTAGAAAAATGTTATTTCTTTTTTTATACCTATTAGCTTCTTTCAAATTGTTCTTAAAAGTATCAAACAAGTTAACCATCCATGTGACCTAGTCATCCAACCAATCGTTAATTGTTTTAAGCGTCCTTTTTTTTCTCCATAGATTACTGTAGGCTGCAGCCTGCAGCTTAGGCACAAACATTTTTTTAGTCAAAATTAGGCCAAACTAATTGTTCTTAAATATCTATGAGGTCAATAGGAAAACTAATTTATCTATTTTCTTATGTATAATTATGTATTATTCTGGTTGATACAGATTTTCATTTTAAAAGTTACACTTGATTTCAGGCACAGTTTCAGGTATAAGTAAATAGGAAAAAACCATATAACTACTTACTCGTAGAAATAATGTCGAAAGTTACATAGTTTGATGTTGTTTGTCTTAGGATTATACGCCTACGACATTGCCAAGGACGGTCAAGGAGAAGAAAAAAAGCTCTAAATCCTTTAAGACTACTGAAAACAAGTAGGTATTCTTCCAATGTAATCCATTATGCTGAAAAAAATCCAAGCGCGAGTTGGCACTCGTACCTACTTCATCGGACATAGGGCGACTGGACTAAGTACTTACCACATTTATTATATTGCTTAGTTTTTTTGGATTCCGTACCTTAACAGGAGAGAACGGATCACTTTGTTGTCCATCCGCCCGTCCGTCTGTCTGTCTGTCAAGACTGGTGATCCAAAAGACTCGAGCCCTGTTAGCCCTTTTCTAGGGCTCGCCTCATCTCTTGACGCCTATAAGGATAAAAGCCTATTTTACTAATTAAATAGACAAGGCTTTTAGCCTTTTAGGCGTCAAGAGATGAGGCGAGCCCTAAAAAAAGAGCTAACAGGGCTCGAGTCTTTTGGATCACTAGTCAAGACCCTTTACGTCGGGAACGCGTGGAGATACCGAGTTGTAATTAAAACCATATGCTCAGGTCTACAGTCTCTTGAAGCTGTAAAAATAATCAAACTTCTTAGTTAACGTAAAACTAGGTACCTACGGCTGTTTATGCCGCAAAAAACGTGTATTTCGACACTCAAGGGAATCAATATTATTAGTATGTATGTATGTATGTATGTCACTTTATTGCACATAAACAGGTTTACATAAAATGGACAAAAATTAGTATTACTCGTATTACCCTATGGTAGGTACTTCCCGTTGACCTAGAACGATAACATTTGGCAAGTAGGTAATAACGTCTTAAACTACAAGTACAGGAAAAAATCTGAAAACTGTATATACTCGTATTTGTAAAAATTAAAAAAAGTTAAATTTATTCGGAGCCCTCGGTGAGCGAGTCCTACTGGCACATATCCGGTTTTTTTTTTTCTTAAGACAAATAAATTATTAATTAATTAACCCATATATGCCCATTGGGTTGTTTTAAACCGACTGAGAAAATTTATAAGGTTCTGGTTGGATCTTTCGGGTATGGGAGGAACCCTAAAAACGTTTCTTTTTAAAAATAATATCACGTTTTTCCTTTCTCCAATCAAATAGCGATCGTATCCCGTGGGATTTTTTGATACTCAGAACATTTTCATGGACCATTAAGAAATGTACTTAACATTTTTCTCGTATATAATTTTAAGATAAATAGGCGATTTTTGTTCAAGATTTAAATTATCTAGTTATATTCGGTCTTTCTTTCTATTGAAGATTAATTTAAATTAATAATTAAAGTCATATGAGCCAAGAAGGTCACATAAGTCAAACATCATTTGAAAATAAGCTATAGGTTTTAAATATTGATGCTTATTATTAAATTTCATAACTTTGATTTATGATATTTAAATTTAAATTTAAGAGTTTCATGGCTAATTCAATAGTTTTTATAAAATTGTATTGATACATACGAGTATATACTAGGGAGCTGCTAATAATACACAAGACAAGGGCAAGGGCAGATTTTATTTCCTTAGTTTTGCTTGTCTCACAAAAATGTCAACGCCCCAGGACAAACTCACCGACACTACCGTCTTTGTTAAACGTTTCACTAACAATATATCTAAAAGTTAACTTCTCAATTTAAACTTCCAGCCACAATACAGATTCAATTTAGTCAATTATACTTCCGACATAAAAGGAGAGAACCTCCATTGATTGATTTTCAGTTCTAACTCCATTAGAACTCCTATTAACTGTGTACGACAAAAGGCCAAATAAAGCTCAGACTTACGAGGCTTTCAGTTTACTCAAGTGTTAAGCCACTTGATATTGCAAATTAAGCTTTATGGTTTAAAACGTAAGATTGAGTTAACAACGAGTGGCATGAATACTCTAGCGGAAGTACGGTAAAGGACAGAAGTGAAAAAGCGGTATTCAATTTAAATTGATTTCTTGATTTATTTTCATGTGGCTATCATCATTGTAATAAAGTTAAAATATAAAATTACGTTGTCAAAGAATTGCAGTAGGTACCTATTCACAAAAAATCTTTTTATTAAATAAGATCTTAAGTTTTGTAAAAAATGTAAAATAGCTAGTACGAATTAATAATGTTTACTTCAATGAGTCATATTTTGTTATTATGATTTAGAAACTGCTTCGTATTAATCAGTAGCATTGATGAAATATTATTGCCTCCATCAAAATGAGGAATGCTTATAAATAATATTGGATAGATTAACGTGCAAATGAATATCTTTCATTACTTAGGTATCATTTTATTAGAGGTATCACAATTTATAAACCATAAATGACATCAAAAAAGGAGCACTAAAATATACAACATAATTATTTTAATATTGTCCCTAGACGTATCTAAATAGCTAGATTACGAGATTTATGAGACAAACGGCGAGACAAGAGAAATACATGTCTGCGCATGTCTTACGCTCAGCCGTACTAGAAGAACCACTAAATCAAAGTCCATAAAACTTAACGACACGAAATAAAACAAAAGTGTCAAAGGAGTTTTCGTTCCGCTTGTACCTTCGGTCGATGACCGGTCAAGAGTTATGCTCGTAGCGCAGCACAGGTATTTCTGCAATACGTAACTGCATCCTGTATGCACATGGGCTACCTACTACGCCGGATATCTCAATCATTAAAAAAGTTTACTTTCTTAGTTAGCTCTACTTTCGAAGTCTTTTCTTATAGATTCCAATTTAGACGTAAAAACAGTATGTAACCAATAGGTACATTTATTCTAAATTGAGTCGATCCTGCATAATATTCATAATTAAAAAAAACCGGGCAAGTGCGAGTCGGACTCGCGCACGAAGGGTTTCGTACCATAATTTAAAAAAAAAGCAAAAAAAAAACCGTCACCCATCCAAGTACTGAACCCGCCCGACGTTGCTTAACTTCGGTCAAAAATCACGTTTGTTGTATGGGAGACCCACTTAAATCTTCATTTTATTCTGTTTTTAGTATTTGTTGTTATAGCGGCAACAGAAATACACCATCTGTGAAAATTTCAACTGTCTACCTATCACGGTTCGTGAGATACAGCCTGGTGACAGACGGACAGACGGTCGGACGGACGGACGGACGGACAGCAGAGTCTTAGCAATAGGGTCCCGTTTTACCCTTTGGGTATGGAACCCTAAAAGTAACAGAAAGTTTCCAAAATAGGTACAATAACTTGAGTGAAATCAGAACGGTCACGTCGTTCACGGGGATAGATATCAATAATGTCAACATATTGCGCCATCGAAACGGAAGCTCTAAAAATCCCATAGAGACCTACGACCCAAAAAACTGGAAAAGGAAATCAAACCTTCGCAAAAAGGATATTACTGATATCCGTTCCAAACTTATTTGGGGCCAAAACTACTAAGTAGGTGACCGGGAATCGAACCCATGACCGCTTAAAAGCTCTGCGCGGGCTGAATAGAAAACGCGAGTCACTTTTGCTGTGAATAATATTGAGGCAACCTACTTTTGCAAAAAACCGCTTTGCTTGTACATGGAACAGCTGAGATAAACGTCACTAATATTTATAGCTAGGGCTATTGAAAAAAAAAATACTTTTGAAGCCGACGAAAAATTATTAAAATCAAATATTTTCCCTTTTGTATGTGATTGCAACTGACATGTTTGAAGTAGGTGCCAAGCCTAATCTTAAAAGCATCAACACACTATTGAACCGAATGACGACCCTGGTGTGGTTCCATGGATAAGAAAGAAAGATGTCCATGAATTGTTTTGAAGTAGTATTGACCATTATTGTAACTTGGCATCGACTTCAAACATATTATCAGTTGCTAGCATACTTTTCAACAAAAAAATATTCTCCTAATTGGTTCAGCAATTGGGTGGTGTTTAGCAAAAATGGGTCATCCCACATGCATTTTGCAATAAAATGTCAACTTTAAGCGTAAATTTTTTGAGTTGACATTTTATTGAAAAATTAATGTGGGTTGACAAATTATTCCTTATCAGCATCCAATTATGAAGGTTTTGAGGTAACATAAATATTCTTAATATTCATATGCAGATGAAACTCTGTGATGGGACGAAACCCTTACAGAATCACTTACGGACTGACAAGTGACCTACTCAGTAAGTCACCTAATATCTTAACTAAACCACCTATATTTTCCTAGGTGAGACATATTATGTTCCTTCAAACATAACACCTGACTTCACACTCGCCCACCCTCAATCCCATTGTTTACACGTAGGTAAGTTTACAGCAATGTCGTCCTATTTTAAATCTTAACAGAAAACTGTAGGTTGATTGGTGATAGGTAATAGGTAAGAGATCGAAATTTTCCTATTACTTACACCACAAACTACTATACTTTATCACGCTTACTACTTGTATTACTTATATTACATACAACAAAGTACAGACTAGCCAAACATTTGGCCAAACTAGGCCAATTGCTGAGGAAGTTCCGACATACATAGCAGGGGTGGTGTAAACGGCCGAGCAGTGGACCAGTGGGGCAGGTCATAACTGTCGTAATACCGGCTGTTCCCTAATTTTCGTATTGGGGCGGTGTTATTACATATGGCTATGTTCAAATATTAAATAAACTTACCTTCCGTATGAGTTAAATTAGAAGTCGGTTTTATTATTTGAGAATTACCAGGCCCCAATTTCACATCGGTGACAGGTGCGACAATTGTAAAACATCGCTATTGCCGACGTCACAGGCATCCATGGGCTACGATTACCACTTACCATCGGGCGGGCCGTATTCCTGTTTGCCACCATCATTATTATTTAAAAAAACTTTATTATATCGGAAAAAAAACAGATATTTCTCTTGCGAAGTTTCTGACAATTGTGGCTCTGCGTGAAGCCATCTAATAGATTAATGAAATCCCAGAACTCCTATCTTATACAATGCAGGCACAAATCACTACACTAGTTCTAAAAACCTGATGGATGGCCAGGTGCGGAACAAGTACCAATTAAGGTGGCCCAGTTTCGGAGTTTTTGCGGGTAAGGCGAACAGATCGAAATGTTCGACCCATATGTGAGACTTACAGCTCAGTCAATATTGACTGCGCGCTTCCTTAGTCTAACCTAACATCATGTAGGGATCTGAAAATCTGTAGGTACTTAACACTAATTCAGGCAGATTTCTAAACAAAAACTGTTTTTCTTTACTTACGAGCCCCTATGCGCAAGTTTTCATAAAGGAGTTTTGGAATACTAATTTTAACTTGGGAAAACTTAAAACGGGCTCTTACGGTATACTACATATAACTATACATATACGTATACGTATAACGAGAGTTCTAATAATTACTGTTCAAAACATAGACGAGGAGGATATTCTGAATATTCTGATTTTAGTTGTAGTTAAATTACGGTAGCTCAGAACTAGATCAAAATACAAGTAAATAGAGCAAAGTTTACTTAACCAGTAAATCAGTCCCATGACAGTTTCAAAGATGCTGTTGACCCGGTGCCCTGTCTGGCGTCTACCACTGAACACAGTGCGCTTGACAGGGGACTTGTAGATTCCAATTTATAGGCAGCCAGTAATTACGCTATCGACGAGGGAGTAACAGCGGGAATAAACGTTTGATGTAATCGAAACTTACGAGTAATTCAATTTCAAACTTTTTGCTGGAAAAACTCTCAAAAATAGCTCATAAAACTTGATCCGACTATGATTGTGAATTGACGATCGACGATTCTAGAGGATGTAATAAAAACAGGGGCATATTTTTGACCTTTATTTGTTTTCTGAAAATCAATCATTATTAATACGACGTGTCGTAGGATTCTTAATTAAATGTACCCCTTCTCAAAGAAAAAACAATTCATTATCCTCTAGACTACACTTATTAGACTAAGACAAATTGTCTTCTAAAGCTTAAAAATCTTTAAGCCAAAAAAATCTCATCTGTAATCTGTCTTTACAAGCTTCAGTGAAAAGAGACGTGAGTAAAATTTAATACAAGCCTGAGGGGTCGGCAGAGACAAACTTCATCTAATGCCTGCCACGAAAAATATGTTTTAAGCGAACGTGCTTGACGTTGGCGCTGGCAGTAGATTTGTGAAAAATAAATGTATGGTGATCAACATAAGAAGCAAATTCGCTCAGAGCTTTTTAGTGGTTCTCGGGAAAATTGTTATCCACCTTAGTCAAGTATACAGTTGCGTATTAGCGAAAAATCTTAGAGTGTAGTGTCATTCGTAACACTGATTTATTAACCTTTGAGTAATTTGACATACCATCAAAGTTTTTTTCTGTACCAAGGAGAAACGGTACAGAGGAATTATTCGAGCACACTGTTTTCCTGTTATTTATGAATAAAATAATAACACGATGCTAAAACAAAACTTAATTATAACCGTTAGAGGAATAAATAACAAAAAGAAACCTGAAATTAATAATTACGGTTTATAGTCACGTGTTTGTTGTGTGTTTATATCACGTGTGCATTTGTACACGAAGCACGGCCTAAGTAAAACACGTGAGTCTAAACCGTAATAATTATTTGCAGTACATATGCCCTAGTGTGGTAATTAGCGAAATACGTGCCTATGTCGAAATATTAAAGGGCCATAATTATGTACTGTAAAACGTTGTACAATACATGTGCGACTAGTAATTCGCAAATCCTGTCGATTTAAAACACTTCGGTCTTGTTTCAATTTATCGCCCCTCGTTGAGAATTTCCTACTTTTCGCACTTTCATCTGTGTCTATCTTCTATCTATAATGTACTATTAAATGTTAGCATCTCTAACCACAGTTTAAATTCGAAAAAGAAACCTTCTTTCGACAGTCGAATAAAAATGTGAAAACTATTTGGAAAATAACCTATACAGAGATACGAACCTACATAAATTTCAGGAACAAGGCTCAGCAAGCTTCGTGGCCTTAAAACGGTACTCAACCGAAAATCTCTCCATTATATCACGATTGTATAAAATACTATTTTACTTGAGTCATAATTGAATTGTATTGTACTCTATACTATTTTTAGACCCGTGTGTCCATCCATTCTTCGTTATATCATCATCCTTACATTGCTCTTTTTCTAAATTGCAAGAACTTTACACAGAAAATTAATAAATTATATCAATGTCAATAAAATTAAAAACACAGCGATGAAAAAACATCAGTAACTTAAATAGCAGTTACTTAAATCAGGTACTTTAAACAGCTTTTGAAATATTGGAGTTAATATATTCTAAATCAAATGGGAATTTGGTGTTATACCTCCTAATCTTTTGTTTTATATTCAGTCCGAGTACTCGAATATTTTAAAGCTCAAATAATAAAAAGTTAATTACTGGTAGGTATATTTATTCTAGATAAATAAGTCTTTAAATGATTTTTTATGCACTCAAAAACGACTATTCAATTTACTTCGCTACTTCAACATCTTTCACAACTAGTTTAGAGTTAATGGCCGAATGTCTCGAGGTTAGGGTTCATTATTATTCTGAAAACGAGCGACATGGTTGCCGAATTGCCGATTCTGATTTAGAAATTGGTTACGATATTTATACGAGCTTGACTATCATCTTGGTGATTTGTACGCATCTCACGCACGACTTTCATTGCACTTCGCATGCAGCAATTAGTAGTTAGTGGGGTTGAATCAAAACAAGATCAGAACCATAACACATTGTTAAATCAGAATCAGCTTCTCGTCCTGTGCTTCGCACAAAAGAGTAGGTACACGGTCATAAGATGTACATAATAAATTATAGCTAGAATAAATCCCCAATAATAAAGGTGTAACAGCAAAAACCCGGTGAAAAATGAGTTTAATATTTGTTTACAATTCTTTATTGATCAAGAACAGATAACATGGATATGGGAATGATTACGTCGTTTCAGGTCATCCACTACACTCATGATTCTTTTTCAAAATTGTTTGAATAAATACAGGGTGATTCAGGAGGTCTGAGCAAGATTCATCTTAAGTATTTATTAAGTAATTTGAGGGGCCCACTGATCACCAGTCCGCCGGACGATATCAGCCTGTCAGTTAATTGCAAAAAGCCACACATTAACAGTTGTATGTGCTCCAAAACCAATTGTAAATATAAATCGAAAAGTAAAACATTTCCACCAGTCATTTTAGCAACTTTCTCTGCATAATTTGTTAATAATACAATATTCTTACTTTAGTTTGACGAAACCTGAGGTGGATGAGTTATCTGTATGGTGACGAAGCCTGCGCTGTGGATCTGAAGGTACCTATACTGTTATTATTATGTTTTTTTAGTTTGAAATAAATAAATCCAAATCGAAATTTTTGACGATCTGCCGCTACAATATCACAGATTTTTTTGAATATTTTATGTGAACTTCTATAGTCTAATGCTATTAAGTACTACTTGTAATTTTACGAGTATATCTTTATTCGCTCAGACACATCAAATAACTTTTCGTCGTCAAAGTAGTCCGTCTTTTTTCATCAATGTTATTGCAGTTGTAAAGCTTATTTCCCGTCGTTTTATATTGTAAACCACCATTTATTGTCTTGCGATAAACTCCTGTGCTTTATTGGCACAGACGCGGAACCTGCGGAACATATCTGTAAGTACCTATCGACTAAATTTATGGGTGGCTTGGGAATTTTAATAGGTACCTTCTTAAAATAATATTATCCTGCATCGATAAGTTCGATGTCCCTTACATTTTCATTATAGTGATAACTACAATTACTCTATCTACATTTTATTTAGGTACTTCGAAATAAAATAAAAAGTTTGCCATTCAACTATCTTATTATATTTTGAAATTGCAAATAGGTGTCAATAAAACAGATAGATTTAAAACATTTCCTAATTGCGTTGCGTTTAACAATTTTATAAAAAGAAATTGAAAAATTGAAGTAAACTGTGCCGAAGTATAAGAGAGCAATCTTGCAATTAGATATAATTTAGCGCTTCATCGAGTGATAAAGCGCTAAAATTATCTAATATGGAAAGGTTGCTAAGTTAGCTTTCTAGTACTATCCTATCCATCCTACAATCTATTTTTTTTCAATATTTACCAAATTTCTTCGTCCCAGTCAAGAACCGGGTAAAATCACGTAGCGCAAACTGAAACCTTTTAAAAATAAGAATAAAAATGTATGGAATTTGTTTTCGCTCCTTACTTTTATAATAAATATTTTCCATTACGTCAATATCTAGGGAGGAAAATGGGGACTATGTTTGTGTGGATAAGTGGCCGTCCGCTATCATCTTAATTGTTTATGATGCTACTAAGTGTCAGGATAACGCCTACTTAATGATAGTAATTTAATTCCAGATTCACAGACACACGAATTTACGACAATCTGCAATGCTTATAATTTCAATGACAAAACAATAAAGATCGAGCAAGAGAGACATCATCACATCAAATGGCCCGCGACAGATACACAGAACAGCTGTGTTTGAGCGGGACGGATGCAGTAGACGAATGGTAGAAAAACTAACATATTACGTCTAGACCGGAGAATGAGACGTTCAAGGAGTTTCTTTGAAAGATTAAACTTGATATAAAGATGCGGTACGTTTAGTAAGAAATCTGCTTGATTTGGAATCTGGTTTGTATGGTAATTTCTTATTCTCTCCTCATTTCATACATTGTTTACATTTGACAGCTGAATTTTGGTTAAATACAAATGGTCGCGGGTAATGGAAATTTCAGACGACTTTCACTATATAAAATCTCTTTAGATCAACATACTGCGAATTATAATTAATGTTATCTCTGTATTTTAAATTACCTGTACTGTCACTATTTAAATTTGCTAATTTTATTTAATTTTTCATTTACAGTATAATATTGACACTCTACTAGTATTATTTCCATTTTATTTTACATTATATTGTGTTTGCCGATAAATTATTGTCATGTTGGCATAATAAATTCATAAATACCCATGCAATTTATAAGCGACATCCGTCAAGCAGGTTTTCATTTAAATAATATCGTTCGTAAATAAGATACCAAAATAATTTGCTGTCGTGAAGTGAATACTCACAATTTACGTCTCTCACAAAGGTGAGCAAATTGGGGCCAGTCCCTTGTATAATGTCGTTAGAATTAAACTCATTTGGATACAATTATACGAAAATTTCGTTTAGACTTTGATGTCGTCCTAACAGATCGTTACAGTAATTATAAAATGAAGTGTATATGTATTTATAGCACGACGTGGCTTTCGTGTGTCATCGTTAAGTGTATTTAAAAGTGTGGTTTAGGTAAGCATGAACATTTTTTTATAGACAGTATGTCTCTATGTAAAGGATCCTGACCGAATTTTCATCATTTTTGATTATTTTGCCTTATAAAACACAACCGAGGGTATACCGACGATTAACTATCAAAATCGAACTGCTATTTCCCGGCCTTTGCAATAATGTACCTACTACTATTTAAACAGTTTTTACTTCTCTAGCTCTAACTAGTTTTTAATCCTAAAAACTTTTGCACATATTATCTATAGCTCGTTTTTTAAAACTTATGTCTAAGTGACTTTGTCTATTCGCCCAGAGATAAAATGAGAAAAGTCACCTAGACATAAGTTTTAAAAAACCAGCTATAGATAATATAAATATGTATAATAGGGCACAATAATCAGTAACAATTTATTAAACTACGACGCAAAAACAAACTTCTTATATTGTGATATGAAAATAATATCTAAATAATGTCAGTTGCGCATGCATTTCGCTCCTATATGAATTGGCGCAAGCGAGACCCACGGGCGACTGACATCACATCATTTAGGGTCGGTTGCACCAAACTGTTCGTATCGTTAAAGAGTTCGCTAAATTTTTATGTATGGAAAGTTTCATAGTAAAGCGCCGGGGCGCGCCGGCTGACGTTGATCAGTCTGTCAAATGTGGTTGGTGCAACTGGCCCTTAGATTTATCATTTCATCAAACATATCACGCCTTAATGGGGTTACGGTGCCTTTTGTATGTCTTATCCCGTATACGTACACAATTTGGACTGAAATAAACAATTTCAAGGTTATTCATTCTGTAGCAAATTTTTAACAAAGGCATACGAAGTGTTAGGTTACACGTGTAAGGTAAATACGATCTTTCGCAATACATACTCACAATTGATGTACATAGGTATGTTTGGCTGTAGGTATTCTAACAATTTGTTTACAATTAAGTATTCATGGAAGAACAAAGTAATTATTTACTTTTATGTTCACGTCCTAAGGTACACACATCATCCAAGGACCATACATCTTTTCACATAGGTATGACTAACATTAACAGATACCGATTAATCGGGTCACTGAAATTGGTGTAACGTTGATTTACAATTGCTTTTAAATTGTTCGTGCTCACTCATCTTTGATAAATGACCACGAACAATTTAAATTGAATGAAACGTTCTACAAGAATCAATCGTTATCATTTAACTACATCTCCAGAGTTCTATCGAAGGATTGCAAGTACTTATGTCTGCCATTCGCATCACATAAAACTCTCTCACCATCGCGCAACTTGTGGACCGATTTCATTACGGACTTAGTCCATTCTGTAAGGGTACTATTATTGCAATTCTCGAGATTTTTCTTACCGTTTCTGCAACATCTCTATAAAACTTGAAACGTTGTAGAACAAATAAAAATAATTACTATCTATTCTATTCTATGAGAGAGAGGAGGAGGAGGGAGAGTATGTAGATTGTAGAATGAGGAGATGATAGTGATGCTGATAAATCGAACTGGCTCAAAACCAGGGATGTTGCGGATATTTGCATCCGCGGAACATCCGCATTATTTTCAACATCCGCATAAAACCGATGCGGAGCTTATGCG
Source organism: Cydia fagiglandana (assembly GCF_963556715.1). Taxonomy (NCBI): domain Eukaryota; kingdom Metazoa; phylum Arthropoda; class Insecta; order Lepidoptera; family Tortricidae; genus Cydia; species Cydia fagiglandana. The sequence goes on from NC_085933.1 coordinate 11,591,008, forward strand.
GATGCGGATGTCGACCAAATCGGTAACAGGAACGTTTTAGCGGCGCCGTAAGTGCTAGGCGAAACGTGGTCTTTCACTATCGGCCTCATCTCAAAACTCAAAGTCGCTCAACGAGCTATGGAGAGGGCTATGCTCGGAGTTTCTCTACGTGATCGAATCAGAAATGAGGAGATCCGTAGACGAACTAAAGTCACCGACATAGCCCACCGGATTAGCAAGCTGAAGTGGCAATGGGCAGGCCACATTGCACGGGGTGCTACGGACAGGAAACCTCCCAGAGCGCCAGGTCCCTTCTCATTCCTCTTGATCTAATTGATCCGGGGGTAAGGGAAGGGTTCTTGGACGGTGCACCCCTGGGGCAACGGTAAATAATCTCTTGATTTTCAAGTGATTCCTTACCGGTGCTGCCAATGTCCTGTCGTGGGGGGGTTGAGGGGGTTCCGCACAGGGTGTCCTCTCAATTAGGGAGAGTTCACCCGAGTGTGTGTTGGAGGGGGCCTTCGGGCCGGGCGCCTTTGGGCGCGTGAGGGCACAGGAATGCCGCTGACCTGTATAAAACTGCGGTCCCCGTAACCGTGTAGGCAGAGGGCCTATGATGACGGCCGGGGGGGTTGCCACTGCTGGCCGGCGCCGGCATGGTGGCCACGAGGATGACCACCTCTATAAAAAATCGCTAAGACAACCTGAGGAGGTGGAACCCGGGGTTTTTCCATCTCCTCCCGGCGTGGAGGTTGTCATGAGGGATCAGTGTGTGGTGTCGCCCTGCATACTACCTTCGAGAGGGGGAGCTTCGGCTCCAGGGCCTTCGGGTCCAAGGAGGGGACAGCCTCGGCTGTCGGCAGCAGGCGGTGTTCGCGGTAGAATGCTCTGCGATTCCGTGTTCACCGTCACTATTGCTGCGAGACGGGCATACCGTGGAGGGTTTAGTCGGTATTTGGCCCCTTGGCCACGAGTCCGACATATCCGTCCTAGTTCCCCGGCTAGGCGGAATGCCTAAATGCATTACTCCACGTAAAAAAAAAAAAAAAAGCCACATTGCACGCAGAGAAGATGGCCGATGGGGTCCAAAAGTGCTCGAGTGGAGACCACGGACTAGCAAGCGCAGCGTAGGACGTCCACCCACAAGATGGACAGACGATCTTGTTAAGGTCGCCGGAAGACGTTGGATGCGGGTCGCTTCCAACCGGCACGTATGGAGGTCCAAGGGGGAGGCCTATGTTCAGCAGTGGACGTCTTATGGCTGAGATGATGATGATGATGATGAAGTGCTAGGTAATTTCGTCATTATATAACGAAATCATCTAAATCCCGTTAAGTCGGTCAAATTACTGTTTATGAAACGCACCGATATTCTTGCTCAAATACTAAACGTTTAATTTTTTTAAATAAAAATGACTTAAAATGTAATATTTGACGTCTTTGAAGTACCAAATCTTGCCATCCGCATCCACGGAGGCTTTTAATTTCCGCATCCGCATCCACATTTGCAGATGTCAAAAAATCTGCATCGGCAACATCCCTGTTCAAAACGACAAAGTTTAAAACGGATTCAAGTAGAACACCTACCGATGCAGACAACTCGCCTATCTCACAATTCCACTCCAGAGAGCAGTTTCAATCGACCTGTCATATTCTTTAGCAGCCTTTTATTTTCTATTCTGCGGGATGGCGTATAATATAAGTAACTATTTATGATCTTTATATAAGGTGTAAATAAGGTGTAAATATTATACAAGGAAAGATCCAAGGGAAAAGATCATCCGGACGAAGACGTAACTCATGGCTCCAAAATCTCCGAACATGGTTCAAGCAGAGCACACGCTCATTATTCCGCGCAGCTGTGTCTAAAGTTCGTACAGCCCTCATGATAGCCGACCTCCGGTAGGAGATGGCACTGGAAGAAGAAGAAGAAGAAGAAATAAAGGAAATACCTAAGTAACTACAGTTTTCGTCATTATAGATTATTATCATATATTATCATCATATTACGACAATATTTTGTTTCGAATACAATGATGTAAAAAAATAAAGGAGTGATTATAATACCAAGCGTAAAATCATTATCAATATATAATAGCTCATTATTATGAAATTCTCAACAAAACTAGACTAAATTCTACTAAATAACTAAGTTACTGGAAGTTTAATCACATTTCGTACGTTTTAGTAGATTTTAGTGGAGAATGCAGGCTCAGGCTCAGGCTCATCACTTAGAGTGCTTTAACGGCATGTAAGTGTCCATTATAGCAGGATGTTTATCGAAGCAAAAAGAAATATGAACAAAAACAAGATTTTTACTAACTCTAAGAATATTTAAAAAAATCAAGAAAATTTACTCCCCTAAATTTATTAGAATTTTAAAAATGATTTGCAATATTTAGTTGACCAAAACAATGTCAGTTTTAAAGAATTATGAAAGACATTTTTTGATGTTTTCTTAGTTTTATCTAAATATGTTTTACGAAGGGACGCCGTCATCCAATACCCAAACCCTACACACAAACCCACAAACCCTATTGGGCTTACTGTGGGACTAGGTCAATTTGTGTAATATTGGCACATAACATAATTAAGTTTCACCTGTTTTTAATACGCTTTAAAAATATCTTATGATTTCTTTTTAAGTATATGCATGCTTGCCTGGGTAATAATTAAAAAATACACGGTATTTGATATCGACCGTGATAGTTACTAGTGTTAGTATTAATATGTGGTGTATTAAAAACAATAAAATAAATCAAAAGAATGTTTCGCAATTAATATGAAAACCACAGTGTTCAAAGCGCTAAAATCGCACTCAGTCTACACTTAGGTAATAAGGCCGTTAAACTATAAGAGCCTATAACCCTAATTAGTTTTCTGTCCCAAGAGTATATCAACTCATCTTTGATTGTCTAGCTACTCGTAAATGAAAACAATTCATCGTTATCTGAAAGGCAATTGCTCTGTTCCCAAGGTACCCCGTTTAGGACAATTATATTTACGCAGAATACTTAATAAAACTTGACGACTAACATTTTTGACTAATCCTTAAGTGTAAGTATTTAAAATTGTCTTGTACTAAAGACAAGCACTTCTCTCTGTTAAACATTAAATTATCACAAAAAAATTGTTTCATATCTACTATAACTAATAGTATAGTAGTAAAACAAGAAACAATAACATGAGATAACACACATCATTAGTACAAAGACGAACTTATTATTACTTACCTACTTATTTATTTATTAAGTATTTCAAATTCCAGAAGACTGAATAATAAATTGTAATTTAATTCGAAATTAAATCTCACTAACAACATTTACATAAATGGAGAAATTATTTCTAACTGCCTTTAACAAGCCCACAACGCAATCTCTTTAATATATGTAAATACGAGGAGGGCTCCGTGTTAATATGCATATATTCCATAATACCTCACTTGACAAAATCTTTTTTTAGCCTTAGGATTATTTAAAAAATGAAAAATGAATAAACACAAAACAATGGACTAAAGGTTCCTAAACATGTTACAAGGGATCAAAATTGATATATTTCCGTCAAGGGCGTACATGCGTGAATCCTGGACGTAATGAGGGATTCAAGTCGGGACGCCCAAGACGAAATAATTTTGATACCGTGTGACACATACTGCTTTTCACATCAACTATGAGGAAAATAAAAAAAATCTTAGTGTTGACACAATCTGATGCTTAAACAGATTATTTAAGCTAAAAAAATAATGTGCAAAATTTTTTCTAAATAATGTGCTAGAACAGAAAAGTGTTACTTTGATCCCTCCTAGCAGGGAAGAAAAGTGCCACTTTGATCCCTTCTAGCAGGGAAGAAAAAGCTCTTTTCCGAATAGGTGGTGTGAAAATATTTTTGTCTCCCGCCGCCCACGAGTTCCTCCAAGTAAAAGTCATAAAACCCTACAACATAAAATATTGGTTTCATATTTCAAGGTCATAACATAAATGATTTTACGCGAGTCGTCAGTATCTCGTTAAGTCGATATAAAAAATAATTCGACCATTTTCAACTTACCCAAAAAATTTACGCATTTCAATATCCCGTTGGCAACGGAACAAGATATTATTATGCGAGAATAAATGGAGCATTTCTGGAACAATTTCGACAAACGCCTCAAATTAACATATCATTACGTGAGACCAAAGCTAAAATAAGATTTATAAAAGATTACGTCTTTGAGCTCGTTATTTTTTGTTCCGGTTATCAAGTTATGTAAAACAATTGTTTAACTTATTCACCGCTAAACTGTAGGTAGGCTCGTAGTGTTACGACGTAGCCTGCCGTAGTCATAGTTTTCCCAAAATGTATGTAGTTAGAGCTGATCGGGGTAAAAGAATAAATAAAACACAACTTACTTACCTTATTGTTTTGTATTCTGATCTGCCTGTACTGTATACCTTCTCAAACATTGAAAAAAAAACTATATAAAAATAGCAAAAGAAAATTTCTAATAAATTCAACAATGCATTTAAAAAAATATAATGATGAAAACAGTACTCACGAACAAAAATGTTGGACATCAGCGTAGCGGGTAGACAAAACACGATCACCAGAATATCAGCAACGGCCAAGTTCACGATAAAGAAGTTGGTGACAGTTCTCATCCGCGGCGAGCGGTACACCACCGCGATCACGAAACAGTTCCCGATCAACCCAACCACGAACACGAGCAAATACGCGGCACAGTACACTGCCGTCATTATCCCGTTGTGGCGATACATCACCTCATCATTCATCACACCGAAATCAGACCTATTCATCGTAATGTTCATCTTCAATGGATGATGACGGTCCATGTCCATATGATTGGATAACGGCTCCAGGTCCGGTAGCACACTGTTCTCTGGCACAAATTTAGTATTTAAAACTTCCATTATAGAATTTGATATAACGTCCGCAATATGATTTTTTGAATGATGTGGGTGAGAGTGATTCCTATGTCGGCCGTGGCGAGTCTCGTGACTTGGATGCTGAGTTGAGAAGTTGAAGAACTCGCTTACATCGTTCGTAAAGAAATCACCTGATGGTATTCTTAAAGGAGCCATATTTTAAATTAAGTCATATCTTACACAAAACACCGAACGTCAGCAAAGAAACTTCACAGCACTTTACGAAAATTCTATGTCATAGAAAAATACGAAAGTTTTGGAGTGTTCGCGCGTTGGGTCGTAGAGGGACTACGCGCGTGTGTAGCGGCGGTCGAGCGCCGTCTGAGCGTAGCCTCTACGGCGTAGGCCCGCTCGGAAACGACGCATGTGCATTTTGGCTAAAAACCAACCCACAATATTAAGAGTCCTAGATCACTTCTATTCTGCACGTCATAGAGTTTGTTTTTCTTCAACTTAACGGCTTCAGGCGTAGAAGGTCGCAAATGCATGGAAAACCGTTAGCATTTCATGAATTTTAATCACAGTGACCCGTAATCAAATTTGAGCCTCGCAGAATGCAGTCAGCGCGTTATTAACTGCAGAGAAACTCAGAGTTGGCAATAATAGCTAACTAGATAATATTGATATACAATGTGATCAATCTAAATGAAACATTGAGGGGTAATCTCAACCTATAACAGAACTTCTATGCCATGAAATTATAGGAAATTTGTATCACCGCGAGATTTTATGCCATGTATGTATCTGACGGGTTTCTTTCGAGTATGATGGTATAAAATAGCTTCTAAAAAATTTCATGACCCATTGACAGTATAGGCACCATTCACCTTCGTAACGCATTTACTGCCAGCGAGAGCTGCACGCAACGAGCGTAGTAGGCAACGCGAGAAAAACCGTATGTAGCGAAAAGCGCCTACGAACAGAGAACCCGCCTGGCGGGACGCTGGCAGTGAATGTGTATAAAAGAGGGCGTTAAATAAACGGCACTCCAGACGTTTATAACTGGAATAAAGATATAAACTTAAGTACTAAACTCCAATTTTACACAAAGTTAATACAGCTTGTTAACTTGTGACATAAAAACTTCTTTACAGCAAAAATAACAAAACCGATTATATTATAACTCGCCCGTTTTGTACACATATTTAATTACACAGACGGGTCTACCGCGATATAATTTCATTGTTTTTATTTTAAATTCCGACGTTTCAGCTGAGTTGCACTAGTCACGGTCACGGAAAGACTGAGTGTCAACGGAGATATAAATAAAACAACACTAAAATACCTGAAATTGTTTATAAAAAAATTCGGAATAGACAAAGATATTGCAGCTACCCGTTAAAGTTTCATGTTTATTGTTATGTCCACGGCACGACACGCAACACTCACAGTATCCGTATTTCATAAAAGACAAAGTCATTATGCTCATAAACGTAAAATACGGTATTCTCAGTATATGTTACATTCATTACTTTCATTAGTGTTTCTTAAAACTAAGAAGTTAAAATTGATGGCTTGTCATTTTTGAACAATATTTCACACGATATCTGTGTCTCGTGTGTTCACGGGCTCCATTCAATATTAGCTTTGCGATCATAGGTCAAAAGTTACGAGTTCGAAACACATTCGGCGCGATTCGGGAAATGAAATAGAGATTAACTAGATACGATATAGTAAAGATATGTGACGTCCCACGGGTAAAGGTACCTTATGTCGGTTGGCGCTTACGCTATTATTAACGCTGCTCCAATATTATTGCGGCGCTATGCGACGAATCTCTAATTTATTTCCCGAATCGCGGCGCCAGCCGCCATAAGGTACCTTTTGGAATGGAACGTCACATATCTTTACTATTTCATGTCTAGTGAGTCTCTAATTCATTTCCCGAATCGAGCCGATTATCCGTCAGATTAAGAAAATACGCACAAATAATTGTCACATTAAGTATTAGCATAATTAAAGCAATAACGAGGACTAAACTAATCAAATCCACAAACTTCTTCTGTTAACTACCAACCAACCCCCCACCAAAGATATATGTAACTTCGTATAAGATGAATAAAGTCTAAGGAAAAAACGTGCCTCGGAAATCAAGAAAAAGTCATTCTCGGATAGATGCCGCACACACCTTTAGCACACACGGTTTCATATTTAACAATTTTAACACATAGATCAAAATCAGTGAATGAACATGGATCAAAATGATATAAAAATAATAAAATGTAACCAGGAGTGGAGTGGAGTCGAGTGAAACGCAGACTAATTTTACTTTTTATAATTGAAAGTAACTCAAATACGGTACAGAATGTAACTAAGCCAACCACCAAACGATGGGTCGGGAGCCGATCGCATCGATTTAGGGGAAAGGCGGGAGTGTATAATAAGTGAGCCGGGTAACCGTCAGCACTTGTTATATTCGAAGAAACAAAGATAGCGTACAAAATTGGCAAGGGTTTCTTATGGATCCTACGTTGATCAAGCGTTCGCGAGATCTATTTCGACGCCAGCGCCATCTCTTGACATATGTTGGCCCTAATGACGTAGTTCCGCTATTCGTCACTGGATGTCGTTAGTAGTGGTGTTACATATTCTCCCCCTCTATCCACGAAGACGTCTCGGCGAGTAGGATGGACATTGATTCTTATATTCGTTAGTTGGTAGCTTTGGCGGTTGTCTTCCTAGGCCTTCCTCTCTTCCGTATAGGCTGTAGAGGTTCCGGTAAGGTTGGGCCATTCCCTCTAAATGGGGTTAGTGCTGAAGTATGGTAGGTTCCCACTTCCTTCTCGGGTTCGCTAGGGTTAACCAGTTTGTACGATGTCGCGCCTCGCTTAGATTGCACAACATAAGGTCCATCTCGGCGTGGCATCAACTTGTTACTCACTCCTTGGGCGGAACGGCTGGCCGCGTGGGTATCGGCAAGCACTAAGTCACCGGCTTTATATCCTGGGTCAGGCCGTCTTGCTTTGTCAGCTTGTTCCTTCCGAGTTTCTTCTTTGTCCTGTCGGAGTTGTCGGGCTCGCTTTAGCGTCTCAGCCAGTAATAAAAGTTTCGGAGTAATGGCCGGCACAAAATTCTCAGATAACACAATTTGCTTTAGGTCGTGTGTGACATCGTCGGGGGATCGAAGTTCGCGGCCAAAAGTGAGATAGGCTGGTGTATGGCTTGTCGCTAGACTCACTGCTGTGTTCATAGCAAATCTTATGCACGCAAGCTTTTCAGACCACTCCCTGTGATTGTCCTGCACCAAGATGCCAAGTTGAGTCTTTATATCCCTATTTTTCCTCTCTACGGGATTCGCAGCTGGGTGGTATACAGGGGTGAACGTATGGTGAATTCCAAGACAAAAGGTGACCTTCTGCATAACAGCACTAACAAATTGCGATCCGTTGTCGCTATGAATGCGCCTGGGAACACCATATCGAAGGAAAACTTCATTTATCATAGTCATAGCGCATGCTTCCGCGCTGGCTGTATCCAGCGCGAACAGTTCTACCCATCCGGTTGCTATATCCTCCACCACTAGGATCCAGTTTTTATTAGTTACTGAAGTTGGCAAGGGTCCGAACAGGTCGAACGCTAGACTTTCGAATCTTTGATTGACTGCGGTGGTTTGCAACAGTCCAGCAGGTTTTAGGTTTGTTGGTTTATAGCGTTGACACATTAGGCAAGTTTTCACATATGATTCTATGAATCTTCTCATACCCTTCCAGTAATACCGACGCGATATCCTTTGATAAGTTTTATCGGCGCCGTAATGACCTGCTAATGGATCGTCGTGATAGGCCGTCAAAATGTTTTTCCATTCGTGCTCGGGAACCAACAATTGGGCATCCTCGTTATTTTCATCTGGATTGTATTTATAGAGCACACCGCTATTCAATACATATCCTTTGCCGCCCCAATAGATAGCATCTTCGCCTTCCGTCTCTAACGCTTTTATGATTCTAGCTATATGTTTGTCTTTCAACTGTTCATTGCGTATTTCAGAAGGTTTGCGTGCAGGCATATCTACCACAATGGTGCATAATTCGCAACTGCTTGAGTTATTAGCGTCACACTGGGGTCTGGACAGAGCATCGGCAACCACATTTGTCTTTCCTGGTGCATACTTAATCGTAACGTTGTACGCTTGCACAATTAAAGCCCAACGTGCCAATCTTCCCGTGGGTGTTTTAATCGTTAATAGCCATTTAAGCGCTTGATGATCCGTAACTAATGTTACTTGTCCACCTTCAATATATCCGCGGAATTTGTTGAGTGCCCAAACTAGTGCGAGTGCTTCTCGCTCCGTGGTGCTGTAATTTCTTTCTGCGGAAGTTAATAGCCTGCTAGCATACTCAATCGGGTGTTCGTCCTCTCCCTCCCCCTGGACTATGACGGCTCCGATTGCGTAGTTGCTCGCATCGGTCTTAATTATATACGGCTTGGTTTCATCTGCTGGCTTCAGAACTGGTGCAGAAGTAAGGTGACACTTCAAATCGTTGAAAGCCTTCTCCTGGGCTTCTTTCCATTCCCATTGAGCATTCTTTTTTGTTAATCTCGTCAACGGTTCGCTGACCTTGGAGAAGTTCGGAATGAAGCGTCTGTACCAGGAGCAGGTTTGTATGAAGGATAGTAAGTGCTTGAGGGTTTTGGGCTGTGGTAGACTAGTAATTGCTTCCACCTTGGAGGGATCCACTTGTAAGCCGCTTGCGGTGATCAAGTGGCCTAAATACTTGATAGAATCGCAACAGAAGTGACATTTAGTGAGGTTAATAGACAGATTATTCCCTTTCAGCACTTTCAACACTTTATCCAAATCCTCAAGATGTTGGTCGAACGATTCGGACAGTATTATTAAGTCATCCAGGTACGCCAGCATTCTCACATCTCCTACCAATACCTTGACCCGGTCGATAAGCCGTTGGAAGGTAGCAGGAGCATTCCGTAGTCCGAAAGGCATTCGAATAAATTTGAAAATTCCGAATGGCGTTATGAAGCTGGTTTTGTTCTGGTCTTCCTCGCGCACCTTTACTTGCCAATAACCAGAGCGCAAGTCAAGTGTGGACATAAATAGAGTCGGCTTGGCGTCACGTAGAAGGTCATCAATTCGTGGCATCGGGTAGAGGTCCGGTACGGTGATGGAGTTCAACCTTCTGTAGTCGACGCAAGGGCGTAGACTCCCATCCTTCTTTGGCACTAATATAACAGGAGCAGACCATGGTGAAGATGAAGGTTGGATAATACCTTCGCTGAGCATCTTGTCGATCTCGTTTTTCAACTGTTCCCTTCGGACTGGAGACAGCCGGTAAGGTGGTACAGCTATTGGTGCGTGGTCGCCTGTGTCGATAGTGTGTTCAATCAACGTCGTTGGTTGCTTACTAAATAGGCAAACCTCCTTACTCTTCATTATGACCCCTTCTATACGGCTTTTCTGTTCATCATTCAGAGTTCCCATTTTGACTGTCCCGATGTCTAATGTACACAGGTCAATGTCATCAGCAGTGTAGCCCGTGAATAGCGCTTCAGAATTTGGCGACAGGGTAACTTCGGTTTCTTCAATCGCCTTTACCGCATCCGCGAACATATAATCCATATGGTGTGGCTCCGGTACGTACCCATCAAATGTATCATGAGCTGCAACCTTGGGTTCATAACCGTATGTCGGGTTGGTGTGCCTAGACACGACATCTGGGTGTAAGTCGGGCTCAAACTGGGCCAATGATACGCTATCAGGTCCTTCCACGATGAAATCATAATTAACTCCTGGACGTTCCACAAAATTCCAGGAACGTTGAGGTATGTTGAGGACCATGCCTGCATCTTCTATGAACCCCATACCCAGCAACGTTTTATTTTCCTTAGCATGTGGAAGTACTACAAAGGTTGTGGGTACACTCCGATCACAAATTTTGACTGGCACTGTAATGGACAAGACTTCTTCTCGTCGTTTCAAGCCGTCTGCCATGGTTATATTAGCAGTTTGTCGAGCAAAGCTACATTGTCTTTGCTTTAAGCACTTGTACAGTTGATAGGAAGCCACACTGGATTTAGCGCAGGGGTCGACAAATGCTGTGCCAATAACATCAAAGATGGCAATCCCCACCTGCATTCTCGGGCGGGCGTCTAAGTTGATGTCTAGCGCGCAAAACCCAGTTTTCTCCATCTTGATTGGTTGAGCTTCTTTACACTTAGGGCATTTGCTTCGTGTGTAACCAGGCATTCCACATCCGTAGCAGTAGAGAGTCGACATACTTGGTGACGGCGCTTGGGTAGACTCCGTTTTAATCTCTTTAGGAGGTTGTTGTGTTTCACCCATTTGCTTCAGTCTTTTTCGACATTCCTCAACGGTATGGCCCGTAGCACGACAGTACTCACAGCGCTGTTTCTTTTTGGTTTGCCCAGTTTGCTTTTCGAATTGGTCTTTACACAAAACTGATGAAGACTTCTCACGTAGCACCTGTTCAACATTCCTAGCAGCAGTTAGCAGCTGGTCGAATGTCATCACTGAGTCACGTGGTATTCTCTCGCGAATATTAATGTGCAACTGACCATGAATAGCATCTATTTGTAATTCCTCTGTCAAACCCGGTGATCGTAGCTGGGTCAACAGGGCTCTGTTCTTTGCGATAAACGTTTCTGTCAGCATATCCGACGGTTGCTTGCGTGAAAATACTTCCTGGAATATTTGGACGCCAGATATCTTCGGTGCAAAAGCGTGACGCAATCTTGCCTCGAAGTCGGTCCAACAGGTAATATTATCTTTCACTCCTTGCCACCACGTAGAAGCTTCACCTTTCAACACCAGAGGAAGACTCATAATAGCAGCCTCGTCCGACATGCCATTAACCTTTTTATATACTGATGCGGCTGATAAAAACTCTTCCAAGCGTATAGATTCCCTAGTGCCGTCATAGGAAAATGACACGTTAGCAAATGATGCCGTTGTAGTCCTGACACCGCCAGCTGCGGCTTGAAGAGCTGCGGCCGTAAGTGACGTCACCAACTGCTGTAGCTGCTCCGTAGACATAGAAATGTTCTCCATCTTCTTTGTATTGGAAGGTCCGTGAAGTTTACGCGGTCTCAATCCCACTCTCAGTATAGGTCTTGTTTTGGGTGTAGCCGCAGGTCCTCTTCCGGATTCCGCCAGCTTGGAGGTATTCGGCCGAACGTTGAGCGCCAGATGTAACCAGGAGTGGAGTGGAGTCGAGTGAAACGCAGACTAATTTTACTTTTTATAATTGAAAGTAACTCAAATACGGTACAGAATGTAACTAAGCCAACCACCAAACGATGGGTCGGGAGCCGATCGCATCGATTTAGGGGAAAGGCGGGAGTGTATAATAAGTGAGCCGGGTAACCGTCAGCACTTGTTATATTCGAAGAAACAAAGATAGCGTACAAAATTGGCAAGGGTTTCTTATGGATCCTACGTTGATCAAGCGTTCGCGAGATCTATTTCGACGCCAGCGCCATCTCTTGACATATGTTGGCCCTAATGACGTAGTTCCGCTATTCGTCACTGGATGTCGTTAGTAGTGGTGTTACAAAAATGATTTATCCATATATATACATTTTTTGATAATTTTATACGTTTTCATTTTGAGTTTTAGTCGTGTGTCGATAGATGGCAGTAAATGTACTGTGACTACAAAACTTACAATGACAGGACCCCTCTATACTATCTATTCTTTTTGCCCCCACTAACCAACCGGAGCAATATAAATAGATAGCTAAAAGTGATGAAGGTAGACTCACGAGTAGAAAGATATGAATCATACATTAATCTGACACGCTCGAGTAACTAAATAAATCCACTCTTGGGCTCCCCTCTCATAACGTCATATTGTAAGGTATCAAGGGATCGATAGCAACACTTCAAACAATTCGAAACTACAAAGGCGAAACGGTTTATTACAGTTCGTTTTTTTTAGCATTAGAAATAAAGTAAACAATCTTGATGTGTCTTTTAATTGAAAAACACATTTTAAAAATAAGTTAAGGCAAATATGTAACCGTTATGAATCTAATACGATCATTTATATTATTCTGCTTTCATAAGTAATAGTTTTTCATTTTTAAAAAGCGATTAAAGACACGTCAAGATTGCTTACCTTCTTGCAAGTTCTTTTTAATGCTAAAAAAAACGAACTATAATAATAAAATAATAAAACCTGTCATATATCTGTATAAGGCACTGGTCCCACCGCGAGCTAGTAAGCTATGAGCTATCGGCTAGAAACACGAACAAAAGATAAGCACTCCCGTGTAAATAAAAGAGACACGGCGATATTTATAGCTCACCGCTGGGCGAGTAACTATAAATATCGCCGTGTCTCTTTTATTTACACGGGAGTGCTTATCTTTTGTTCGTGTTTATAGCCGATAGCTCATAGCTTACTAGCTCGCGGTGGGACCAGTGCCTTCGGGATATACAGATATATGACAGATTTGAAATTAGCGCGAGTTCGTTGAGCCCGCATCGACAGGCGAGACGAAGTGATTGATAAGCTCGCATAATAAAATAAATACGAGTAGGTGATAAAACTGATAAATAAACGAGCGAAGATACTTCCCTGCCATATATTACTGTTGGACTGTATTATTTCGTATTTTCATGTAACTACTCCACGTTTCATATTTCAAGCTTCAATTTATTATTAAATATTTAAAACTTTGATTAATCGCAGCACAACTTTAATTTACGTTATTTTGGTGAGACTATTAAAAAAATACATTTTGTGGAACTAGTACTTACCTTTAAAGTTATTAAATTTAGCGAAGAATAAATCTTTAAGTGCTACCTAAATGCCACGAATTACCGATGTGTGATGTGATAATAGTAGAGATGAAGCTTCGACGTAAATTTTAGTACTCTATCTATTATCTATAGTGCATGTTATTTTGTATTACATAGAACTGAGTGACACTAGGAGGATTGGGAGGAGGGAAAATAGAAACCTATCCAAACAAAGCAGTGTTTGCACATCTGACCCATTCAGCAACTGCGTCGTACAATGTGTCACGTCACGACACAGTGTCTGTTTGATTAACTACTGCTACTCGAATATCCATATCATAACAAGCTTCTCATTTTCCAATACCACCCTAAACTAAAAATAAATTGTGACGTTCCACGGCAAAAGGTACCTTATGGCGGCTGGCGCTTACGTTGCATAGCGCCACAATAATATTGGAGCGGCGTTAACAATAGCGTAAGCGCCAACCGCCATAAGGTACCTTTACCCGTGGGACGTCACAATTATATTCACCTATAAACAGAATTAATTTTAGTATAAAGCATACACAGTCTGCCGGACGATATCGGGCGATCAGTTGTTCAGAACTGTCTAATTTTTGTTCTAACTGACAGGTCGATGACGTCCGGCTGACTGTTAATCAGTGGGCCCCTTTAAGCAGGCTAGTTATTGAAGGCTGGCCAGTTATTGAAATTTTACGCTAAAATTAATCCTGTTTATAGGTGAATAGAATTTATTTTTAGTTCAGGGTGGCCAATTAAACACTATTGACATAACTTTTTGGATACTATCCGAAAATCTTGTTACAAAATATATATAATATAACATATTTTATAAGCTATTCTTATTTATATTTAAAGTGTATTTTAAATAGTTATTAACATTTTAGGTATTCTAAACCATGAAATTCTATCAAAGTATCAATTATAGTTTGCATTAAGTTTTGCTTCAAAACAATTCAACGATGAACACCAAAAAAGCACTACCTAGGTATGTGTCACTAATACAGTAAAGAAAGATGGAAATGATATATTTAAATGGGAGATAATAAACTGGCTAGTACATATTTACAACTAGAATAAGACCATAAAAGCGGCTTCAGGCTTTAGAAAATCTCGCATAACATTAAACAATCCCATACAAATGGTATGTCTTGTCTAGACAACGATTTGAATATAGTTAGAGGGTAAATACTTGCAGTGTCGCGGACATCTATCACTGTGAAGGGTATTTTGGCTGATAATCTAGATCTTGCGGTTATGACTTCGCTATATTAATATTGAAGGGTAAGTATAGAAATGGATATGTGTTCTGGATAGTGTATCGTTAATATCGGCATTCCATTTATTCTTGATGATGAAGTTTAAAGCGTATCCAAATCATATTTAATAATAATTAGGCATTTATTAATTTTTATTTCATAATAAGAGCAACTATGTTTTTCATATCTGTGTTAGATCAATCTGGGACCTCTTTAGAAATAAAGTTTCTAAGTAAGTATGTAGGTATGTTCAAATACTTTTATATGAGCAAGGTTCAATAAACTCAACTACAGAGGTCTGACAGGTACCTATTCAGGTTTCAAAAGTTTAATCTCCGCCCCTAAGCATAGAAATTTTAGGTATTATATTTTTTGTAAAAAAATATTGGGCGTAGTAATAATCAAAATCCATCGAAAATCAGTCACCCCTAAATATAAAGAGCTAAGGTACATTATTACTTTAACATTCCCCGTGTAAAGGCCAATTAAGGGTTGAATTATTTTGCGATGGCCCCTTTTTATACACGTGAAGCATCAAACGGCAGCCGTGCAAATGTATACAGGTACGACCACGAAGGAAGTCGCAGCCATATTCAAACTTTAAGATACGTCAAATAATAGATATGGAAACGATATAGATTAGATATGTCAGTGTCAAACAAGTGTCAAATGTGACATTTTTGTTTGAAGAAACGTCGCTTTTGACACTTGTTTGACACTGACATATCTAATCCATATCTTTTCTAGATCTATTAACTGACGTATCTTAAAGTTCGGATTGGGCCGTCGGACGATTACATGCTAATCGACGAATAATCGACCGCGGTGCGAGTCACACCTGGAGAAACGTTTTTCTACGCTTAGAGCCAGTAGCACTAACGATAATTAAGTAGATAGTTTGGGTTATAGCGTAGCCATTTAAGGATTTTTTTTATTTATGATGACACACGGAAATAAAACAGCTAAATTTAAATTTAAACAAATATTAAAATTATAGATTACAATTATTTATTTCTGTTCGCTAATTCTTTTGATGCTTTTTATTCTCTTTATTTATAATTATGAATATAAAAGTAAAATATAAAAACACTTACAAAACAATACAAAAAATATGGATATGAAATATAATAAACACATTCTAAAAAACCTAACCTTCATACCTACTATTATTTATTTCTGTTCGCTAATTCTTTTGATGCTTTTTATTCTCTTTATTTATAATTATGAATATAAAAGTAAAATATAAAAACACTTACAAAACAATACAAAAAATATGAATATGAAATATAATAAACACATTCTAAAAAACCTAACCTTCATACCTACTATTACTTATTATGTGCTCTCGTGCCGCCAGCAGCGGGGCAGCATTATTATACGGATAATAAAACGGATGTCCTTTGGATGTTTTTCTTTTGTTTCTTGATTTATCTAGGGCCTGCCAATGAGTGTAACTGATCCTGCCACGTGGTGTCAAGGAGAGAAAATTTCCGCGCGGACGATACTTACGTAATGTTTTTCTGTTCGATAAATGTCCAATGGCAAATAAATTACTTACGATACTAACTCTCGCCAAAAAATCACTATAAAAAAGTATAATCTGAATAAATATTAAGTTTTAACCACATTTGGTATTTAAAAGAATAATTAGATCACTTGGTGTTTTTTTTAGTAATTTTCACCTTTTTCTTCAATTTAAACGAAATGTCCTTTTGTTTCGTTACATTAATCAAAAAGTTATTACTTAGTACCTACAACATTCATAAAGTTAGGCTCTAACAAATCCTAAGCTAATACCAGGGCTTTAATTAGAGCAAGCAAAGTTTGTCTTGTCAAAATATGTCAATCATTTAACTAACAGAATCACGTTGACCAACAAAAACATGTAAAAATTATATAATATAAATAATATACTAAAATAATGTAATAAAATAACGAAAATAATATGTCATATACATATAGTAGTTTATGCTTTGATGCATTAATGATATATAGGCTTTAAAGACGAGTGTAAGTAGTGTGAGAGGTAGGTAATATAATGCTATTTATGCTTGCAATATTTATTCGAAGAGAGCGAAATAATATAATTTTAAATGGTTTCAGAATACACGTCGCATTGTACCTGTCCTATGCCTCCTTAACAAATAAAAAAAAACTGTGGCCTAATGTAAACTTTTAGGTATGAACTTTTTTAACGATATATTATACAATTTGGAACGGTAATATTTATTTCATTATATTTAAGTTTTTAGGTTACATTTGAATCTCTTGGCTGAGTGAATCAGTCGTTTTTAAACGCCTGGCTTTCAATACACCAATATATACGTAACGTAAACGTTGACTGATTCTCATTCAATTAACTATCGGCCTAGGTATCAAACTGGATGCCGGCGTTTAATTAATGGCCTTGTTGAATAATTAGATGGCTAAAGTGGCTAATTAAACCAAATGGCTTCGACATTTATAAATCCAAAAGTATGTAAAATAAATGCCTTTATTAGGAAAAATATCAGTAATAAAATACTGTTCAACCCCGTACCTTTTCCGATATTTATATCTACCTGAAGGGCACCCGGTCACGAGTTTCAACACGGTTGATTAAACAATATCCTCTAGTATTTCAATCGTTATACAGGATGAAGCTACTTCAAATTATAAATAACATATAAAAAGAAAACATATATAAAGAAATATAAAGAAAACATATAAAAAGTCTAAAATGCGCATTTTCCCAGAGATAAGACCTAGCTAGATCGATTTATCGCCCCCGAAAACCCCCGTATAGCAAATTTCATCGACATCGTTAGAGCCGTTTCCGAGATCCCCGAAATATATACCAGTATATAAATAAATAAACAAAAATTGCTAGTTTAAGGTGGTTCTCCTTGCTCGATTTTCATACAACTTTCTTGGCACCCTAGCTCCTATTATATAGGGTTTCTTCACTTGTATATGTAATGTTTGGGTAGTATATATATTTCTGTCTTCGCAGAACGTAAAAAAATACTAGATTTTGATTAAAATTATTAAGAAAAAAGCCTTTGAATATTGGTAAAATTTTGCCTCATTGCTTGTTTGTGTGAGTGATGCTTATAGTATCGGTGTAATTCTAACATGGCGACTTCATTTGACAAGTAATCATTTTTAATTTGTCAAAGGTGTAACAGATGGCACTTTAAAACCGCAACACAGATTACCTGTGTATTTTGTTTTATTTTCACTCAATAGAGGGAGGTATATTTAATGCACAAAGCATGTTACGAGTATACCTACTCATTTAAGAATCTCCTTTCTGATATAATTTCATTCCCAGATTTAATATAACTTAATAATTATTATGATTATTACACAATAAAATACATTAATATATTTATAGAAAGGTCAGTCCAAACAATCATTCGCGTTACGGTCGTCCACCGAAAACCCTTGTGAATTCTGCTTTCGTTTCGGTAAATGTTCTCTGGAAAAGCCTATATTTATTGTAACAATGATTTTTAAACTAAAATACCTAGCTATATTTTTCTCAAAAATATATATAGTAGTGGACCCTATAATGGACGTGGAACCAGTTATGGGACAAAAAACCACAAATCCTCTAAAATAAGTATCTAAAAATAGTTTATAAACACTGTCTGTATATTATCATAAATATGAGTCTTAGAGCTGTTTCAATTTAAAGTTTCATTAAATTTGGTTATTTTTTAAGAAATTGGCGTCAACCCAAAAGTTGTCGTGTCACTGAAAAAAAATACCACTACGAATTCTTAACAACTTCGCTAAGAGAGGTGAGTTAATTTATTAAATTTTAATTAATTAATACTCGATGAAAACTAGAATGTGTTTTGTTAATTGCATTTACCATGAGATAATGTATACAACACACTATGTTGTGACTCCACAGATGTAAAAAAAATAGTGGTATTTGGCCCAATCCCATTATAGGAGCTGTAAAACTGCATGCCTCCTATAATGGGACAATTGACATTATAATGCTTGCCATGGCATAATTTCATGTTTAAACAATACAGAAGTAAAATGTAGTTACGAAATACGTCAACCAGGAGGTATTCTCGGACTTCGCATAAATTAATATCGTTTTTCCAAACTTTTATTTAACTTGCCCTGTTAGTTTGTGTGGGTCAAATTTTGGTAACTGAATTTGAGCCACTTTTCGATTTCCGATACAATTGAATTTTTTTGTAAGTACGTAATTAAGTATGCAAATCTGATGATAATGCAATATTATATATGATAACATCGACCTGATCTTATGATGGAGACAGGAGGTGGCCATGGGAATTTTATCGAAATAAACCCTAACTAATTGTGTTAGGTATATTAGAATTGTCTCGATGGATCTAATACAATAATAATTGGCTGTGGAAAGAAAAATACATTCATCGATAAAAGCTTATACCAAAAATTGATTTTTTTGCCATAACTTATACCCCATTTCAATATTTTATACTGATAGAGCAATGTCCATTATAGGGGGCCCATTACTGGATCCACGTCCATTACTGGGGGCCCATTACTGGAGCTTTGGTGTCCATGACTGGAGAAGAAAAAAACATAGTTTTAATTTGTTAAGTATGTGGAAACTCATTGCAATATCTTTGATACAACACGCCTAAAACATGAAAGACGGATAGGACTTTCATCTTTTAACACGCTAAGCGGTAGACCAGTTACATGTATAAGGGAAATATCATAAATACTCCAAATTTCTTCTTAAATGTCCCATGACTGGTGCTGTTACTATAGGTATGTGGAGAAAAATGTCATCTTCTTGTAAATAAACAAGATTCTATAATATCTTCTGCTTGTGCATAACAATAACATTAGTAGATGATACTTTTAGGGTTCCGTACCCAAAGGGTAAAACGGGACCCTATTACTAAGACTTCGCTGTCCGTCCGTCTGTCTGTCACCAGGCTGTATCTCACGAACCGTGATAGCTAGACAGTTGAAATTTTCACAGATGATGTATTTCTGTTGCCGCTATAACAACAAATACTAAAAACAGAATAAAATAAAGATTTAATTGGGGCTCCCATACAACAAACGTGATTTTTGACCAAAGTTAAGCAACGTCGGGAGTGGTCAGTACTTGGATGGGTGACCGTTTTTTTTTTGCTTTTTTTTTTGTTTTTTTTTGCATTATAGTACGGAACCCTTCGTGCGCGAGTCCGACTCGCACTTGCCTGGTTTTTTTTCAAAAATGCTGCCTTTCACCCGAGTTAAAACACTCTACTTTTCATTTCGCATACGAGGAAAGTAAAATGCATGTGTTTTTTTAAATACATTTTTATAGTAGGTATTTTTGAGAGTAGGTATTTTTGAGAGTAGGTATTTTCAATTAACAATTTGGCCAAAAGTAATTTATGGAATGGGGAGTCAAATATCAGAATGGAAATTGTATAACAAATCCATTTATACCCAAATTTCAATTGCTTATTGTAAAAAGAATAATAAAATCGTACTTGTAATTGGAACCTAAACTGCTCTAGTGCAGAAACGTATCATTTCCTGCACACCTTTTACAACAACAATGACCCTCTTTCATATATTCGGTCAAATTGTGCTTTTTGAAAAACTAATTATAGCCAGCCTTTTATGAATGTAGTATGATACCTTAGGGTATGGTGCTTTACGCACACTAGCGTCCCTTCCCCTCCCCCTGACGCAACCCACCCTTTTTGCATGAAATATGTCCCGGTTCACAGTTTTTTACATTTTTTGAGGAAAGTATACATTTTAGGAAAAAAAGTGTCAATGAAAGAAATAATCCTTAATAAATTCTTAATAAAAAAGGTCATATTCATTTTTTTTATATCATGCACCTAATTCATGTATTAGCTTGTCAAAATTCGAAATAACATAGTTTTTACTTAGGGTTCGAAACTCATTTATTATACACGGTGTAACATGAGGAAACTGAATAATTTTAGCAGCGTATTCCTGATCACATTTAGAGACAAAAATGTCCTATAAACTTTTTTGAAATTCGCCTAGTTTCAGAGTTAATACCAATAAAAAAAAAACAAGTTTCTATTGTTACATAGTTCAAAACGCCTTTTTGATGGCGATGTTGCTACTATGGGATTTAGTCTAAATATCCTTATTGATATGTCAAAAAGTGACAAGTAACACTTTACAAAAACTAAGTTTTACGAAAAAAAAAACCATTTTAAGTGACAATTTTTTGTATACAAATTCATTCATAAAATTAAAAAAAAAACCAAAAAAAATTTTTTTTTTGGCGAAATTGACCTAAACACATATTACATCTTTTCCTTTTTTTGACCTCATGTATACATTTTAGGATAAAAGTGTCAATGAAAGAAATAGTTCCTTATTAAATTCTTAGTAAAAAAGGTTATATATTCATTTTATAACACTTATTATACAAGGTGTCCTCAAGAAATGCGAAAGATTTTATTTCTGAGGTCAAATTAAAAGAAGGAAAAAATGTTTGTATGAGTTTAGGTCAATTTCGCCGAAAACAATTTTTTTTATTGTTTTTAGGGTTCCGTACTTCAAAAGGAAAAAACGGAACCCTTATAGGATCACTCGTGCGTCTGTCTGTCTGTCCGTCTGTCACAGCCGATTTTCTCCGGAACTACTGGACCAATCAAGTTGTAATCTGGTACACATATGTAAGTTTGTAAACAAATGAATTTTAAACATGGGGGCCACTTTTGGGGGGTAAATGAAAAAATTAAAAAATAAAAATTTTCAAACTATATCATGTTACATATCAAATGAAAGAGCTTATTGTAAGGATCTCAAATATATATTTTTTATAATTTTCGAATAAACACTTTAGAAGTTATTCAAGAAAATAGGCAAAAAATGACTATTCCCCCCTCCCCCTTTATCTCCGAAACTACTAGGTTTAAAATTTTGAAAAAATACATAAAATAGGTCTATGATGACAGGAAAACCTATTAGAAATGTACAGTCAAGCGTGAGTCGGACTTAATTACAGTTTTTGATCCGACTCCTACGGATTTTTTAAAGATTTCACTCACGTTTCGCATAAATAATGTTTAGTTTTAAGTTTATAAAATACATATGTATGTTAGTCTGTAAGGTATTTGTAATATGGGCCTTGTTCCCTGAATTAAATATCTAAATAAATAAATAAATAAAATAAAAAATACATTGTTAAAAATTGTGTAATATACGGAATCCTTGGAACGCGAGTCCGACTCGCACTTGGCCGCAATTTTTTAATTTTTTGAGTATATATGTATGTACATAAAAAGTAAATGTTATTGGTAAACTTGTCAGTTAACATGGATTTTTACTTTTTTTTCGGTAAACATAGTTTTTGCAACGTGTTACTTAATTGTCACTTTTTGACATATCAATAAGGATATTTAGACTAAATCCCATAGTAACAACATCGCCATCAAAAAGGCGTTTTGAACTATGTAACAATCATCATCATTTCAGCCTATATACGTCCCACTGCTGAGCACAGGCCTCCTCTCATGCGCGAGAGGGCTTGGGCTATAGTCCCCACGCTAGCCCAATGCGGATTGGATGTAACAATAGAAACTTGTTTTTTTTTATTGGTATTAACTCTGAAACTAGGCGAATTTCAAAAAAGTTTATAGGACATTTTTGTCTCTAAATGTGATCAGGAATACGCTGTTAAAATTATTCGGTTTCCTCATGTTACACCGTGTATAATAAATGAGTTTCGAACCCTAAGTAAAAACTATGTTATTTCGAATTTTGACAAGCTAATACATGAATTAGGTGCATGATATAAAAAAAATGAATATGACCTTTTTTATTAAGAATTTATTAAGGATTATTTCTTTCATTGACACTTTTTTCCTAAAATATATTCTTTCCTCAAAAAATGTAAAAAACTGTGTACCGGGACATATTTCATGCAAAAAGGGGGGGTTGCGTCAGGGGGAGGGGAAGGGACGCTAGTGTGCGTAAAGCACCATACCCTATGGTATCATACTACATTCATAAAAGGCTGGCTATAATTAGTTTGTCTTCCCCATACATTAGAACACAATATAACCGAATCAATAGCATGAGAAATGAAACGGATATTTCTTGTTTTCTTTGCATTAGCATTTTTCTCTCGATAATTTAATCAATTTGCAACATAAGTAGAAGAATCCTCATATATCCATAAATATCAAAATATAAAAGGACATACATTTTCAGAAGAATTCCCCGTGCGACGTTGCCAAGTGGTTTAAAGTACAACATGCTCGCAACGTTTGGATGTCAATAACTCGACAATGAAAAATTATATTTCAAATCAATTCAAACTTGATATTTTTGACAGTAATGGGTTACTTAAATAAGAAGGCATTTTTCGCCCGGGTCTACTATGGTCAAATGGTCTAGTGGCTTTTAGCTACTGAGTATAAGTCTAACAAGTTGAACAGCATGACAGGGTTCAAACCACGAACAAAGACTCATTTCTTTTTGTATTTATTTATTTATTTTGTTTCATCTTTTTGGAAATTTTATATGCCTTATTTTAAAAGTTATTTTAAGTAAATGTGTTGTATTTGATTATTTCATGTAGGTATATCATTTCAATAAAATTTTGGAAACTTATTTTATACCTGGTCAAGCAAATCTTGTCAGTAAAAAAACCGGGCAAGTGCGAGTCGGACTCGCGCACGAAGGGTTCCGTACCATAATGCAAAAAAAACAAAAAAAAAAGCAAAAAAAAAACGGTCACCCATCCAAGTACTGACCACTCCCGACGTTGCTTAACTTTGGTCAAAAATCACGTTTGTTGTATGGGAGCCCCATTTAAATCTTTATTTTATTCTGTTTTTAGTATTTGTTGTTATAGCGGCAACAGAAATACATCATCTGTGAAAATTTCAACTGTCTAGCTATCACGGTTCGTGAGATACAGCCTGGTGACAGACGGACGGACGGACGGACGGACGGACAGCGAAGTCTTAGTAATAGGGTCCCGTTTTACCCTTTGGGTACGGAACCCTAAAAAGGCGCGAAATTCAAATGTTCTATGAACGATATCCCTTCGCGCCTACATTTTTCAAATTTGCCGCCTTTTTCTACTGACAAGATCTGCTTGACCAGCTATACTTCGTCGATAGTTGACTTCTTATATACCTATTCTGCGATCCTAATTAGCCTCATGCATGACTTTTTTTTAATTATTTTAATCATTATTTATATCCTTTGAAATCGGAAAATAAAAATACTTTTATAAATCTTCCCATAATATTATTAAAAAATAATTAAAATACTGAAAATATTTTACTCACGTAAGTTTAGTTTCGAAGAATAACATACGCTTAAAATAATTCAAAAGAGAATGCTAAAATTATAAAATAAAAAAAAACTGGCATTGTCGGGGTTTGAACCATGTATCTTAGCTACAATCTGATTTTTTTCAAAATAGAGGCTACGGGTGCCACGAGCACATGACATTTGATGGTCGAAAACATTAGTTGCTTCTGAATGCGTTGTAATTCTTAATCGTTGCTCAAACAAGAATTTATTATTTAATTTCCAATCTTTTTTCAACAATAAACATTTCATCCGCTGCGCCCTCTAGGTTACTTTACTGTAACATTACGAATGTGCTGACATTTGACACTGACTTTAAGGTGACTTTAAGTACGTAAGTGTGCGTGAATGCAAGAAATTGCAATATTTTGCAGTTGGATTCCGGTAATAACGAAATGAGACAATGTTGAGTTGAACATGTCTCGATTTAGATGTAGTATTTTTTATAGTTTTCGCACATATCAACACATCTTATGAAACTTTGTATTTTGGGAGAAATAGTGAAAATCCACAATTCGTGCACAGTGACGCCATCTTTTGGCTGATAATCGGCATCCCATCCCTAGACATCCACCTTAAAGGTATTAGATAAATAAATAGATAGATAGAATATGTAAGGATACTTGAGTCAAATAAACCTCTGACTCGACTATTATTTTTACTTAATTTGTACCATTTACAGTAATTTCAAGTGTGGGAATAAATAAATAATTATTAGTAAAGTATCATACTTTTTAATTTCAGCGATCTGGTGTTCAATGCTCATCCGCGCGCAGATCCGAAGGTAAAACTAGTACTAAAAAACACCTACATTTCAGTATATGCTTTCAAAGGATTGGAAACGATTGGATTTCTTTATGATCTCGATCAACACACATAAAAAATATTATTGGAAACTGAAAAGGGTAAATTATTAAAAATCAAATTTTAATGGAACTCCGTATTTATGTTACATAGAGCTTTTAACTACTTATACCGGGTGTGGCCTGTAACACGTGCAAAAATGTAAACTTAATAGTTATTTCTTTACAAGGGGGCAAAGTTGTTGTTTAACCACTCGTGCTAATATTGATACACGAGCAAGCGAAAGATTCCAAAATTGAACCACCAGCGTAGCGAGTAGTTCGGAAAATGGAATCTTGAACGTTGCGAGAGTTTCAACGCACGAAGGTTAAACAAAATTTGCCTCCGAGTAAATACAAAATGATCCGTTTTTGAAGTGCAAGCCTTCAAGCAAGTAAGCCTTTCCGACCCGGTATGGTGAAAAAATTATTAAGTCTTTAGACTTCCTATTTTTCATACAAATTAATATACCTTCAATGTACGCTGTCATCTGTGTAATTGACGTTGCTTGTCACGCTTTACACAGAAAAAATCACAATACATTGCTTCTTAGAATATACTTTGAAGTATACTAATAACAACAAAACAAGTTATTTTTAAAAGTTGCTGCGCAAATGTTGGTTACTTTGAAAAGTAATGCCTACAATTGAAATTATTGCTCGTGTTGCAGACCACACCCGGTACAAGTAGTTAATAGCTTAATGTTACATAAATACAGAGTTCCAAAAATGTTTTAACGAAATAATAAGTGTCAGCATAAATAAATAAAAGGAATACGTGTTTTTGTAGTCGCAAAAGTAAATAATTCCATTTAAGTACATTATTCCTCCGTGCCCTTTAAATGTCTACACCCACGCTTTTTACCTTCAAATTATTCCTTTATAAACTTAGTAAACATAATTAATTCTTGTTAAATTGAAGTGAGATGTTACAAACATCCTCTATCTATGTAGGCACATATAAATACATGGATGCAAGAGTTGCAGCCCCTTCATGTAACCCTTGCCCTTTTGTATAATAAAGTAATTAAATTATACACACGAGTAGCCATGGCCTTTTATCGTGCTATCTATTCTCCAGTACACTAACGGTGCGATTAGAAATTAACTAGATACGATATAGTAAAGATATGTGACGTTCCACGACATAAGGTACTTTGTGGCGATTGGCGCTTACGCTATTATTAACGCCGCTCCAATATGATTCGACACTGCGACGTAAGCGCCAGCCGCCATATGGTACCTTTTGCCCTGGTCACATATATCTTTAATATCTTTACCTATTTCATATCTAATGAAATTCTTATTAATTTCCCGAATCGCGGCGCCAGCCGCCATAAGGTTCCTTTTGCCGTGGAACGTCACATATCTTTACTATTTCATATCTAGTGAGTCTCTATTTCATTTCCCGAATCGAGCCGTAAGTTTGTAGTTCTCGTTTATATTCTAATTCAATATTTTTAAACTTTGTAAGCCCTCAAAGAGGCAGTTGATTAAAATTCTAAAGATATTATTTTGCCTTCTCGAGCGTAGCTTAGTTCAGTTTCATATTTTTCTAATTCTGTTTAGTTAGGGCGGTTGCTGAAAAATTATATATTTTACTTTTCCTAGCGTTACAATAAGTTTTAGGCAAAAATTTCATTTTTGGTACAAGCTTTTATCGCTGACTGTACTTTTCTTACGACAGACAACTAATACTCATCGAGACAATTCTAAAAACCCCTAACACAATTAGGTTGCGTTGTTTCATCACAGAGTTATAGCCACCTCCTGTCTCCGTCATCAGATCAGTTCGACAGTTCCATATTATTGTGTTGTCATCAGAACTACATACAGCTGCCAATTTCCATGACGCTACTATCCTTGGAAGATGGTTAAATTAGTTACCTTAGATTCCATTACATAGTTACATACAAGTCGACCTAATAAAAACTTGTTAAAAAACGTGACCTTGTTGTCAATGCTATACACAGTAACATAAATAAATGATGTACACAGGAAACATATATTTGGGAGATAAGATCATTGTCAAGGAGCCACCGATCTATATAAATATAAATAACATCGCTCTGAGTTTCTCAATTTCTTTACAAAAATAACACAGCATTTCTTCAATTCTTGGCAAGAAAGTTAAAGCATTTTAGGAGAAAAGGCAAAGATAACAACTGCCTACACAAATTAATGTACTTTGCTACGTTGTTGTGAAGTTGCCAGACTACATACTTTTTACATCCCTAGCAAAATATGCAAAACAGAAATAGGTAAATGCTTCCCCAACCCCATTGTAATCGATAAAACTTTCCCATAGAGCAGACGAAATAGCAAAACGTTAATAACAAGGTGCACAGACTCATAAACATGCAGTAACGACATCTGGTGTTAGCACGAAACGCAATAATTCTGCGAAATTCGAGAGGGATTTTGGCATTTACGCGTATATTTGATACTAGGTGTTGCCCGAGACTTCGTGCGCGTGGAACGTCAAATACAAGTATTGGTGTGGATTTTTGTTGGTTGTTACATAAATACTTACTACTTTGTGTATTGAACACGAGCGATATCTGAGCATAGATCATCCTGCAGCAAAAGACAACGATAGTGTTCATAATTTGTTAATTACAAGTTGTAATTTGTGACAGACAAATCTCATGCGTTGTAATTTACAATTACAATTATGAACACTATCGTTGTCTACCTAACCAAATAAATAATAAATAACCTACGAAGTTTCAAAACTCTTGTTTTATATCATTTTTTTCTTGTTTCATACCTTTTTTTGGGATTAAAAATGATAAATTTCAAAAATGCTGAAATTATTTCTCCTGCAAGTTGTAGGTATTCTAATCGAAGTTTCAAAGTGATTGTACCTGATACAAACTTTCAACCCCCTTTGAGGATGCATTTTCAAAAACATACTTACTACTTTGTCTTGTGTTCTAATAACATGCCTTTTCACAAAGTTTCAAGTCTCACTCAAAAATTGTTCGATCCCAATACAAAATTTCAACTCCTTTTTTACCATCTTAGGGGTTAAATGCCCAAAAAAGCTGAAAATAACTTTTCTAATATTTTAATAAAATACCCTTTTACGAAAGTCAAGTCCCCAGCTCAAAATATAACTTGTACACCACATACATATAAACTTTATGGCCATTTTAACCCCGTTAAGGATTTTTCAAAGTCTTCTAGTACACGTTTATCAGCATTGCTTTAACAACACTCCTGAGAATGGACGGCTTTGTAGCTAACCGTTTACCTACACTTGTGTTTAAATGTCCTTTAAATTGTTTAATTTTCAAGTAAACTAGTTTGTAAGTATTGCTTATTAATAGTTCGTGGTTTTATGCGGAGCCCTTGTTAAAATTGTTCTTGTTGTTTCTCAACTTTAGCTTCGTAATATTCTAAGTTTCGTGTATTGAACACTTTCGTAATAAATCACCTTAAAGGACTTGGTGCCCTGAGTGACATTCCACTGAAAATCAGTGAGTGGAAAGTAAAAGTGTAGTAAAACCGTTGTTGGACTGTTGTCCAGGTGTTCAACTAAGCCTTAGCACTAGAGATGCCACGAATATTCGGCAACTATTCGGTATCCTATTCGGGCACTTTGCCGAATATTCGGTATTCGGCCGAATGTTGCCTACTATTCGGCCGAATACCGAATATCTGTTGCACATACCTAAAACGAAAAATTTCACAAAAAAATAACCATAAACTAGGTATATTTAATATTTAAAATGTATTCTTGGATAGTGGTTAAATACGAAGGCACGTTTTTGAGCATTTGTTGATTTCAAAATATTTTATTTTTATCATAGGTTTGATTTGATTGACTCTAAGTACAAAGGTTGTGCTTTGTTGGAGTACAGTTTTCGCATGTCATGCCGAGTATTCAGTCGCCGAATATTCAGTATTCGGCCGAGAGCGGAGCCGAATATTCGGTATTCGGTATTCGGTCAAATTCACTATATTCGGGGCATCTCTACTAAGCACTAATTTCTAGTCAAGATTTAGGCCATCCATATTTCCAAGCATATTTAGATAATTACCAAATAATACCTATTAGTTTAGAAAATAAAAAAGCGATTGATTATTAACTGGCAGAGGACATGAGCCTTTACAGACTAACATTACAAGACGTTCAAAAGGTGTATTCCCCAATACTGGTAACTACTAAATACTGGGTATATAGGATTGACAACGTAGAAAATAATAAGAAATTTTGGTTTTTTTATTAAGAGATTTTCAAAACTGGCGTAGGTAGTCTTACTAAATATTGTGTCAAATTACTAACTCTACAGGTTTTCATATAGGTACAATGAAGCTACTCACTGCGCCCACCTTGAGATTTTTCTGTTTTGCCCTATGGTTGACCGGTAGAGAATGCCATGCGGTATTAAGTCCGTAATTTTTACCTTTTTCATGTGCAATAAAGTTTTAAAGTAAATAAATGAAGTAAACTAAAGAGTATCTCGTAGGTACCACGGTTCTTACTCATTGATTTGATTTAGGTATTCTGCATATAATATGTAATCCTACTTAGCTTTTTATGGTTAGGTACTGGGACATTGGTGATCTTTTTTACCGACCACATAGAAAGAAGGAGATTATCGGTTCGAACGTTTTTTTGTTGTTGTATGTTTGTGACCTCAAAACTCCGTCATTTGTGAACTGGTTTAGATATTTTTTTTTTAAAGTGCGTAGTTCCAGATTGGTCCCATTTTGTCAAAATCCAGTTCTAACGATTTCTTTTCCCAGATTGCAACACAATGCCAACTTACTTATTTGCCACTATAGTGGCTATTTTTGCCACTTGTTCCTCGTGTTATATTTAAAAATGTGATTGTATGAAACCTATCAGTCCTTTTCTACGAATTTAGCGGACTAAACGATAGGTAGGTAGGTACATTTTCTTTTATCATCATCAAGTTTAGTCTGGCTTTGTGGATAAAAATACAAATTCAAACGAATTCACACCAAAGCTATCACCAACCTTTTGCCGACCTGCAATTAAAATACCCCGTTGAATAAAAGATGTACAAAAGGGTCTGTCAAAACCTTTCAATGAGATTAGGGTCACAGGATTACAGTAACCTTGACCTTGATTGTAAGAAAATAAACCCTTCTCCGTAATCTCTTGTGAATTAGGTTTAGTTTCCAGTTTAATGTTAAACAATTAGAAGGGTTAGTTTCAAAGTAGGAGCTATCAAACTAAGTGTAACAGTCGAAATAACATGCGATTAGTCGTGATTAGGACTATAAATACATATATTCAAATGACTAGGTTAATTGTGTACATTAATTATGTTGGTGTTTGCCTACATGACTAGATAAAGTGACATTCCATTTCCAACTGCAGCTACAATACTGTTCATTTTCTATGGAAATTGACAATGACAGGGACGCGTTTCCATAGTAAAATGAACAGTATTGCAGCTGCAGTTGGAAATGGAATATCACTCTTACCATAAACATATTTTAAACTGATACAATAACATGTTGTAAGCTATCATAAAACTAAACTACCTATAACAAATCTAATAAAAGTAAACCTATAAATGAAAAATGCTCCCCAGGTGCCCAAAAGGCTGGCAGCGTTACCTTTTTGGATGGCCAGGCTTATCCTCTAGTGCCAGCCCTCCGGTCACCCGAGCTATCATTGATCTGAGAAATTAAACATGTAGTACTTATTAAAATAAAAAGAAAAGTAAACTCCGGTAAAACAGTACGCGTTTAACTACCATAGTTTTATTTTTCAAATTAAATTAAGTTAAATATAAGTCACAAAACATACACGCAGTTGCTGTAACACTAGTGCCTAGTTTTGAAACGGAAATGAGTATATAGTAGTTATAGTACCTTATACTTACTCGTATCGGCCAAAAAACTAGCCATATTATGGGTGTCGGCAGTGGGGAGATACTCCTGACTACGGTCGAACTCTGCTCCGTTCGGCTCAGCATTGCTCCGAGCAATTATTAGGTTTGGCACCATTTGACTTCCTTGTGCTTGCACGACCACAGATAATATAAATAATTACTTGAATTTTGACAACTCTAAATAGCCGAAAGGGATAGTGCTATATATTAGAAAGGGATAGTGATTCGACCCTGAATCACTGTCAAACTTCGGGTTTGTAGGAAGTGTCCTTTCTGTACGGTAGTACTATTATTTCTTCTGTGGTGTCGGGCCACGCATAATAGAGGATTCGGTATCTTTATTCACGCATACTTCACGGTACGTACGTCCTTTTACTAAGAGTTCTTTTTTTTAACTCTGTAATGACTCAACCGATGCTCAAAAGAATTTTCGTGGAAAGTATTTATTAAGTTATTTTTCTACCTAAGATCGGTTCTAAATTAGAGGGCGGGAATAATTTTTAGGCTCGATATACAGGATTTTGAATACATTTTCCTCGACAGCCAAAAAAACGGATTTTCCGCTCAGACTTTCCCTTATTTTGGCTCAAAGGTTAAACCATTTAATTATCTATTATATATGGCATGACTTTACCTGGCAACACTGGCCGGGACCAAACGTCAAATTAGCTCTGCGTATTTAAATAAGTAATTATAATTATTATAATGGAATAATTAACAAGTTATGGTGATAAATAGAACCTGCACGTCGCAATTATAGTGCTGTATCATTATCTAAAGTGTTACATTAACATAAGAAGAAATATATTGACGACAAAAAACATGGAAACTGTCAACGATGTAACGTTCCAGATTTAAAAATTACACCGTTTTTGCCTGTATTTCACCGAAGATTTTACAGATGAGTATTGTTTTCATAATTTATAAGCCTAGTTTTTAGTTTATTTCTAATTGTCATACTTTTTTTTGCTACCTTCATACGATTTGAGGAGAACTTTGTTTAAAACATAACAGGATTTTAACATACCTAAATATCTTAATTCATTCTTAAATCACCTTAAGAACCATTAAATCATACCCTGCGGTAAGCAGTTAACTTATAAAACAGCAAATTATGAAATTTATTGTATAAATTCTAAGAAGCTTATCACAGTTATCACTTACAAATCAAGTCATTTGTAGTTTACATTTTTTTTTAAATCACTATATTCTGTTAGAAGCATTGAATTTCATTCATCTATTTTGCTCAGAT
Organism: Cydia fagiglandana; assembly: GCF_963556715.1. Lineage (NCBI taxonomy): Eukaryota > Metazoa > Arthropoda > Insecta > Lepidoptera > Tortricidae > Cydia > Cydia fagiglandana. Next base: position 11,623,190 of record NC_085933.1, read on the forward strand.
GTCATACACTACCAATATGTTTACAGCTCAAACTACTAAGATGACTACACGCAGGGATGTCCTGGTTGCTAAAATGCAGCAATTACAGAAAGAACTGAAAACAGCCGAAGAATTGAACAAAAGACTCCTTCAAGAACAGGAAGAGAGTGCAGAGCAATTTGAGCAAGTTGTTAGAATAAACACAACCCTCAAGTCTCAGCTCGCTAACCAGGATGTTGAGTTCGAAGACATGCAGGGGCAGCGGGATGAACTTCAAGCTGCCGTTGATCAGTTCAAGAATTGTCAGGAGATACATGAGCAGGCATTACAACGCATCCAGGACTTAGAACAGCAGCTGGAGGAGTCAGAAACAAAACATAGTTGCAAGTATTGCTCCGGCCACTCCGGACTGCGAGACAATAATTTAAGTATTTTTGCTGAAATTAATAGCTTTGATGTAGATTCAGTCGATGATAGCATAGGGTTCTCCCCAATGGTAGAAACAGTAGATTTAAAAAGTTCTGTGCACATTGAAGGCAGTAGTGATATTAGAGTCGCACTGAAAGGATCCAAAAAAATAAAAAAATATTTAAAACTCAGTAGATTCATAAAGAAATCTAAACTTTTGCTAAAACGCCATAATTCAATATTCAAAATGATACAATCCAAATGTAACAGTGTCGCCTTAAGCGATGAACTTCTAAACTGCCAATACCAACTAGACCGGACAGTAGAAGAATTGAGTCATCGCTCCGATGAACTAGAAAAATTAGAATTAAAGTTGAAAAACTTAAATAATAGAGACGAACTGTCAAGTAAAGCGTTACAGGAATACATAGCCTTTATGAATAATGTTCTAGAACCGGGGAGCGGCTACACTCTGCGTATGGACTCGCCGCGGCCCCCGCCCCGCCCCGCCACGCCGGACTCGCCCGCGCTGGGCGCCGCCCTGGCCGCGCCGGGCTCGCCCGCGCTGCGCGCCCTGTTCGCGTCGCGCGCCGCCCGCGCGCCCGAGCTGCGCGGCGACTCCGCGCCCGCCCCTCGCGTCGCGGATCCGGCGCCCCCGCCGCCATCGTCACCGCCGAGCCGAGCCGAGCAGGTTCCATCGGGGCCGGGCCGAGCCGAGCCGACTCCGTCGCTGCCGTGCCTCGTCGAGCCGGCCCCTTCACCGCCGAGCCTTGTCAAGCTGGCTCTGTCGCTGCTGACCTACGTCGAGCCTGCGCCATCCCCGCCGAGCCCTGTCTCGCCAGCTCCATCGCCGCCAGGCCTCCCCTCGCCGGCACCAGCGCCGCCCCGCCTCGGGTCTGGGGCGGCCCCGCCGCCGCCGCCGCGCCGCCCGCGCGCCGCCGGCCGCCGCACGCTGCTGTACTCGGACGAGGTGGGCGCCGGCCTGGGCGTGCTGCTGGCGCAGCGCTTGTCGCAGGGCGTCGTCAACCACTGTCACCCGGGCGCCTCTGTCGATCGTTTGATCGAATCTATTTCTGCGGGCGAGTTTGACCGCGACTCGACGCTTGTAGTTTTATTAGGGAATAGTTTAGACTGTACTAAGCGAGATATCTTAAAATTATCCGCTACGCTGTCGGCGATTGACCGGGGAGAGGTTGCTAAAATAATTATCTGTGCGCTCCCTTATAGAATGTCGAGCAAGGTCAATAAGAGGGTATTTCATTACAATTCTTTATTGTATAACCTTTCCTTGTACAGTAGTACGATTTCGTATTTTGATACGAATAAATTTATAGAAGATTTTGTTATGCCCCATAAGAGGACCTACCTACCGAGAAGATGTCTTGTAGAGTGTGCTAACCTGTTAGCATATAATATTGAAGACCCCGTCGTGGCTAGCACGGCGTCTAATAGCCTTAAGTCGCGTAGTATTTTACGCCTTGGTAGCATAGGGTTTGAGATGGAGCCGCCTGGTGATTTGAATTTAAACTAATCGCTACGACAACGTGTGCACCAGCCGGCTCCGTTCATATTGATCACTGTGATGCTAGTATGTTTGGTAAAACCAATTTATTGAACTTAGTTCATCAAAATATCCAAGGATTTACCTGTAAGGAACACGAAATTGATTTGTTTATACAGTACTCGAATATTGACATTCTCTGTATAACTGAGCACTGGCTTAAAGATCATGAATTTATGTTTAATTTCAATAATCATAGTATAGTAAGTTCATTTTTTAGGAGATCTTGCAATCGCGGCGGGTCATTGATAATGGTAAAACATAATTTAAAAAGTAAGGAGCGTAAAGACATTGTTGACATGTCAGTGGAACGCCTTATAGAACTTTCTTGTGTTGAATTGGAACAATTTATAATTATATGCGTGTACAGGCCCCCATCGGCAGACTATAACTTATTCGAATCGGTCATAGATGAAGTACTTAGTAGTGTTTTTGGAAGTCATAAAAAAATAATTGTATGTGGTGATTTCAATATTAATTTGCTAGAAAATTCGCCATTATGTGGAAGGTTACTAAATACTTTTAAATCCTTCAATTTAGTCAATTTATTTTGTGAACCCACTCGAGTCACAGCAACCAGTGCTACATGTATAGATAACATCTTTAGTAATAATGACGCGATTAGTAAATCTGTTATTAACAACCTAAGTTCTGACCACTGTGGACTAAAAGCTTCTTTCAGCGGGAAAACTGAAGAAATTCCTCAAGATACTTTGTGCAGGCCGATTTCCGAAAGTCGCCTAGGTTTATTCAATCGTAATATTACTAAACAATTATGTTGTCTTTCATGTACCCAGGAAAACCCTGACTGTTTGAGTTCCGAGTTGTTTAATTGTATTAAAAAGGAATTTGATGCCTGTTTCATTCAGAAAAAGGTGCAAGGCAAGGCTAAGACTAAATTTAGCGACTGGGCTACACCGGATATTCACGAGAAAAGACGCCGGCTCTACGACTTATATGATTTAAAGGCAACTGATAAAAGCCCGGAATTTCTAGAGTACGTCAATAATTATTCTAAATCTTTTAAAATGTTGTGTGTCGCCGCTAAAGCCGATTATTTGTCGAAAAAGATCCTAAATTCCAGCGATAAAGTCAAAACTGTATGGCAAGTTATCAGTAATGAAACTGGAAAACGTAAACTGAAGGATCCGCACTACAACCTACGAATTGCTGACACTTTAGTAAGTTCCGACCGTGAAGTAGCAGATCATTTTGAGCGGTTTTTCTCGAATATCCCGGTAGAAACAACAAGATCCCTTAATTCATCGCCAGACGTCGCTGAAGAAATTTTGAAGACAAATGTGGCAGAATGTACAGAAATCTTCAAATTTTCGTATGTCTCATCGAATATAGTTCTTAAGACTTTTAGGTCTTTAAATTTAAAGAAAACAGAAGATCTTTGGGGCCTGTCTGTCAAAGTATTAGATTCCATCATTGAGTCAATTACACCATACTTAGCTGAGATTTTCAACAGATGCATTGATGCTGGAATTTTTCCAGATATTATGAAACATAGCAAAATTATCCCTCTGTTTAAATCAGGAACGAGAACAGATCCCACGAACTTTAGACCGATTTCAATACTACCGGCATTAAGCAAAGTGTTCGAGAAACTTATTCTGAATCAACTATTGTCACATTTCAACAGAAACAAACTGCTTGATAGCAATCAATTTGGTTTCACCAAAGGTCGATCAACTACTGACGCCGGTGCGGTACTTCTAAAACACATCTTTGATGCTTGGGAAAAAGCTCAAGATGCTGTTGGAATTTTCTGTGATCTGTCAAAGGCATTTGATTGCGTTGATCACGAAAATTTAAAGAGAAAATTAAGCCGCTATGGGATAAAAGCTAGTGCCCTTGACCTGGTCTCATCGTACCTTTCGGATAGAACTCAGCGAGTAGTTATTAATGGAACTCAATCGGCGGGGTCCCCGGTAGCCCTCGGAGTGCCTCAAGGTTCAATTCTTGGTCCCTTCCTGTTTTTGGTATACATTAATGACTTACCAAAAGTTGTGCAAGATAGACATGATATAGTGTTATTTGCAGATGACACTTCCCTTATATTTAAAGTGGACAGAAAGGAAAATAGCTTCGAGAGCATTAATGACGCGCTATCAACCATTGTAAACTGGTTTACGGCAAACAATTTGCTTTTGAACGCCAAGAAAACCAAATGCATCAAGTTTACGCTACCTAACGTCAAGCAGGTAAATAACGGCAAGATTAAAATAAAAGGTGATACGCTGGAATTTGAGGACCGAACTGTTTTCCTGGGAGTCACTTTAGACTCCAAACTGCAATGGCATGCACATATAGGCACTCTAGCCGGAAAACTTAGTTCAGCAGCCTATGCAGTGAGGAGAATCAAACAGCTGACAAACGTAGAGACGGCCAGGCTGGTATACTATAGTTACTTCCATAGTGTTATGTCTTATGGAATTCTGTTGTGGGGAAAAGCGGCAGATATTCAGACAATATTTGTGCTGCAAAAACGAGCTGTACGTTCCATCTATGGACTGGGCGCTCGAGTATCCCTAAGAGAGAAATTCAAAGAAGTTAACATTCTTACCGTTGCATCTCAATACATACTAGAGAATATTATGTATGTTCGGAAAAACATCCACGAATTCAAGGTTAACAGTGATATCCATAACTATAACACTAGAAACAAACATAAACTTGCCGTGCCCGCCCACCGCCTCCGTAAGGTTAGTACGTCTTTCGTCGGGAACTGTACACGTTTTTATAACAAAGTCCCCACTGATGTAGTGAATTTACCACTTCACAAATTTAAGTCGCACATTAAGCACTCCTTGTTATGTAAGGCGTACTACACTGTAAATGATTTTATAAACGATAGAGATGCTTTTAAGCCGGTAGCTTGATTGGTTTCATTAGTATAATAAGAATTAAATAAATATTGTTTTTTTTTTACACTGAATTAAATATGCTAGTGTCCAGTAGAATTGACACATGAGACAATGATGTTCTCGCTTGATTATATTGTTTAATTTAATTTTAGTTTTGGACACTTGGAGACCTTATACATCTCTAAGTACATATTTATTTATTTGATTTTTATTTTTGATTGTACATACTTACCTATATTTTTAATGTTTCTGACACTTAGAGACCTTTACATCTCTAAGTCAACTTAGGCTAGTAATTATGTGAAGCTATATTACTATCTTTTTATGTAACATATGAGCACAAAATGCCGTGTCTTACAGCTACATGTTATTACTATTTTAATATTACTATAGGCCGGTAGCTTGAACATGTCATGCTCGCTTAAAAGTCTTTGCTTACGGTGGCGTTGTTGATCGGGTCGCCACTTTCCCGAATGAAGGTTGAGGGAGGCGATGGCTGAGATACGCGTCATACTCGTGAACGGGTGCTGTTTGTGGAGACTGGTCTGTTAAGCTAACACGAGCTATTATACTTAGTAACTTTTATTAATTAATTACAGTGAGACGCCTCATTCTGTTCTCGTATGTTTCTTTTCTTTTAATGAATGTATTAATTATACAGGATATTGACTCTTGGAGACCCTATACATCTCTAAGGATAACTTGATAAACTATATAATCTTATAGTTCTGACACCTAGAGACATTTACACCTCTAAATATTATAGATTTTTTGTGTGTGTTTTTTTATCTGTATTTTGTATGTAATTCGACATTAAGAGACCATATACATCTCTTAGTAATTGTAATACGTTAGATTGAATTGTTAGTTTTAATTTATAAAATTGTTGATGTTATTATTTTTGCTTTTATGTAAATTCAATGTTGACGTGTAAAAGTGCCCTTGTGGCCTATTTGCTGAATAAATGTTGATATTTGATATTTGATATTTGCATACATTTTTAAAGTCCGGCCCTATAGTGCCGCCTTAAAGTCTGATCTATGTAAGTGTTCATCCATTAAATTAAAAGATAAGGAAAGTGATTAGGTATGGAACACCACCATAAGAGCGATAAGTTGGAAATCAACATAAAGCACTGAAGGGACATTAGCCAGCAGTCGTACTCCGATTCTAATGACAGGTCATGATTTTGATCTGGATTTGTCATGGATGATCAGTCAGTATCAAAGGTGCTTTTTGATCAATTCGAAATGTCACTTTTGATATTGACAGATGATATCCATAACAAATCTAGATCAAATTCATGATCTGTTATTACAATCAGAATACGCCTCCAGGGCCATTAACGTCCAAGTAGTCGGCAGCAATAAAATCTGTGACGACACCCTAATATACGGGAGTGCAACGAACTCTGGTTGTTTGGCTGATACGAGTAGGTATATTTTGAGTTCCTATCTTAGAAAATAATAAGTACGGTCTTTCCACTTGTTATAAAAAAAACACCTTAACCTAGTTTAATAATATGTTTAATGAGCCGCTGCTAATAATAAAGAAATATACTTAATATTTAGATGATCATGACAATCCAAAAAATTATACCTGATACAACAAAATAACAATACAATTATAAAAAGACTAGCTAAGTCAAAAAGTCACCAGCAACCCGAACTCGGCGTAAAGGTACCCATCACACTGGCCGCGTTACCAACTTTTAATTGGACAAAATGTTTTTGAACCCAAAAGCAGAGATGAAATTCGAGGTAGTATTTTATTACAAACAGACGATATTAATTAGCTACCAATCACGGTCCAATAGTTTCGAAACTTTCCGATATTTCGAAGTTTGTTTTCGTAGTTGTTAATCCCTACTAATATCCTAGGTACTAAAGGTTTCGTCACACAGGCGCGTATTCCGGGCGGGGCGTGAGCGATTTATATGTAAAATCACGCGCCGCCCGCGTTAGTTAGAGCTTCTGGGCATTTCCCGCAAATCGACAAGCTCTACTCTAAATACAGAAATAAGTGCCTTTCACCCCTTGGTTAGCAATATAACAATCTTCTATTGATTCTAGCAGGCATATTCGATCTGAGGGTAGGCCGCGGTAGGCCGCGAACCACGTTCAACGTGTTGCCTTCCTGTCACACATACAGACGAATTTACAAGTGCAACAGAGAGGTAACACGTCGAACGTGGTTCGTGGTAAGCCCTCTGTTTTGTAAGCTGCATTTTGTCTACGATCTGCATGTACATTGTGCCAGGATTTAAAATGTGTACAAATATTTTAAACGACTTTTAAATTAAATATTTTTTCACTTCTCATGCTCAAAAAGTGCACCTTTATGTCGCGCGTAGACGACATAAAATCGCATTTTATGGTCTAGAGCATAAAAGTAAAATTTTCTTCTAAGACTAAGGTAATCGGTCTCAACAGCCAAACAGTTAAAACATATTGCACAATTTTACTGAGCAATAAAATTGTGTAGATGACAAAACTTGTTATATTATTTTATTTTTGCTACAATTTATTAGAAATCCGTATTTTCTGTCATTAAATTTAGTAAATCACATAAAATAGGAGTCGATTATCGTCCAAAATTCTCCGAAATGTTTGACTTGGCAGAAAACCAAGCGTCTGAAACTCTGATCACATGTTGAAAATAAAAAAAAAATTTAAAAGTTAGTTGGCGGGAATTGGTTAGGTATGTCTTATATGTCCTTTCGCTTTACGACAATTTCTTGGTGTAAATTGCCGTGAAAAATGTGTTTTATTTTCCTCACAATCGAAGTGAAAAGCAGAGTAGGTATACAACAAGGGCATAAATGTCCATTTTTACCCTCGTCTACAATTTTACAAAAAATTGCCTCGGGTAAAAATGGGTCACTTTATGCCCTTGTTGTACAATCTACTATTAAGCATGAACAAACATATTAAATAATAAACGTCGGTATTTTAAAGGTCTCTTATGCCTTGACTTTAAATCAAAGTATTTTACTTCAAACCTTCATAACCACTCACATGCTTGATATTTTTCAGTGACCTCTATTATTATAATAAAATAAGGGTGACAGCCATTAAGCATGTGCTATCAATTGTCTCGGCGCGGATTTTGAATCAATGTAGCCTTCAATATGTCGCGATGTCTGATATTTAATATTCCTGAAGACGACGAGTATATAATTATAATTCGGATGGAATAAAAATAGAAAAGGGATGGAAGGGATTATCCTTTAATTAATCATAAATCGGATTTTGGTGTTTCACGAAAATTCATTTATCTTGCTACACGATTTTGTACCTGAAGGTTTAAATATAGTATAGAATACCGATACTTATACCTATAGGTATAGTACCTATAGGTAGAATATACATCAATGTGTATGCAGGTACTTTATTTTAATAGTTATTTGTTTTACAAGGGGGCAAAGTTGCTGTTTAACCTCTCGTGCTAATATTGTTACCCGAGCAAGCGAAAGATTCCAAAATTGAACCATGAGCGTAGCGAGTGGTTCGAAAAATGGAATCTTGAGCGTTGCGAGGCTTTCAAAGCACGAGGGTTAAACAAAATTTGCCCCCGAGTGAAACACAAAATTTTTCACCACACCAACCCGAAGCAAATATTAAATGTAAAATATCAAACATAATCAAACCAAATCAAATCAAAATTAATGTTATTAAATATTTATCATCCAAAATCATAATTTAAAAGTCAATTCTACCAGCAAACATAAGAAAACAACTCAAAATTTGCATTTGATTACTTTGCCTCACATATGCATAAAATGAAACTTTGCTATTAGTCTTTGAAGTGCAAAGTAAGCCTTTCCGAGCTGGTGTGGTGAAAAATGTATTTTCTATATTCCTTTTAACGCACACAAGCAAACTCTACTACAGCAAGACCAAGATGTAACATAACAGAGCATACGAGTGCTATGCTAGAAGGCTATTACAGTCTGTCTACACAAATATATTATGCTTCACAGATTTGGGCGGCTTCGGAATCTTCTAACAATGCAAACGGCCTTCATCGGCCTTTTACGGCCTTCGAAAACCCGCTGGGTAATGAAAGGAATGAATATTTCTGATAACAACTTCGGTCCAGTTTCAAGGCTACGATATCGCACATCTTAAGGAGACTTTTCCAATTTGCTTTTGCAAACGCTGGTATAGACAAGATTACTTTGACTATATGCGGCAAGTCTGGTTGGAAACTATAGAGCAACGCTTTTAGCGTGACACTGGTATCGTCTTGGGTCGTCCCATTCGTTTTTCGTCACGTTCTTAAATTAGTCCTATTCTGCTTTCGTCACTCATTCTACATTGAAAGCCACCGACGATTGTGATGAATGTAGAATGAGTGACGAAAGCAGAATAGGACTAATTTAAAAACGTGACGAAAAACGAATGGGACGACCCAAGACGATACCGTGACACTACTGTCACAGCTACTGTGAACTATCGTGAACATAATCACATTTTCGAATGAAAACTACTTATGTAAGGCACGTATTTAACCGGTCAACTAATTAATCGAATTTGGGTAGTTTAAAATAATAGAAATGGGTCCTAAAATTAATAGTTTGGCAACTAAAACGGAGCCTTAAAAATATATCAATATGAGTTGTATTTTAATGCCGTTACAGCTTTTGTTTATTTTTAGGCAGGTACCAAATATTTATTTGGCAACTGAATTAATATATTTGAGACTATTTATGAAGCATATTTTAAAAAGAAAATGGCTATCTATTAATTTAAAAATGAAGTTCTTTTAAAATATTTTGTTTGGTCACTACACGCACGGTCAACCTAACACGCTCCTCCTCACTTCGCTCGTCGTCGCACCTATCTTTTTACTCTGGCAGAACACAGTATTGAAATTAGTAATTAAAAATTTAAAGACCTAATGGTATAATGGCCATTAGGTGTTTCATGATTAGGAATGACTATAAGTATGTGGTGTTTTGTGGATTAGGAAATTTGTCAATTTAAAGTACTAGGTATGCATATGTTTAAATTTAAATTATTTAAAAATGGAGTATTTAAAGCTTATGTATATAGGTATCTTAGGTATTCTATTCTGTTTATGTACAAAATATATAAACAACAAAATTTTATGATAGCTTTACAATATTAGTTGCCAACTTATTATTTTAGACGCCGACCTATCATTTCAAGTTCCCTATAATATTTTTGGGTGGCTTGATTTTGCTACCAGTTTTTTAATAATATGATGCTTAAATTTGAGGCTAATATAAATTTATTGGTGCTAAAATATTAATGCTCAGCCAAATTATATTATTATATGCCCAGTGAAAGTTCCTGTTTAATATTAAATTTTAGTTGCCCGGTTAATAACAAGCCCTTATGTAATAGGTAGGTACCCACAGATACGTAAGTACGAAGGTGGCTTGCTATTTCAGTCAGTGTCGGTACAAAAAGTACTGAGGTAGGTAGATTGAAGTAGCACAACAAATACGAACGTTTCCGAGAAAATACGCATAACTATGCATAATGCATCTGTATGCATAATTGTTTTCCTTCGTATTTTCCATCTTCTATCTTCGTATTTTTATTTATGTCTTCGTTTTTTCGTATGTACCAGGCGTGGCTCACTCCGCGATTTCGTCGCGTCGCAACAAGTAGCTACAAGTACATCCCTCCCACACCAATTTTGGTGGACAGCCATAGGTCGCGCGTGGCGCTTGCGCCACCTAGCGGTCATATCTGTCCTAATCGTAATGGCTCCTCTATACGATGGGCCAACGCCAGCCACTTCAAGGGACGCATTTATGCGTTAGAGGAAGCAAGTGATATTGCTTGGAGTGGCCGGCGTTGCCCCATCGTGTAGAGGAGCCATAACAGACGCGTTTTGTTAGAAAGTGAATCTTCTGTACCTAGTATTTTTATTTATTCTGTGACTGTACTAAGTATCTGACATATGTGTAACTGGCAAATAACTAAATAATCGCCGCCAGACTGTCGCCACTGTCACGACGTATTACGTAGCCAATAGACCAACTTCTTTGCCCGAAATACTAAAAAACTCTATAAGTAGTAACTGACGGATATTTAAGAAAAAATTGTAGTAACAATATTCTTAAGATATATAACGTACCCCGTTTGTGGAATGCATAGATAGACCTAGTATTACATAGATGAGCTATACGCGTGCCTCCGTGATGGACAAAACATACGCAAAGCGACAATATTAAAAACACGTTTTAACATTCCTGACAACATACCATAAACAATCTAGGTACGTAATTTGGTCGAGTTATTTGTTGCCCACCATATACCATACTAAATTTTTGGTGTGGAACAAACAAAAAGTAAGACTGTGACAAGGACAAGCAATAATACCGCTTTCTCTGCTACTCCTACTGAAATTTCCATAAGTGCGACGTTCGGTCTTTTGGCCCCTCCCCCGTGTCATCTCTATACTATTGTACCTCTATGGTGGAATGCCACATTTGTTCGTGTAGCGTGCGTGTGGCAGTCAGGAACTGTATAAGCTTGAATTAAGGGTAACTATCACTTTGTATTCGTCCTTAAGTAGGGTAATTCGCCGGTAACGGGCCACCGGCCAATAACTCGCCACCCTTAACTAAAAATGAATTATATTCACCTATAAACAGAATTCGTTTTAGTATAAGGTTTCAATAACTGGCCAGGCTCAATAACTCCTTATACTAAAATGAATTTTATTTTTACGTGAATATAGGTAATTCATTTTTAGTTTAGGGTTGCCAGTTACTTACAGGTCGCCAGTTACTGGCGAATTACCCTGTACCTACACTTGGGTATTTATGTATTTCTAATAATTACACTAATTATGTAGGTATTAATTGTATATATTACATCAAATAGGACAAAATATTTTAAAAGGTTAGGCAAATAATTCATCGGTGCCTATTCTATTAATAAAGGTAAACAACGTGGCCCAGATTGTTAAAAATAAAAAGCGTTTGCTAAGGCATTAACCCTTCAAAATGAAGACTTTCTATAATAAACTTCTAGTGAATTAATTAGCAATCTCACACTGTCTAAAATACAGTAAATTTTGACATATATTTCTTCGTTATTACCAGAACAAAGGCAATGAGTTACATCGCAAACATTTACTATCGTAAAAATACATTGTCTGTTTGCTGGTGCCTCCCCATGGCATGTCTTAGTGTCGAACAATAAATTCTTTGCTCAGGAAAATTACATTTTATTATTATAGGAACGCTTTTATTAGTTTCTTTTATGTTATTTGATTTAAAGGGTTTTATTACCCTCATTATTATTAGTGAGTAACTGAGTATTTAATTAAACTGTCTATGAATCGATCTTGCTGTTTTTTTATTATACTTGTAAATACTTTAATTGTAGTTGCTGAATCATAAATATTTAATAGCTTCAATTTCGATTGCTTTGAAATATTTTACAGTTAGTACCTGCATATTTTCCTCGCGTTGTTGTGGTGAACATTTTTGCATGTGTTTCACTCGGTAACTTTTGCTTAACCCTCATTTTTCGAAACACTCGCTACGCTCGTGGTTCAATTTTGAAGTCTTTCGCTTTCATGACTATCAATATTTATTGTAACACAATGGCATGGTCATGAAGTACGTATTTCGAAGCAATTTTTAGGGTTCCGTACCCAAAGGGTAAAACGGGACCCTATTACTAAGACTTCGCTGTCCGTCCGTCCGTCCGTCCGTCCGTCCGTCCGTCCGTCCGTCCGTCCGTCCGTCTGTCACCAGGCTGTATCTTACGAACCGTGATAGCTAGACAGTTGAAATTTTAACAGATGATGTATTTCTGTTGCCGCTATAACAACAAATACTAAAAACAGAATAAAATAAAGATTTAAATAGGGCTCCCATACAACAAACGTGATTTTTGACCAAAGTTAAGCAACGTCGGGAGTGGTCAGTACTTGGATGGGTGACCGTTTTCTTTTTGCTTTTTTTTTGTTTTTTTTTTTTGCATTATGGTACGGAACCCTTCGTGCGCGAGTCCGACTCGCACTTGCCCGGTTTTTCCTAGGTCACGCCCCCTGGCATTGAATGCGTTAATCATATTTTTTAAAACAAATATGATGAAAAGTATTCTAAGCGTTGTTACCGTAAAATGGGGTGAGTAGGGTCAAAACTGAAATTCAAACCTCGATAACATTTTATTTTTACATATGAAAACTGAATGGTGTTATAATATAATAAGTGTTCCGGACGTTTGTATTTTAGTTTTTATTTTATTTTGGGTAGTTCCATTTCATAACTTTGACGATAAAGAGGAAAACCAACCTCACCCCGTAGTGCCGTATTTGGGGTGAGAGGGGTTTTTATACAAAGATGATTTTGGAAGATTGTTGGATCGTTTTTTTTTATTATGCGTATTACTATAGCTCCATTTTAAATTGGAATACATTATTTTTGTAGTAGTAGCCTTAAAATCCCTTCTCACCCCCCTCTCAAACCTCTCCCCATTCATAACCCACCTCTCCCCGCGAAACCTACTCACTCCGTTTTACGGTATATAATCTAAATCATCCAGTCTTACACAGGCGAATCTAACGAGAACAGCGAATTTATGCACCCTCATCTATTACAGAAATACAGAAAGGTCACAAAAGAGAAATTCGGTCGCGCACGGGATTTGAACTCGCAACCTTGCTCTAATGAACTGTGCTACGTTACGGCCGGCTGCCAGATGTGTTGTATTTCTTTATTTACTTGGCCGTGTATTAATATCGAGCAATTGGTTCTGATTTGTTAATATGTATTTATTTTAATTAAGTCCGAATGCAATCAATATATAATCAACAACACGGTCGTTTTCTAATAAGTTTTTACTCATTCTCATTCTCCAATACAATTTCGTGCGTGATGTGATTTAGCAGGTAGGTATACTATATGTAAATCAAATAAGGTATCGAATATATATTATAGAATATACTATATATAATACTATATATGTTATTTTTATTGTAAATTTGGCTCTCACTGAACATACATTATTTGCTATATTTAATCAAATATGATTTTACAATAACATAACACGAAACACTGCAGTACTTGGCAGCCTTTATTAATTTTGCGGTAAAACTTTATTGTGTAGAGACCCTTTTAATAAAAGGTAGGTACGCAAAGTAGGTGTAATGTATCCAGTGTTCCCAACTTTCAGCAGCTAAGTTCCTAATGACAAGCCTCTTAGCAAGCCGAGTGCTGGGGGCTGACGACCCGCTACCTTATTTGATTTAGCACATTTGCAGCCTCGTGAAATGATAAAGGGATGTGTCACATATGCTAAGTACCAACAAAAAGTACTACGGAGCTTCTATTCAGTACAATAAAATCGTCATCCTCTAGCCGCCCAGAGACCTATAAAAAGGTCTCCTGTTCCATTCTAATTTAAACTTTGTATGGACAAAATAAAATTTCATTTTGCTTGGCAAAGTTTGACGTATGAGCAGCTAGAGGTTATAGGATAAAACTTTAAATGGAACCATGCTAAACTTAGCGCTGAAGTGTACCTAGTCGTTAGCTGAGGAAATTAACTTTATTTTACTCGTATAATTTCATTTCTTAATTATTTTTGACACTACATAAATACAATTTCCTTAACGATAGGGTCATCCTGTAAAGGACACGCACTGCCTATTTTTCCTTAGGCACCTTTTTTGAAAATTTGGGCTGAGGGCTGATTTTGTATGGAGCTTGTGGGATCAGTGGGATATCAATTAAGATTTATGTATGTTACCTAAAGTCTATTTCAATAGAACTTGCTAACTATGTAAACAAACCGCCATATTGAAATTGTCTCTGAATGATCAATTTACTAGTGATGGGCAAGACTCCTACATACTACTTTACTATTGTCAAACCATATCGAATAATAAAATACCAAAAGTAAAAAACAAGTAGTTACTTATTTTTAATTTGTATAATCACGATCAGGAGACAAATTAGTACTTAAGAATCATGTATTGATGTATTTTTTAACCGTGGCGGTAGGTACAGAGCGTGGGTTGGGTAGTGTGTAGCGGGTTTATATTACAAACTTTAGTCACAACACTACCCATCATAGACAATTGTAGAATTTAAAAGAAACAAAACCGCCATTCCATCAGGTCCTAATAACCTAACTTATGAAACCATTTTAAACTTTTAATTAAATATCCAAGATACAGTTACATATTTATGTATTTTACGGAACGGACCGTTTCAATAGTGTATATGTGTATGGTTTCAATGGTATTTGATGAGGTGGTGTGAAAATTCAAAGAGAAATAGTGATAAATCAAAATTGCGTTGTTTGTTTACATAGTTTGCAAGTTCTATTGGAATAGACTTTACGCGATTTTAGTTTAACTAGAAAGTCACTGTTGAAAGACTTCCTTCTAAATACGTCCCGTCCGTATGATTTGAGCTTTGTTTTTAAAGAGGTTATTATCCTATCTAAGTATAGTTTTTATTAAGTACGAAAGTATACAGGTTCAGCTGGTAAAGTTTAAAGCTGTAAAGAGTTAGTAGGTCGATCTATTCTTGACCCAATCGATGTGCTCTATCGTTGTCTCTACCTACATAATTCATAATACTTCGTACTTGTACCGGACTCCGTGTGGATGTGGCGTCTGTCTCCTTTTTTTTTAATCATTTTTTTAATATCTACTAATCGCGTGTCGGCTCTAGACCAGGGGCCAATTTCTCGAAAGCTAAGATAAGTCTAATAAGTGTGATAAGTAGATAAGTCTAATATTATTTGTGTGTTGTGCCATGGTCTACGTTCGAGAAAATGGGCCCCTGTAGATACTATGCATGGTGCAATTGCTGCATTTTCGACCTACCAATCCAAATTATTTTAATCAGCTTAGTTGCAATGATACCTCCAAAAGTGCCTCAGTATCCGGATATTAACTTCCACGCATAGTCTCTCAGGTATTATTGGAATGATTTCCGCTATAAAATAGGATCCCACGGCATTGTTGTTAACGTTTACCAAGTTCAACACCTTGAAAATCAGTGTATTGTGATCTTTCTTTTCGAATATTTGCTATAGACTTCGAGGGCAAGGTATACTGGCGATGTGCTCATATAACCGAGAGGAAAAGTTTTGTGAATTAGGTAGCAGGGTTCGTCCTTGAAACGAGGTAATGTATTATGTATATTACCGATGCCATAAACAGAACCTCTAATAAAACACCCGCATACTGGTAAAGGGTTACAAATGTGAACACAAATGCTATACAGAGGGCGTTACAAAAAGATATCCAAGTTCAGTGAATTTCAGACATAAGATAATATTTTAATTAAATCTATCTTCCCTGGCCAGTTAACATGGACGTGAAAATTGAAATAAACAAAATTATACTAAGCTTACCTGTCATCATGTCACCACAAAAACAAAACAAATAATAAGTACCAACTCAAAACAAAAATAATACAAATGTCTCTGTTTGACCCAATGGTTGACTGGTAGAGAATGCCTTTTGGCATTAAGTGCGCCATTGATATTTTCTTCTTTATTTGTGCAATAATCCTTAAATAATAAAAAATATACCCTTCCTTTTTTAGGGTGCCAAAAAGGTAAGTACTTTTTTTAGATTTACGGCTCGATTCCGAAAATGAATTAGATCTCTACTAGACCTCAACAAGTTACGATATGGATAATTTAAAGATATTTGTAAGATAGATATGTCAAATTTGACGTTTCCGCGATTCTGGAGGTCCTCTTGAACGATTTCGACAAGTTATGAGTTTATGACTTAGATATCCAAGTCACATCTAGTCGATATCTAATGTAAATCTACATAGTTGATCTCTATATCGTTTCTAGATCTTGTGATTATCTCGTTTCCCGAATACGCGTGTAAGTCGATTAATTCGACATTACATAACAAAGTTCAATATGCATACAAATCGCATGAGTATAGCCGGAGCAGCTAACAAACTTCAGACAAACCTGTACAGTTGCTCCGAGCTGTGATGGCTCCTCTAAACGATGGGCCAACGCCGGCCACTCCAAAGGACGAAGCCATGCGGTAGAATGAGATAGCAATATCACTTGCTCCCTCTAACGCATATATGCGTCCCTCGGAGTGGCCGGCGTTGGCCCATCGTGTAGAGGAGGCATGAAATCCAGGGCAGGGATGTATGCTAGCTTACCCACGGTTGTATAAAATTCCCCTTCAGCAAAAACTCAGGGTTTCCATTAAACCGCTTATGTCTATTACCCGTTGACATACATTCAAAACGATCTCCACAGCCACGAAGTTTTCTCAAGTGTTTTATTAGCCTACAGATGTTGTAAGTGGGCCAAGGTCGGCCGTAAAGATTTAATGACCTGCATGGGCCTTGTTTATTTAGGAAGGGCTGACTTTTTGTTTGTTCGTGTTAAGAATTTTAGTGAGTGCTAATGTGAATTATGGGGCATTGAGCTAAGAGTTTAAACATAGGTATGATGTCAGCGCACTAAACTTGGGTATGAAAAAAAAGTTGTAGATATAGGTACTTACATACAGGATTTTGATAATTATTTTCAGTATGCTTATGATCAAAAAGGGCCCATTATGGACTAGGAAAAATATAACATTGAGGTACGCGCGAGCACACGTTCACACGTGCATAAATAGTCCGAGGACCGGAACTCAGCTAATGGCTAAGCTAACGAGGTAGTAACCAGGATAAAGCTTCAGTTGAATCAGACAATGCGAGTTTCCGCATTACAGAGTTTCCAAAGGCGAGTTACAGAGTAGACGTTTAACTATTAGGGCCACTTGCACCATCCCAATAACCCGAGGTTCAGCGGTTACACCGTTAACCTAGTGTCAAATTGTACTGGTAATCATGGTAACTCCAAGTTAACTGGTTGACCCCAGGTTAATGGGATGGTGCAAGTGGCGCTTAAAAATGAATTCGATTAAGTATATTATTAAGCAAATTAGTGATTATTTTCAAGAAGAGAAGTTGTTTTATTAAAAAAAACTCATGAATGGCTTCCTTTTTTCGTCAATTTATTAGCTGGTACTTCACTGCTTTTTATTAGATACAAAAAGTAGAGAGCTAGAGAGAGACTAACGAGCCTGACGAACAAACTTGGAAACTGGTTGGCATATAAGTAAGGAGACATACGAGTAGGATTTGTAACGGACCGTTCTGCAAACAATCGGAATACCTACCTAGTACCTAGTACATGTTTTGGCATGCAGGCTATGTTAGCTACAAAAATTAGTAAGTACCATACTTTACCCAAAATAAATACCAATTTATAGCCAATTTGCACAAAATCGGACTGAACGGAATCTTTTAAATGAGGTCCCCGCTCAACAAAATGTTCTCTTTGCCCGAAACGAATACCTAAAGGTTACGAAACGATGGTTACCTACCTAATGTTGCTCCAAGGGGCTTTTATATGGTCCATTCTATTTCCATAACAAACTCATTTGTATTCAAACGGTTAATTGTATGTAAGTAGAATTAATTATACATTTTTAAGTCTTGACTGGCTAGAAAGTTTTATTTACATTCAAATAAAACTTTCTTGAGACGATCAAGCGCTCAATGTTTTTTCTTAGTTATAACTAACCTACCACCTACCTATCTACCCTACTTTACCTACCTACTTTGTACCTATAGGTACAAATGGTACAATCGTATGCGCTCGCGGTGTTCCTGTTAAGAAAAAATTGCCTTGCACCTTACTAGGTACCTGCTACATACCTGCAAGGCGTTCAAACGAGGCACACCGCGAGCGCAGGCGATTGTACCTATAGTTCGTTTTTTTAGCATTAGAAAGAACTTGCAAGAAGGTAAGCGATCTTGACATGTCTTTTAATTGAAAAACGCTTTTTTAAATTTAAAAACTATTACTTATGAAAGCAGAAGAATATAAATGATTGTATTAGATTCATAATTGTTACATATTTGCCGTAACTTATTTTTAAAATGTGTTTTTCAATTAAAAGGCACATCAAGATTGTTTACCTAATTACTAATGCTAAAAAAACGAACTATACTTAAAACCTACTTACCTCTTACTTGATTAATCGCGATTGTCGATTGACCATCAAGCATGAGCATTTTATGCTATAATTATGATATTTTGTAAATTGGAACTGCTAACGTACACCAAACTCTGGAACTCCTTTTCAACAACTTCTTCTACTTAGCGTTATCCCGGCCTTTGCCCGGGTCCGCTTTCCTACTTGCTTTCCTCCACTTTGCGCGATCCTGGGCGTCGTCTCGTGTGAGCCCGTTCACGCTCATATCTGCTTTCACGACATCGAGCCATCGCTTTTTTGGTCTGCCGCGGGGTCGGGGGCCGTCAAGGGCTAGGTTAAGGCATATGTTTCCTACGTAGTCAGCTGGCCTGCGGCAAACGTGGCCGAACCACCGGAGGCGACATTCTTGGAGCTTCTCCGCTACGTCACGGACTGCGAGGCTGCCACGGATGTACTCGTTACGGATGCGGTCAGCGCGCGTAACGCCGCACATCCATCGCAGCATCTTCATCTCTGTAACGCTAAGCTCCTGAACATGCCTTCCAAGAACCGGCCACGTCTCGGCGCCATAAAGTAGGACTGTACGGATAATGCACTTATACACTAGACCTTTGAGTCTAAGCGGTATTCTGCGGTCGCAGATGACTCCTGTGACCTCCCGCTATTTAGACCAAGCCGCGCTGATTCGGGCTCGGATGTCGTGATCAATGATCCCGGACTCATGCAGTACTGATCCCAGGTACTTAAACTTGTCTGTTTTCACGGCAGGTTCGTTCCCTATGTTTATGGGAGTGAAATCCGTACTTCCGCAGGCCATGTATTCGGTCTTCGCGACATTTAGCTTCAGACCTCCGTTTTCTAGCGACCCCTTCCACTGGTTCACCTTTCGCTCCAATACCTGTTTGTCCTCGTCTGTCAGTGCGATGTCGTCTGCATACATGAGCAACCACGGCGGTGGGTCTTGTAACTCTGCCGTGACATCGTCAAGCACCACACTGAACAGAAAGGGGCTCAGAGCGGAGCCTTGATGAACACCAACTTACTTACACACCAACTCCTTTTCAACAACTATTTATGTATTTTACTTCGTTAGGCTATGATCTACTGAAGAAGTTTTTCTTATAAGTACCTACCTAAGTATATTATTGTTTATGGAAATGGTCACAAATAGGTAGGTACGTTGCTAATATCTGTTGCGGGTGTGGCTCTGTTTTAAACTATGCCTGTCCCAACCCAATCATGTCGTCCTTTTAATTCAAACAAACAACGGCAAAACGTTACTTGTACAGACATAAAACGCAAGCAGGCAGCAGTAAACCCCGGGATAATAATGGGCCCTATTACCACACGCTTAATATACCCTCACGGTCACAATTAATCCAATTTGAATAGGTTGTTTGCCTTAACCGCAACGTATTCCAGACGCCGCCTTACGCAACTTTGCTACAATGTCGCTACTATCTAAAGGAAATCATGAAAATGTATGGGTTTACGTTAGTTCCGGATTTCGCCACCGGTAAAAGCAATGTGGTGTTGCTATAAAACACTTTTTAGTGTCTAAATCAAGGCTTTTTCTCAGATAAATGTTATCGCGAACTCGTAATCTTTTTATTGTTTGAATAAAGTACCTACCTATCCATGTTACGTTCCATTTCACGTTGGGATTCTTCGTATGGAGCGCATTGGTAGTAGTGAGTAGTTTTGGCTGCGTGCGGCTATCAAACCGATAGTAATATGGATCAAAACTAACTTATTTAGGACCCGGGTATGTCCTTAAACTACGTCCAAAAGAAAGGTATGGGCACTATGCATGTCATTTCGCTTTGAGTGGTAGGTAGGGCACAGCACAGCGGATGCTGCGGGTGTCATTCCAGATCCAGAGCATCAGAGCACAACTGAGGAAGTAATACCTTACTGAAAACCGCAAAATATGACGCAATCTTTAAAATAATAAACTTTTAGTAGTAACGAAATGCAATCAAACCCTTATATTTTCGTTATTTTTGTATGAAACTTGATTTATAAAAAATACTGTCTAAAAGCCTATTTAATGCAGATTATAAAAAAATTATCAGTAAATATAAATTTGACTATTTTCAATGTAAAATAAAATATTGAAAGTACTGCAACGTTCGCCAGCTCAGCGTAGGGGATGGCAAAAAGACCATAGAAGATCCACTTATTATTATTCTACCTACACCCTGCGGTGTTACCCGCGGTTAAGAAGTAGCCTATGTATTAATTCAGGCTGTCAGAGATTGAACTCTGTGTCAGAGGGGGAGGAGGTGGGGGCAAAGTACAAAGCTCCCGGCGCTCAGAAAAAAAAATCTGGTGGATTAGTTTGGACCTTTCAGTCAAGTTTGGTGTCGTTTTCAGGTAACTAGATGATGCCCAATTCATTCCCCTTACTAGTTTTTTAGGGTTCCGTAGCAAAATATGACGCAATCCTTAAAATAATAATCTTTTAGTAGTGACACAATGCAAACAAACACGTATAGTTTTATATTTTAGTATTAAACTTGGTTTATAAAAAATATTGTGCGGAAGCCCATTTAATACAGATTTTAAAAGCATTAACATTAAATATACATTTGACTATTTTCCATGTGAAATAAAATAATTATTGCACGTACCTACTCGATTTTTTCGGGAGGCGCACGGGCGTCGCTCGATACGATATTTAAAAGATACTCTTATCCAGAACTTTAATTTTTTTATATAATCTGTTTGTTATTCAAATCATGCCCCTCTGTGAATATAAATGAGTGTCGCAAGCATTTATTTACAAAAAAGCACAAACATATCGAAAATTTGCCTCGTACAGAAGCTGCCCTCAAACAACATTTTACAGACTGTTCATATTGGGGGCAGTGCCTAAAGAAAACGCAAGATATTCCTTGACCATCTGAATGGGGTTGGTAGAAAGTAGAAGAAGCTTGGGTGCCACTGTGGACCCAAAGTCCTATGGGTGCTCAAGCATGCCTAGAATTGATAAGGTGTCGGTGCATGAAATCTTGCAGTTCCAGGTGCAATTGCTTTAAACGCCAGCTCAAATGTACCGAGCTATGTAACTGTGGAGGGAGATCATAGATATAATAATATATACAGATACCTTCCAAGCGAGCTGTCAGTGGGACCACTTTTATTTAGTGAACGATTAACAAAGCGGCCCACTTTGCTGTAGCCATGTCGATAAAGTCATATCGATAAACTATCGACATTTCGTGCAATTTTAATTTTACTTCAAAGGTTTAACGATACCTAAAATGAACAAAAATGCTTTTATTCTTTATTGTGGTTATCAGATCACAATTTTATAGTCACGCCCCAGCAGGGAACCAAGGGAAAGTTCAGATATTTAATTAAAATACATAAATACCTACTAAAATAGGTGTTCCGCAATAATTGAATTATTTATTATATTATAATATATTCATTATCCATTAGCATTTCAATTATGTTCATGTTTAACGAAGATATTGAAGCTTCAATTAATCGCTATTTCGTTCCTCTGTGTAGCGTTTATCGATATATAACATGATTAAAATCGACTTTTCACATCCCTAAAAGAGCACACATATACGTTTTTACGCACACATGCACAACCTGGGTCACCTAAAAAGGGGACACTTGGATTTGAAGTCCATCTTGTCAACAGTATGGTTGTCCTTTTTTGACAAACGGCATTTTTAAAAGAGCAAGGAGAGAGAAATGATACTAGTTGCTGCGCCGTCAAATAGAACAGAAAGCGTTGGGCCCTTGAGGGAGATGTATGTAAATAAAACTTTCACAAACGTTCTATTATTGTCTTTATTTTTAACAATCTTACCCAAAGAATATAATACTCACCAGGAGAAGAACGATAACTCCATACAAAAAAATGTCCCCAAACGTTTACACATTTATACTAGTAGCGCCTTCGTTGTGTACCAAACACAAACAACCGGTTTAGCCTGGCGGGTATTGGTATTATAGGTAGGTATATAGTAATTCTGTTGATAAACATATTTGTTATATTCATATCACGAAATATATGAAAGATGCAAATAAACCCTTGTTTGTGGTATTATCAATTGATTTAAATAAAAGGCATGTTTATGTTTATAACATTATATATTATTTATTAAAAAATGTTTTACATATAAAAATATACACTGAAAACTGGCAACTGGCAACTTAATAAAAAAATAGACATTAATAAAGCGCATTCACAAAGTTTTCAGTACCTTTTAGAGTCTGTGCGGAAAGAGAAGAGTCGTGGGATTTGAGGGCGCGCCAGTGCTATTTTATGGTTTTTGCTATGCTGACAACACTGGTCACGTGATTATAGTACGACACTAAAGGTCATGATACTTGAATCCCTTTTGTTCCGGTTTTTTACCACGGCTTACTAAACGGAGCCTGGTGGTGGTGTCGGCTCGTCAACTCAATCCTCTGATTTAGCGCAGGCACTAATTTTCTTTTTAAAACACACTTGTTTTTATATCTCAGATACTAAAAAGTGACTGCGATTGACAAAACTACTAAAACTATTTAAGAATCTGCCCAATACAACTGTAATTTTAGTACCAAACAAGATACGAGTCTCATTTATGTACTGCCTAATCTGTGCAGTCCAACAGTTATTAAAACCGGGTAGATCGGGTAGAAATTGGGCAATAGAACTGTAATTTTATCTGGGATATATTTCACCCATTGTAAACTTGACTTGTAATGTATGTGTACATTATTAATAATAAATATGAATATGAATAAAAATAGTGCATAAGTATAGCTGGTCAAGCAAACCTTGTCAGTAAAAAAAGGCGCGAAATTCAAATTTTCTATGGGACGATATCCCTTCGCGCCTACGTTTTTCAAATTTGCCGCCTTTTTCTACTGACAAGATCTGCTTGACCAAGTATAGCTACAGGCCTTATTGGGATATGTCCGGTTCTCTCATCTCACGATATTTTACTTCGCCGAAAAGTCACTGCTAAATATGAAATATAATTTCGTAACTAACAGAACCTACAAATAAAGAAATATTTTATTAGAAAAAGTTTTATTCTTTGTAATCGAAGTCTGAATTAAAATATTCAATGTCACTTATGTTTGAGCTATCTTCAAAACAACCAGGGACACTCATAGAACTATCTTCATCTGAACTGGATGTGCTTGAATCCGGCACGTAGATTACGAATTCTTGCATATCACCTACTTAGCGGTCTTTTATTCGAGATACCGTAGGTACTTTTACACAATCCTGAAAAAGAAATTACATATAAATATGCATAAAATGGCAAGTATCAAGACTATTTGTCAGTTATTTTAAAGATCATGAATGACCTGCATATTTATGAAAATTAATATATTTTGAATGAATATACTTACCGATTATGTACCGGAGACAAGTTACTTAGGGGGCTTATTAAATAGGTAATTATTTAATATTAAATACAACATCAATACCCGCGAATAGCGGAAACACGTTCCGCGACTTTTTGTAAGTCGATAGTCGGCTTTTAGCCGTTTTCTTCCCGCTGACAAAACCGAACAATGTTAAATATAATTTTTCTTGTGGTTTTAGGTACGGTTTCATCGTGTTTTGAAAATATGTTATACATATAACTTGCGGTTTTTGTTAATAAAAATATACAATGACAGAAGTTTGTTTACTTTTTACAAGACAGGTGTCAAAGGTTTGATTGCCATATAAAATTTAAAATGTTAGTTCCCGTTTCTGCCACGACTCTTCTCTTTCCGCACAGACTCTATTATTATAATGGTATTTTTTTTTCAGGATTGTGTAAAAGTACCTACGGTATCTCGAATAAAAGACCGCTAAGTAGGTGATATGCAAGAATTCGTAATCTACGTGCCGGACTCAAGCACATCCAGTTCCTCACATCAGTCCCTGGTTGTTCTGAAGCTAGCTCAAACATAAGTGACATTGAATATTTTAATTCAGACTTCGATTACAAAGAATAAAACTTTTTCATAAAAATATTTCTTTATTTGTAAGTTCGTTTACTAGGTTCTGTTAGTTACGAAATTATAAGTATTTCATATTTATCAGACTTTTCGGCGAAGTAAAATATCGTGAGATGAGAGAACCGGACATATCCCAATAAGGCCTACCTACTTATGCACTATTTTTATTCATATTCATATTTATTATTAATAATGTACACATACATTACAAGTCAAGTTTACAATGGATGAAATATATCCCAGATGGTAAAATTACAGTTCTAATGCCCAATTTCTACCCGATCTACCCGGTTTTGTATTAAAATAACTCTTGAACTTGGACTGCACAGATTAGGTAGTACATAAATGAGACTCTATCTTGTTTGCTACTAAAATTACAGTTGTATTGGGCAGATTCTTAACTAGTTTTAGCAGTTTTGTCAATCGCACTGTCACTTTTTAGTATCTGAGACAAAAACAAGAGTGTGTTTTAAAAAGAAAACTAGTGCCTGCGCTAAATCAGAGAATTGATTTGACGAGCCGACACGACCACCAGGCTCCGTATAGTAAGCCGTGGTAAAAAACTGGAACGAAAGGGATACAAATATCATGACCTTTAGTGTCGTACTATAATCACGTGACCAGTGTTGTCAGCACAGCAAAAACCATAAAATAGCACTGGCGCGCCCTCAAATCCCACGACTCTTCTCTTTCCGCACAGACTCTACAAATAACATTAGGCATGCCTACCTATTACACTTTACACACAGATACACTACACTTTACACACGGCATTTTACACAGATTTCCAACTTGTATTCATACATTTCTTCACGGTTAATTAATACGCTTTCCAGATGCGTTATGACTCGGTTCCTTCTGAACCCACTAAAGTTGTAAATTTCACTCTGGCTGCTTCAACAGCCGTTGCTCCGCATTTAGCACATTTTCTATGTGCATTGCTGTAATCCATGTAGGTACAGACATACAGTCTTAAGTGGTAGGTAGCGGTACACGTTGTATGTCTGCCGCCTTAAGAAAAAAAACCATAAGTGACAATTTTTGCGAAATTGAGTTATTGACACCCTCGAAATCAGGAAGAAAAATGTGATTTTTCTATCTAGCAGTTATTTCTTTATCTCTAATAGGTCACGATTTAGACAAGCATAACTACACACCATTTTGGTAAAGTTGCTGCCTTATTGAGAAAGAAAAAGCATAAGTATATATTCATAGACAGGAAAGTACTAAATTGACGACTTGTGTTGTTTTTCCTTTGTCTTGAATTTGAGGCCAACAATTATTTCACAAGAAGAAAAACCATATATTGGTATTTTATCAAATTTCTATGTAAAAAACCCATAAGTCGACAGAAATGTTCATTATTGTTAGTATAAAATAATTATTAGTCATAACTCTCGGAATCTGAAAAAACACAAGTTGCACGTTATGTTTTTTCTATCTCGTATGACTCTTCCTTATGCTTTTTCTGCTTAGTGTCGGTTTCAAAAAAGTAAACTTGTGCTTTATTTATTAAACGTTGTGGTCAGTTATGTTTTATCAAGCTAGTAGGTAGTCTCCTCTCCGGTTCCCTTAAGGACAGATTTCGGCCAGTTCACTCGGCGCGCGCGGCTTGATATAGGTTACTTTCCTTCGGAAGAGGTTGCGCGTACGTCGCACGTTTTAATGACTCCTGTGTCTACTTCGAAAAATATTAGAAGTGTTAATGTGTATACGTGATTGTAATAAGTAAAGTGTCATAAATTATTCGTAAGTATACTTATATTATATCCATGTTACGTTTGTCACCTTGTCGCCTATTCCAGATTTTGCCTATTTTTTTAAAATAACTTTAGGTAATTTGTCGCGGTCATTCTAGTACCTACGTTAAGGCTTGGAGCGCGTATTTCATTTCATTTATTTATTATATTCAAATGTATATGCGTATCTGGAATTACCAATACCTATTTATTTATATTGGTGTTAAGTAACTTGTCTATTGGGACTGGTGTTGAGTACCTACCTATTTTACATAACCTAACCACGAATTTAAGGTACAATGGTTTAAAATAACGTGGCTTTAAGTTTCGATCCTATGTATGATCACTCCGGCACCTCCGAGCTTAATGTATGTTGCAAAATAACACGCACAGTTTTACATTGGCACATGGCTTAATTTTATTACATGATACACCGCCCAGTCATGCTTGTTCATGAAACAGGCTTTTCCCAACTACTTATTTTTCATTATGTTTGTTTCCTGAGTATTGCTGTGTTGTAATTTTTATGATTGCATGTTTTGTTATGATAAAATATAATTGATAATTTTCTGAGTGTTTGAGCTAATATTCTAAACATATTTTATTCTAAAAGTCAAAGGCTGTTTGTGCTTGCTTCTTGGCAGTGGGTGTACGCTTTTTTTTTGTTTTTGTTATCACTATCAGTTTAGTAACGATGCGGCAGTCATCCAGGAGCAGACGATTGCTTCTTATGGCCAGAGGTGAAAAACAAGATAATAATGTCGGGCCACAAACATCAGAAGCGTCTCAATAAATTAAGGACTAGTACTTAGTACAATCTACTTGTACCTCATTTCAGTTTTGTATTACATCATGACATTTTAAAGGTCTCTGATAGCATTTGTACTTAGGTAATTAGTGCAATCTAATTATGGAACTTTTTAGTTTTATTAATCAAAGATCTCTAAAAGTATCTCATTTGTTTTTTTTAATAAATAATTTTGATTCTTCATCGTCTTTTTATGAATTATTTTAACGAGATAAATCATAATTTGAAGACGTTAACTAAACAAAAAAAAAACATAAAGTGCCCAATTGTGCTTTTCCAGCTAAGAGATCGGTCAGTAACATAAGCACAACTGTCTACTTGTGTTTTTATTTCTTAGATATCGTAATGCAAAACTAACACAAAAACCATAAGTACACACTTATGTCATTTAATATTAGTAAACATATTTTTATTTTATTTATATTACGAAGCAGAAACTATTTTTTCTGAATAACTTATTTAAATAAAAAGATAATCGAATAATTTACTATGCAGAAAAATTCTACACTATTACTTTGTTCATTAACAAAAGTTTCAACTTCGTACTTTGAATTTAACCTATTTGAACAGGAGTGCAAAGTTTTTTGGCTTTTTCTCGAAACTTACTTTTTGTCAGTTATGGTTTTTTTCCTTAAGGCGGCAGATGTATTATTTAAAGATTTAATAAATAAAATTTTCGTTATGAACTTTAACCACAGCAGTTGGACAGAGTCATTGACAAATATTTTTTTATTATGGTGGGTAGACGTACCTACCCTCCATATATTTTATGAACATTGATAAAGACAGTTGGAAGCAAATATTCATTATAAAGCTTAATCGCATGTAATTAAGTTTTAAGCGTTTTAAGTCCCGTTTTATGATTAATATTGTATAAAATTCGTGATAATTTAAATCAGAGTTGGAAGCAATGTTGCTGTAGAAAAATGTTTTTATTTTTATTACTCGCAACTTTTTCCCGGAGGCCAACGCACACATAGAAGCTTCAGGCGCACACATGCGCAATTATTTGGGGACATAACTTTCTTAGGAAGTGAACAGGCCTTGATCTTACCTGACTTCATTTATAAATTGCCATTCGTTGCTGGGTGAAACAGTCTTCTCAAACGCAACTCCCAACGTCACAGGAAACGGTCGACCATCAGTCGACAAGACAACAATGTGTCAACTTGACACTGACACGTGCTATCACAATCGAGGCTTTTTTTTATTTGTACGTTGTGATTGTCAGTAAAACGTTTCAACCAATCACTTCGCAATATTTTCAAGAATCATGTTATATTATTCGTTAGAATTCAGTGACGTTTCCATGTAACATCAGCGAGAACAGTAACATCACATATTTCGACCTCCATTCATCCTTCGATACTGTGTGCGGTCTTCGGTCTTGATTTTAGCACTATTTTCAAATAAATTTAATTATTTTCCCACTGGAAAAGCTTAAACTGGGCTTATAAGTGTTTTACGCTTAGCTAGTAAGTGTATCATAAATAATTATAATTGAAAATGGCGTTGAAATCTACACCGGTACTGTTCGCAATGCTGGGGCGGCTTTCGAGGCGTAGTTTTTCCACTTCAAAGGCTCTTTCGGCAAAGCCTATGACCGTCCGTGATGCCTTGAACCAGGCCATTGACGAGGAGATGGAACGGGACGAAAAAGTATTTGTTTTGGGCGAGGAAGTTGCTCAATACGATGGCGCGTACAAAGTTACTCGGTAAGTTTTCTATTCGTAATTAAGTCTCTTATAATACAAGATTTTTATAATTATTGAGCTCTCAAGCTTTTTATCATTTGTTTAATTAACTTTACTAGGCGAAAGGTAAAAGTACATAGTTTCATCGAGAAGGGGGCATGTTATATAACCCAGTTTGTTGACAGATCAAGTTCATGTTATTATCTAGAGGCCGTGCAATTTTGCAAATGACTGGTTATACAAATGTCATGCTCAAGGACATGGTTTGTAAGGGTTTATAGATGTCAATAATAAGAATTTCACCTATGTTCTTTGCCATCTTGCTCAATAAAATTTATATATATGAATGATGCTTTAAAGCAGCGGTCGGCAACCAGCGGCCCGCGAGCCTACCTGGCTATTTTGAATGTAATATTGACAAATGACAATGTCTGATAAAGTCATAAATATTAACAAAGTGCGGCCTGTATCCATTTCATTAACTGCTATGTGGCCCTTGGCTGCTAAAAGGTTGCCGACCGCTGCTTTAAAGTGTGACCCATGAGACGTAACCATTGCAGTTGCAATGGTATCGTTATTAGGTACACTATAAAATGACCTGGTTAGGTACACTATAAAAGTTGATTCACCCCATTATGAATAATTAAAAAGTCCAACCCTACCATATATTGTAACTAGAAAAAAAGAAATAAAAACAAGCATTCTATTCTTAAGTTTTTCATTACAGAGGCCTATGGAAAAAGTATGGAGACAAGAGAGTCCTGGATACTCCCATCACGGAAGCTGGCTTTGCTGGCCTGGCCGTGGGTGCTGCGTTTGCTGGCCTCAAACCCATCTGCGAGTTCATGACCTTCAACTTTTCCATGCAGGCTATTGATCATGTAAGTATATTTATAGCCTTATATCAAAATAAATTTTATACTATATCTATAGTTTTCCTAAATCTATGATAACCAATTCTGTGTGCCTTTGGGCAAACTGCCCTCCTAACAATAAGTGCAATAACTCATATTAAATTATCCATTAAATAATATACCTTGTTCTCATACAATATGTCACACAAGCGACTGAGATTTCAAAATTAGTTATTGCACTTATCGTTAGGAGGGCAGCAAAGGCCTCCCAATCTTCTCCATTCCTCCTTATTTTGCACTAATCTGGTGCATGTTTTAGTCCTTCCAGCCATGTCTTTGATTTCATTGGCTACCTCTGTTTATTTTATGTCCTCTATGATGCCATAGTATTACAATTTTGCATCATGTAAGTAATAAAATTTTAATGCTTGTGCATGTATGTATTTGTATTCCTAATAGGAGCATTCCTCGGACTGTTCCGTACAGACTTTATTTTCGGCATTTAAAGCAGGCAATTATTATTCTGTGCATATGTTTGACCATTTGTCATAGAAAAGGAAACTTCATTCATTTCCTCAAATCTTCAGAAAATTCGCGTTTGTACTCAACGGTAGATAATTTCATGGAATGCTCATATAGATATATTATGATGGTCATATTTGTCTACATAAAAGTGCAATAAAGACACTGTCCGTCTCTTTTAATCACATGGTATTTAAAAGTGACACTTAAAGCAATCCATAATTCGCCTGCTGAAGGTATAATGGCTAAATCATGCTATAGCCATATGCGGCTTTCCATCAGAGAAGGGTCCTATAGCACATGAAGTATAGGACTGTTCTCTGATGGAAAGCCACATATAAATCCAATTTCGGCAAATTAGTAATTAAGTTTAAAATAAGATAAGAATCTTGTTGTAAAATATAATTTTAGATGCCCTGAAAACCAGCGCCGTATCTTACAGACACTGCTTATGCTGAGCGGCATCCTATTTGGTGTATGTTTCTCTATGTAACTCGATGTTGTATACCTAATGTATGTTTTTAGGGTTCCGTACCCAAAGGGTAAAACGGGACCCTATTACTAAGACTTCGCTGTCCGTCCGTCCGTCCGTCCGTCTGTCACCAGGCTGTATCTCACGAACCGTGATAGCTAGACAGTTGAAATTTTCACAGATGATGTATTTCTGTTGCCGCTATAACAAAAATACTAAAAACAATAAAATAAAGATTTAAATGGGGCTCCCATACAACAAACGTGATTTTTGACCAAAGTTAAGCAACGTCGGGAGTGGTCAGTACTTGGATGGGTGACCGTTGTTTGCTTTTTTCTTGTTTTTTTTTGCATTATGGTACGGAACCCTTCGTGCGCGAGTCCGACTCGCACTTGCCCGGTTTTTACACCAAATAAATATTTTCTATTTCTAAAATTACAGTAATATAATGACTATTGATAATTAATAGCATGCGAAAATTAGGATGAATTTGTCAGGAGAAATTGTCTTTCTTTTTAATTGTGAAAAATATCATAATAAAGATCTACCTTTTTCCCCAAATAGACATTGGGGTCTACCTATAGATTTTTTAATTGATTCATAAACCACCTATCTCCTGTTTTCATTTATTTCAGTACCCCTATGTAGCTGTTATGCCTAGCTTATCCTCTCCTGACGGCTTTGTTGTTCTGTAACCCTGTGAACGCCACGACTATCGTAATTATGCGGCGTGTCATTGTGAACGTTATCGTAATGCACGAAGATTGATATTTGACTGTTGCCGCGCACGTCAAGCCCCGTCTCCATATCGCGCGGCAAACCATCGAACATCGAACAGCCATCGAGTTGGCTCGCGCGGCAGCCGCGCGCAATGGATACCGGGTTGCCGCGCTCGATGCCAATGTTCGATGGTTTGCCGCGCGATAAGGAGACGAGACTTCAGTTGACATCTTTGGCGGTCAAAGGGTAGAGGGTGGGTGGGTAGGGTGTAGGGCTAATAAAGTCAGTTACAGATACCCTACCAGTGTTGGCCGAACGTTAATGCAATTGACCATTAAAAATTAACCATTGAAAAGGTTAATTGCCATTAGCCATTAACCATTGAAGGAAAATTAATTATCAATTGCATTGAACATCAATTTGCATTAATGTTAATTTATTACGAACCACTAACAATTAAAAAGAATTAATGGTTATTGCTTTACAAACCATTAAAAACTAAAACAATTTTTAATGAAAATTAAACATGTGATTGATAATTAACAATTAACAAGAATAAATATCGTAATTTTATAAAGACGTCAAAGGTCTAGTGCAGCGGTCGGCAACCTGCGGCCTGCGGGCCGCATGCGGCTCGTGAACCTATCCCTTGCGGCCCGAGTGCCGCCTTGGCTATTTTGTATGTAATAGTGACAAACGACAATGTCTCATAAAGTCATAAATATTAACAAAGTACGGCCCGCGTCACCATTTATTTTATTTATTTTATTTATTTTATTTATTTTATTTATTTTATTTATTTTATTTATTTTATTTATTTTATTTATTTTATTTATTTTATTTATTTTATTTATTTTATTTATTTTATTTATTTTATTTATTTTATTTATTTTATTTATTTTATTTATTTTATTTATTTTATTTATTTTATTTATTTTATTTATTTTATGAGCACCCATTATAACTAACAATAATGGGTGTATTCCCATTTGTCTCCACGGGGAACATATAGGAAGGAACAGATGGAATAAGCGCTTCATATAAATGAATAAATTCCATTTGTCCCCGTTTCTCATTTGTCTCCAACTCACATATGACAGGGACAAATAAAAATACACCAATAATGAGTGTATTCCCATTTAATAGTTTCAAGCAAAATTACCATTAATTATTAGTTTAGGAAAAAAATATTTAATTCCATTAAACGTTAATGCAATTGAGAGTAATTCTAATTAATTTTTTGAAACTTTAATGCCATTAAATAGGCAATTAGATTGACAATCAATGTAATTAAACGTCTCAAGATTCAATTCTAACTAACTTTAATTAAATTGATGCGTAATGCAATTGATTAATTGCGGAATTAATGGTTAATGCAATTGATTAATTGTTAATTAGAATTAACCATTACGGCCAACACTGTACCCTACCTTGATTTTTTCAGATCATCAACTCTGCCGCGAAAACGTTTTACATGTCAGCGGGCAACGTGCCGGTTCCAATCGTGTTCCGCGGGCCCAACGGCGCGGCGAGCGGCGTGGCCGCGCAGCACTCGCAGTGCTTCGGCGCGTGGTTCAGCCACTGCCCCGGGCTCAAGGTCGTCATGCCCTACAGTGCCGAGGACGCTAAAGGTAACTTCAACACAACAACATATTCGTCGGCCTAAGTCGTAAGTCGTAAACCTCGTAACTCCCCCGGAGGAGTTCCGAGGTTTGCGACTTAGGCCGACATAATGTGATGTTCCACGGCAAAAGGTACCTTATGGCGGCTGGCGCTTACGTCGCATAGCGCCGCAATAATATTGGAGCGGCTTTAATAATTGCGGAAGTAACTGCCATAGGGTACCTTTACCCGTGGGACGTCAGATGTACAGTCGATCTCAAAGATATGTTTACATTTTTCGCCTTATTACAAAGGAGTAAGGTGCAAAAGTGTAAACATATCTTTAACGTCGAATGTACAATACAGCAGCCAAACCTAATAATCACATATCTATATTCTGTAATCTTATTCTATAATAGAATACTAACTACGCAAAACAGATTATTTACAACCATAGTGCATCTCATAAAAAAACACAACAAAACTGAGAACCCTCCTCTTGGAATTTTGAAATCGGTTAAAAAGAGGAGCATTCAGTAGGTACGTCAAAACGGAGAATATCTATTTTGCCGTCGAATACGTATTTATCTATCAAACAATTGGATTGGCAACTGTCAAATGTTCGTATAGATGGCGCCATCATAGCTTGCCCCTTTTTCTACGAGATTTGGTTTAAAGGGCTGGCATCCAAGGCATAATTTGAAACAATTCTAGAGATTGACAGGGCAAGCTATGCTGGCGCCATCTGCTAAATACTTTGACCGGCCAACCAGGCCAACCCCATTGTATATAAATTTAATAATCAGTTAATTTAAATAAATATATATTTCCCAGGTCTCCTGAAAGCCGCTATTCGCGACCCGGACCCAGTTGTAGTACTAGAAGACGAGATCTTGTATGGTATGCAGTTCCCCATGTCCGACGAAGCGCTGTCTCCAGATTTTGTATTGCCATTCGGTAAGTAACGAATAACTACAAAACGCCTAAAACTGTAAATTGCTAACCGTGTGTTGTATAAAAGGCCGAGCGACTTGACCATTTAGTAATGCTAACGCTGCTAAAAGTAACGCTGCTGGCGGCACCCTAGGTTAGGTTTTTTATAATGTGTTTATATGTATTTTTATTGTTTTGTAAGTGTTTTTATATTTTACTTTTATATTCATATTATAAAAATACCTAACCTAAGACGATAAATAATAATCATAATCATATATTTATTTGTAAACATAGGTTTTTACAGATATAATTGTACACTCCCAAATCTGGTCATTCCTATCCCAGCCGAGATATGTAGGATTTACTAAAATATAAGTAGAAGTTCAACTTAAAAAAACATTGATAAACTAAAAGTTCAATGTACGGTACGACATGGGACGCGGGTCAAAGTGAACTTGCTTTTTGTCGGCAATGTTGCAAAATGCTAAAGTGCTCATTCCTGCTATCAGATACAAAATGATCCATGTTCGGATTGCCTTGATAATGGAATAGGAAACTTTTACAAAGAGAAGCTAACTATGATCAGTGGCGAATAGGGATTTTGGTTTAGGTTAAAATTTCATGTCCGCTACTGTCAAGGACTACAACTAAAGTGTCATTCTATATGGAACTTGCTAAATATGTAAACAAACCCCCATATTGAAATTGTCACTGAATGATGATTTCAATACGGCGGTTTGTTTACATAGTTACCAAGTTCCATAAAATGACACTTTACTACAAGTCATAAATCTTGGAGTTAAAAATTTTGATTTACAGGGAAGGCTAAGATTGAGCGTGAAGGAAGCCACATCACGCTGGTGTGCGCAGGCAAAGCCACCGACACCGCGCTGCAGGCCGCCGCTGAGCTCGCCACCAAAGGTCAGCTTGCATGTTCGCAAATATCACTCTTATGAACTGTATGTTAATGTCGAGCCTGAAGGCAGTTACATTAACAGCTAGTATGTGCTCTGGCAGAGAAAATAAAGGTCAGTTGGCACGTCACGAATATAAAACCTTTATATTTTAAACTTTCATAAAATTATGGCGTATGCCAGTAGCAACTACTTGCATCCACTTGACATTGATTCACACTACTGTACAAAACAACGCAACTCATTTACTTATATCACTGTGTAAACTAAACTGTGAACAGATAACGTGTATACTTTTTTGCGTCATAACACTAAATTAATACACTATAGTAAAAGTGAATACTTACCTAACCTTTGCGTCATAACCCTGAGAGCGCAGCATAGTTCCATTTTTATCGCCAGTCACCATATCCATCACTTTCTCACTTACATACTTGTTAGAACGTGACAGGCTTAGTGACAAGCGATAAAAATGCGACAGTGCTACCGTCGCTGATATTAATACACTATAGTAAACGTGAATACATAACCAGCGATACTTTGTTTAAGGTGTCGAGTGCGAAGTTATCAACCTGCGATCCCTGCGGCCACTGGACTTCGACACGATCGCGCAGTCCGTCGCCAAGACGCACCATCTCGTCACTGTCGAGCAGGGCTGGCCTCAGAGCGGTATGTAACTCACCAATAGGAGTACTATTCACGGTGTAAATAATTCAGTTGTAGTGCATAATTGTTTTGCATCGTATGTTCTAGGAAACGTTCGTATTTATCATGCTACTTCAGTACTTTTTGTACCGCGACTGACTGAAATAGACACGTTCGTATGTTTCCGTGAAAATACGATGGAATAAAATTATGCACTACATCTGTACCTCATTGTCTTCTGCGCTCTAAAACTCGTATTGCTGACGTAGGCGAAAAAACCGCTAGGCTCCAAGAATGGGACTGGGTCGGCTAAGTCTACCGCATAATTCCGAACAGGTATTTTTATTTCGCATTTATTTCGCTATGCTCCCGATTCGGCGTTTTGTAATGATTACGAAACGCCTTAGTGAACTATAATGAATTTGACCAATCACGCTTATGAGGACAAAACCATGCGATAGAACAAAA
The DNA here is from genome assembly GCF_963556715.1 of Cydia fagiglandana. Lineage (NCBI taxonomy): Eukaryota > Metazoa > Arthropoda > Insecta > Lepidoptera > Tortricidae > Cydia > Cydia fagiglandana. Next base: position 11,659,344 of record NC_085933.1, read on the forward strand.
TACGTCAACGAGCCTTTTTTCAGTAGATAGTTTTGTTTGATTATTTAGGTTGTATAGTAGGAAGAAAAATGTATAGGTCAGAAACGTGCAAATTACAATCTTAAAATAGCAATATCCATAGACTACGGAGACTGCTTAGCATTGCTTGTTAGTCTCCATAGGCTACTGTGGCCAAAATCGAAATAATTTTTTTTAGCAAGGAGCGAACCAGCTCATGATTTATGATTTATGAGAAGCCGCTGCTGACTTGCCGGCTATAGCATAGGTATAAAATTGGCTGCTGATTATCTTGACTGTATACTTTTGGTTTGTTTACCTATATGATTAAACTAGTCTAAAGGATTATTTTAATAAATATGAAAAAATATTATATACGAAAGTGATATAATCGAGCTTTTTAATCTCGCACCCTACCCTACTTAGGCCACTCAGCAATCTTCGTGGCCTAAACACGGTGCTCCGCTGAAAGGTTGTTACTATTATTGTTGGTTATAATTTGCAGGCATCGGCGCGGAGATCTGCGCGCGCGTGATGGAGTCGCCCACGTTCTTCGAGCTGGACGCGCCGGCGTGGCGCGTGACAGGTGCCGACGTGCCCATGCCCTACACGCGCAGCCTCGAGCTGCTCGCGCTGCCCCGCCCCGACAGCGTCGTCGGCGCCGTGTCCGCCGTGCTGCAGAACAAGTGAGTGCAGGAGCCACCTCCCCTGCTCGTGCCCATGCCCTACACGCGCAGCCTCGAGCTGCTCGCGCTGCCCCGCCCCGACAGCGTCGTCGGCGCCGTGTCCGCCGTGCTGCAGAACAAGTGAGTGCAGGAGCCACCTCCCCTGCTCGTGCCCATGCCCTACACGCGCAGCCTCGAGCTGCTCGCGCTGCCCCGCCCCGACAGCGTCGTCGGCGCCGTGTCCGCCGTGCTGCAGAACAAGTGAGTGCAGGAGCCACCTCCCCTGCTCGTGCCCATGCCCTACACGCGCAGCCTCGAGCTGCTCGCGCTGCCCCGCCCCGACAGCGTCGTCGGCGCCGTGTCCACCGTGCTGCAGAACAAGTGAGTGCAGGAGCCACCTCCCCTGCTCGTGCCCATGCCCTACACGCGCAGCCTCGAGCTGCTCGCGCTGCCCCGCCCCGACAGCGTCGTCGGCGCCGTGTCCACCGTGCTGCAGAACAAGTGAGTGCAGGAGCCACCTCCCCTGCTCGTGCCCATGCCCTACACGCGCAGCCTCGAGCTGCTCGCGCTGCCCCGCCCCGACAGCGTCGTCGGCGCCGTGACCGCCGTGCTGCAGAACAAGTGAGTGCAGGAGCCACCTCCCCTGCTCGTGCCCATGCCCTACACGCGCAGCCTCGAGCTGCTCGCGCTGCCCCGCCCCGACAGCGTCGTCGGCGCCGTGTCCGCCGTGCTGCAGAACAAGTGAGTGCAGGAGCCACCTCCCCTGCTCGTGCCCATGCCCTACACGCGCAGCCTCGAGCTGCTCGCGCTGCCCCGCCCCGACAGCGTCGTCGGCGCCGTGTCCGCCGTGCTGCAGAACAAGTGAGTGCAGGAGCCACCTCCCCTGCTCGTGCCCATGCCCTACACGCGCAGCCTCGAGCTGCTCGCGCTGCCCCGCCCCGACAGCGTCGTCGGCGCCGTGTCCGCCGTGCTGCAGAACAAGTGAGTGCAGGAGCCACCTCCCCTGCTCGTGCCCATGCCCTACACGCGCAGCCTCGAACTGCTCGCGCTGCCCCGCCCCGACAGCGTCGTCGGCGCCGTGTCCACCGTGCTGCAGAACAAGTGAGTGCAGGAGCCACCTCCCCTGCTCGTGCCCATGCCCTACACGCGCAGCCTCGAGCTGCTCGCGCTGCCCCGCCCCGACAGCGTCGTCGGCGCCGTGTCCACCGTGCTGCAGAACAAGTGAGTGCAGGAGCCACCTCCCCTGCTCGTGCCCATGCCCTACACGCGCAGCCTCGAGCTGCTCGCGCTGCCCCGCCCCGACAGCGTCGTCGGCGCCGTGACCGCCGTGCTGCAGAACAAGTGAGTGCAGGAGCCACCTCCCCTGCTCGTGCCCATGCCCTACACGCGCAGCCTCGAGCTGCTCGCGCTGCCCCGCCCCGACAGCGTCGTCGGCGCCGTGTCCGCCGTGCTGCAGAACAAGTGAGTGCAGGAGCCACCTCCCCTGCTCGTGCCCATGCCCTACACGCGCAGCCTCGAGCTGCTCGCGCTGCCCCGCCCCGACAGCGTCGTCGGCGCCGTGTCCGCCGTGCTGCAGAACAAGTGAGTGCAGGAGCCACCTCCCCTGCTCGTGCCCATGCCCTACACGCGCAGCCTCGAGCTGCTCGCACTGCCCCGCCCCGACAGCGTCGTCGGCGCCGTGTCCGCCGTGCTGCAGAACAAGTGAGTGCAGGAGCCACCTCCCCTGCTCGTGCCCATGCCCTACACGCGCAGCCTCGAGCTGCTCGCGCTGCCCCGCCCCGACAGCGTCGTCGGCGCCGTGTCCGCCGTGCTGCAGAACAAGTGAGTGCAGGAGCCACCTCCCCTGCTCGTGCCCATGCCCTACACGCGCAGCCTCGAGCTGCTCGCGCTGCCCCGCCCCGACAGCGTCGTCGGCGCCGTGTCCGCCGTGCTGCAGAACAAGTGAGTGCAGGAGCCACCTCCCCTGCTCGTGCCCATGCCCTACACGCGCAGCCTCGAGCTGCTCGCACTGCCCCGCCCCGACAGCGTCGTCGGCGCCGTGTCCGCCGTGCTGCAGAACAAGTGAGTGCAGGAGCCACCTCCCTTGCTCGTGCCCATGCCCTACACGCGCAGCCTCGAGCTGCTCGCGCTGCCCCGCCCCGACAGCGTCGTCGGCGCCGTGTCCGCCGTGCTGCAGAACAAGTGAGTGCAGGAGCCACCTCCCCTGCTCGTGCCCATGCCCTACACGCGCAGCCTCGAGCTGCTCGCGCTGCCCCGCCCCGACAGCGTCGTCGGCGCCGTGTCCACCGTGCTGCAGAACAAGTGAGTGCAGGAGCCACCTCCCCTGCTCGTGCCCATGCCCTACACGCGCAGCCTCGAGCTGCTCGCGCTGCCCCGCCCCGACAGCGTCGTCGGCGCCGTGTCCGCCGTGCTGCAGAACAAGTGAGTGCAGGAGCCACCTCCCCTGCTCGTGCCCATGCCCTACACGCGCAGCCTCGAGCTGCTCGCGCTGCCCCGCCCCGACAGCGTCGTCGGCGCCGTGTCCGCCGTGCTGCAGAACAAGTGAGTGCAGGAGCCACCTCCCCTGCTCGTGCCCATGCCCTACACGCGCAGCCTCGAGCTGCTCGCGCTGCCCCGCCCCGACAGCGTCGTCGGCACCGTGTCCGCCGTGCTGCAGAACAAGTGAGTGCAGGAGCCACACAGACAAGACATCCTCCAGACTGAGCATAGCGCTACCCCCTATATACGGCAAATATACGGTACTTTTACTCCATTTTCGATTCAAGTGTCTTTGTGTGACGCCCGTGTCTTTGAACGGACCAATCACGGCACGGGGCACGTCCCACGCACCCCTGTATTTTTGGCAGCATCGGCTTCATGAAATATTTGCTCTAAGCCCCGTCTAGAGGATTCCTAGTCTATGAGCAGCCACCTCCCCCTGCACGCGCCCATACCCTACACGCGCAGCCTCAGTGTGATGCTGATGTGGCACAGGATTACTAGGAGGGCTGACTCCAAATAAACTGGGACAATAGCCACGAAAAAGAACAAAGAAGAAGGCAATTTCTATGATTCATCATCTTCCTAGCGTTATCCCGGCTTTTTGCCTCCTGTCTGGGGTCCGGTTGGCAACTAATCCCGAGAATTGGCGTAGGCATTAGTTTTTACGAAAGCGGCTGCCATCTGATCTTCCAACCCAGACCAACTATGCCTTATTGGGATTAGTCCGGTTTTCTCACGATGTTTTCCTTCACCGAAAAGCGATTGTTAAATATCAAATGATATTTCGTACATACCTAAGTAAGTTCCGAAAACTCATTGGTACGAGCCGGGGTTTGAACCCGTGACCTTCGGATTGCAAGTCGCACGCTCTTACGGCTAGGCTGGTGGCCTAGTGCGTTTCAATTTCTATAAATGAGGGGTAAATATTTCCTCATTTTGTTTATGTTCTGCCCCCAAAGGATGTAAAGGTTCTGCAAATACTTACATTAAATCATTTTTTCTACAATACCTACACGTTTTACTGTGGACCGAATAAATAACAGAAACTTTTTTTTTCAGAATATCTCAAGCAGCCAGCCAGTAATCGGACTAATCGGGTAATCTGGCCCATACTCCACTACGGATTTTATTGTAAATAATTATATTTTATTATTTATTTTTTACTTATTTTCAAAATGTGGCGTTCACTGCCTCCTGCAATCTGAGATGTATCTGAGCAATGTATGTACTGTGAATGGAGAATTTAGATGATGTTATGAAAATAAATCTGTTAGGAAATGTTGTGTTATTATTGAAGATTAAAAGCGAAATCACTAAACTCGTTATTTGTAGAACTAAAATTTCTAATAGACAAGGTATTGGCATTTGATGTGGTAGACATTTGTCTTGACCCAATAGTTACTGGTTTACTCGTAGAATTATATGTAGTTGCAGCCACAAAAGTACAAATTCAAAATGATTGCGTAGTAAGTTGGGCAAACGAACAGTCATTTGACTATCTACTTATATATAGGATGTTAAAAAAGAGGGAAACCAAAAAATAAGTGCATTCCCTTGCGAGGGAGGTTTCGGGATTATACTGAGCAACTTTTACTATAGGACCAACCCCGCGAAATCGCGAAAAATAAATTACCTCCCATAGAAAATGGACCAGCCAAAATGTATGTATGAAACAGCCAATTTTTTTTCGCGGGGTCTGGGTTGTGCCCATAGTAATTGCTCAGTATAATCCCAAAACTTCCCTGGCAACGGGAATGCACTCGTTCGTAAGATGTCGCTAGGCACCCCAAAGGCGTCATACTACATGGTAGTTAGAGTTAACCACGAAAAGTCTGCAACGATTTTGGAAAACATGGACAATTTGTGTCCATGTCGATCCATTATTTCCTTTACCGGATGAGTTTATTTGCGGGCCTTCTTGCACCTACTAATGAACATCAGATTATGTAGGGTTGTAAGTAATGTAGGTAGGGTTAACTTGTCAATATTGAGGACTCAAGTTATGCAGCATAGGAGCCGTCAGATTTTTGTCGCGAGGCGTAAATGTGACGTTTGTGCTTCCGATGTAGCCCACGAGATGGCAGAACCTATCAACCTACTATGCACAAGGAAACGTACCTAGGAGCACGCTAGATGGTAGCACTTGCTTTGGCAATGTACATGTCCACATATGTTTCCGATTCAGGCCACAAGATGGCACCCTCCCAATGCGCACGGTCTCTATGAATGATATAGTCAGACCGTAAAAAGTCTGCAGCGATTTTGATAGCCCACGTAGTGCAAGTGTCATTTTAATCGTCAAACTTCTATGTAATTATGACGTATATATAACACTTACACTGCGTGGGCTATCAAATCCGCTGCTACTTGTGCGACTTTACCTACTTTTTAATATTATTTGCTTTTTAGGGTTCCGTACCCAAAGGGTAAAACGGGACCATATTACTAAAACTCCGCTGTCCGTCCGTCCGTTCGTCTGTCACCAGGCTGTATCTCAAGAACCGTGATGTATTTCTGTTGCCGCTATAACAACAAATACTAAAATGTACGGAACCGTCGGTGGGCGAGTCCGACTCGCACTTGTCCGATTTTTTTATTAAATTTTATCTGCTATGTCGTACCTACTTGTACGTCTTAACGCGACGCGTCGTATGTTGTATAATAACCAGGCATCTTAAATTTTATAGCATTTTTGGTGCAGGGGAGTGGTTTTAACGGAAATGGTATAGATAATTCCAACTGAAATGGCAAATTAAGGTTCATCATTGGCCTGTAACATCAATAAGATGATGGCTTAAACAGCGTCCATAAGAGTGCGGCACTTCCGCAAATGACTATTAAGTCCAATGAGAGAGCATAATTAACGTTAATTAATCATTAGGGTTGAAATTATTTATACCAATTCCGTTAACACCACTCCGCTACACCAAAAATGCTAAAAAATTTACGATGTCTGATAATAGATAACTGTCAGTCGTCACTGTCAACAAGTTACAGATTTACAGATGAAGTTATAATTGTTATCCTTCGTATTTTCTCGAAAACTTTCGTATTTGTCATACTGCTTTAGTCAACCTCAGTACTTTTTGTACCGAGACCGACCGAAATAGTAAGACACGTTCGAACGTTTCGACGTTTCCGTGAAAATACGATGGAAAATAATTATGCATCAAATATTACATCTGTACCGCGTAGGTATGCCGCTTCAGTTGGATAATTATAGCCAGCTACTTGCATTGTACGCACAAGCTATTTACTTGTCATCTCGTGACAGTTTCACGAAATGGATAAGTCAATCCGAAAAAACAATTTCCAAAAATCCACAAATCCTGTCCATTGAGCTGCGGAAACAATGCCGTCCCTTACGGGCCTGCCGCGTCGGCGGCGACAGAATGATGGATCGCGACCACTTGTGTATTGTAGTGGGGACCCGGGAATTGAGATTTCGGGGACGTCGGTAAATAGCTGTTTCTCACGATATTTGTTTTTATCGCAAGAATGGAATATCTAGCTGCATTCGTATTATGTAATGTGTTTACTTCTTTCCAAATAGCTACTTTTAGGTACGTGTCGAAGGGAACCAATGTTTGCATGTCTAAAGCCGACCACTGACTAACAGGCCGCCGGACGATATCGGCCTGTCAGTTAGAACAAAAATTTGACAGTTCCGGCCGATATCGTCCGGCGGACTGTTAGTCAGTGGTCGGCTTAAGCGCTGTCTTTCTTACAACACTTAATTTGCTAGTTGGGCAGGGGCCCTCGAAAAGTGCCTCTTAGGTACTATTTACATTACTATACATAAGGTACCTACTACCTACGCTACTATTTTATCACGCACCTACTTACTGTGTCTGAAGTCCTAAGGAAAAACAGCATAATTTTTTTTATCTATTCTCAATTGTGCGAATTACGTAGGTACGGTATTATTCATCCTCATGCTTCCTTGAGCCAAAAACCTAATGTGAAGTGCTCGATGCGGTAATAACTTTGACTTAATAGTAGGTATTATACTTTTCGTGCTTCATTTGGTCTCTGACCTTGGGTTCGTATACATTACGAGTACATACAAACCAGTGCCGCTTTTATTAGTTCAGTTGTCTTTGGACGCATGTGACTATTGGCATCTGGTTTATCTCGTGAATCGATCTCTCTCTACGTGAATGCAAAGGTCGAGTGAAATCATCATCATCCTCCATTCTTCCCTCCCATATATCCTTCCCATATATCCTCCTTCTTACATAATATTCCTCTGTAAAAGTAAAAAGCCAACTCAGGCAGCGAACCTACCTACCTATACCTACTAATGGCCGCTGTTTTCTACCTACAGCTGTGGCAAGAAATAATATAATGTTGATAATTGGTTAGAATATGAAACGTGTAACTAGGGAGCTGACGAATTTTATAAATAACGTTGTATTTCGGAATTCCATGTCGAATTTCGTATTATTACGTACACGTGCACAGTAGGTTCTCCAAATCTGTCTGCGCCGTGATGGATCGGCAAGACCCGCATTATATTTTATTCCTACCTATATTGAAGATTGACATTTTCGTTACTTTTTTCCTGACGAAATTGGGATGTTGATAAGTAGGTATTTTGCGGAAATTAATGTTGAAAAAATAATACCCATTTTTTTTAGTCTTGTTGCTGTCTTGACGGTTATTTAGAATGTTAGACAGCGCTCACCCAATTTCGTTTGGAACCAGCTCATAGTTTTGAATATTTATCATCATCGTTTTAATTAAACTGACCATTATCATGGCAATGGCGGCGATGGCTAAAATAAATCGTCACCTTTATACATTTTCTATGGAGCTAGATTTGTATCCCCATCTGCTGGCACTTTATTTGAGGAGAAGTGTTTTCAATCAGTTTTTGATCTGCTAGGTACCGAAACCGAACTTAAAACAAGAGTTTGACCAGACGATATATAATTGTTCTCTTGCATATATTTTACCAAAATAATGTGTATACTATTGGCCGTGAAGTTTGCTTATAGTTCCCACACATTTTCCTGTTCCCAACAGTTCCGCTCGCTTAGCTTATTTCACTGTTTTGTGAGACGCTAATCCATCAAAAGTTTGCGAGTCCTCTGACAAAAGTTGTACCAACAGTTTAGTGGTGTGACGGCACTGACGGCTCCGTTGTACCTATTGTTTACTTGTTAATTGAACTTTTAAAGACTCACAGGTAAATCGTACCACAGAGAAATATGGGAGTTTAGAGTGCTCACTCCATAGAGCAGTAATCGACATCAATTTTCAATTAAGTAAAATAATTAACTTTCGTTATAACAAAAATAAATCGAGTAAATCGCATAAGATTGGGATCATTAAAAAAAAAACAGTGTAGAGGACTGAATTTCTATAAGAAATTCTGTTGGATAGATACATCATTTGATAAAAATATTTTATTGTATGAGAGCTGATAAGAGACTGAAAACTATGATGATTCTGTAGGTATGTGTTTTGGAAAAACTGATCCACGGTGACTACTATATTGTGTTTATGTTATCGTGCGTTGGGCGGGCCGACGAGATATTCAGCGTAGGTGCGCGAAACATGGAACCTGCACGGCTTGGTGAAAGTACAGGTCTTATCTATACGTATTTATTCACTTATCATAATTACACTATCACCAAAAATGTTCGTCTAAATACAGTCCTGATAAATCACTCACTAAAATCGGCTTATAGGTTACGAGTACCTAGGTGATCATGGATACCAAAAAAGAATCAACGGAAGTCCGTAGTAAAGCAGTGTATGCCTGTAATTTGTTTGTTCGATCCAATTAGAAATGAGGAAATCCGTAAGAAAACCAGAGTCGTTAACACAGACCTATAATGTTAACGACTCTGGTTTTCTTACGGATTACGGACTCTGTGGTCAGAGTTTCCAGACTTGGGCAGAAAGGTTAAGTAGTCGCCAGACTTCGAACCTGAGGATGCCACAGAGGAAGACTCCTAACAAGGTGCATATTAACTCACATTATAAACGGGTCTAACGCGAATTATATTCAATTAGTCAATTACCTTTATTTACCGACGTTTCGACACAGGTTTCACTGGTCGTGGTCGCGGGTGACTGATTGTCCCACGACCAGTGAAACCTGTGTCGAAACGTCGGTAAATAAAGGTAATTGAATATAATTCGCGTTAGACCCGTTTATAATGTGAGTTAATATGTATTCAAAACGCGAAAGTTTAAAATATTATATTCCTAACAAGGTGGTCTCTTTACACCTATTGATACCCTTAAGAGAGACTTGTAGTGATGGGTAGTGGAGTCTCGGCTATGATGATGACAATGAAAATGGGTATGAACAATCTATCTTATTACTTATCATATTTCGGCGCAATAAATAAATTAAAAAAACTGATTTTTCAAATGACGTGAGCGGCGAGGAAAACAATAGTCATACTTACCCAAATAATTGTACTGTACTTTCCTGCTGCCATCCCCACAGGCCTCTAATGGCACGTGACAGCGCTGATGGATCGGACTACCCCTCGCCCGCTACCCTCCTACATCGGGGAAGGCCAGAATTAGCGGATTTTTTGTTGGTGACTTAAGTTCACATTAATTTTGGGAATGGCAATGGTATGTATAAATAATGGATAGAATAAGTAACGAATAAATAAGAGGAAGCCTGAATGTTACACCCATACTTAACAGAAAATCTGAGAGCAAATCGCCATGCGTTGTACGGGCATCATGTGATGCGAAACTTGCGAAAGGTATTAGGAATGAATGTAGATTGTGGATTACAGGAGGAAAGACTACAGGAAAACCAAGGAAAAGGTTGACGGACTTTGTGAGAGATGAAATGAAAAGAAAGCAGGCGAATGATCAGATGACGATTCAGATAATGAGTTCAGAGATCAGATGATGTTTAAATATAAATATGTGACGTCCTACGGATAAAGGTACCTTATGGGGGTTGGCACTTTCGCTATTATTAACGCCGCTCCAATATTATTGCGGCGCTTTGCGACGTAAGCACCGACCGCCATAAGGTACATTTGTCCGTGGAACGTCACATATGGTGATCAAATCGTCCGTTTCGCAACCCATCGTCTCGTATAAAATGAGATCATCAAGAGCGCATCAAGCGGCAAATTAGTAGGTATAATATTTAATGAAACTGCATATTAGTTAGATAACTGCCTACGCTTTTCTCCCTTTACGTCATACTGTGATATCTTTGATTAGTGCTTCGACTTTAACGTATACCTAAACTGCAAAACGTAATTCAAGACCAAAAAGAGTAAGAAATATTGCCACTTTTTTACTAGCGCGTCTTGTATTTATGTATGTACAAATAAATAAATAAAAGTACTTTTTTAAATAGTAGGAGTAAAATTACTAATGAATAAATTATCTTAGCGTGATTATTTATTAAAAGGAATTTACAATTTTAGAAACAAATTATTGCAATGGCAACATTGTCTCACTTTTTTTGGTCTTGAATTACGTTTTGCAGTATAGTGTGCTCTTTATTTACTAGACTTTGCTTTTTTTATGATACATAAATTATAGGAGGCAAACGAGCAGACGGATCACCTGATAGTAAGCGATTACCGCCGCCCATGGACACCCGCCACACCAGAAGGGTTGTACGTGCGTTGCCGGCCTTTAAGATGGGAGTCCGGAAATACCGCAGGCGACAGTTCATTCCACAGTTTGGTTGTGCGAGGCAGGAAGTTTCTGGAGAAACGCACAGTTGAGGACTGCCAACCATCCAAGTGGTGAAGATGGTGCTTACACTCAGGTCTCTTATTTACACAATTAATTTGAACATTGAAGATGAACACTAACGGCTCATCTCGCAACCTTTTCAAATTCTTCGTTACTCTGATCAATAATACCTATAATATGTATATAAAACAATATACATTTGACTTCAGAGAAATGGGCGGGCGAAGCTAATTGTAAGTTAATTAAGAGTTTGTCTTATCCATAACCACGAACTATAATTAATATAGCAGTCCTTGGTAGTTCCTTTATGTCTAACTCGAGTTCATATGTCACGACGACCATATAAATAGGTATATGAGAAGGCCGTTCTACGCATGACTTAGTAAACCTCTGTCTATGAAGCGTGCTATGCCAAATTGATAATGACAAAAGCGTAGGAAATCTAAAATAAGTACCGTCAACAGCAGATTCGTCATATATTTCGGTGTGGTTTATTGGTTGGTCAGTGCAAATGGTAAGAATGACGTTGATCAGTATAGGTATTATAGGTACTTACTTGTTACAATATTTAGAGATTATTACACTTTACCGTTTAGATGAAAAAGTATGAGTCTTGCAAAAGTTAGCATGGCTCGAATCCACGGTAATACTCTCCTTAGATATCTAGTCTATCACGCGTATTCGGGAAACGAGATAATCACAAGATCTAGAGACGATATAGAGATCAACTAGATTTACATTAGATATCGACTAGATGTGACTTAGATATCTAAGTCATCTTCATCATCATCATCATCTCAGCCATAAGACGTCCACTGCTGAACATAGGCCTCCCCCTTGGACCTCCATTCGTACCGGTTGGAAGCCACCCGCATCCAGCGTCTTCCGGCGGCTTTAACAAGGTCGTCCGTCCATCTCGTGGGTGGACGTCCTACGCTGCGTTTGCTAGTCCGTGGTCTCCACTCGAGCACTTTCGACCCCATCGGCCATCTTCTCTGCGCGCAATGTGGCCTGCCCATTGCCACTTCAGCTTGCTAATCCGGTGAGCTATGTCGGTGACTTTAGTTCGTCTACGGATCTCCTCATTTCTGATTCGATCACGCAGAGAAACTCCGAGCATAGCCCTCTCCATAGCTCGTTGAGCGACTTTGAATTTTGAGATGAGGCCGATAGTGAAAGACCACGTTTCGGAGCCGTAAGTCATCGCTGGTAACACACATTGATTAAAGACTTTCGTCTTGAGGCACTGAGGTATGTCGGACGAAAAGACATTGTCACATAGCGCCAGCTAGTGGTTTAGGTGGAACTTCGTTGTTTTTGTTATTTCTGTTAGTGTTAATTTCTTTTTAGAAATATTGAACAGGATTTAATTTAATTATATAGTTTAGGTACAAATAGAAATATTTGTATTTCACCTTTTTTCTTGATATTGTGTCGTTAGTTAATTCAACCTACATGTTTAAAGGGTAGCACAATATGACTGGCAACGTGCTGTTCGTATTGTAAAGAGCACTAAATTTGAAATGGAAGGAAAATGGAATAAGAAGAAAAGACGGCATTGATTAGTGTCAGAACATAATATTGGTTGTTACAAAAATTAGAATATATTAATATAAAACTCAGCGTGGAAATTCATTGTCGCTGTATATAGTTCCGGAGATATATAACATTTGGTTACTGGGGTTTAATAGATCGAGGCAAATGTTGCTGAGGAGAGAGCTGTGTGCCCATGAGCGTGGCAAGCTGATGTAAGAGACGGGTCTTCTCAAGATCGGGACGCCTTTCATGGCCATTGTCACAAGTTCCGACCCAAATGCTATTCTTGACCGCTGCAGACTTTTCTGTAAGTGTTATGATTCGGTTCAGTGTTTAGGTGTCTGTCAGCAGTTGTGCACAAAGCTAAATCTCATGATATCTGTTATATTTTAGATCATCTGTCTCGTTCGTCTGGCGGAATGCAGACGAGTTAACTTGGAGGAATTAACATCGTCTGTGGCAACAGGTATGTGTTGGCCCTTAGGTAGCCCTTAGGTAGCCCTTAGTACGCTCATAGTTTACTTGAAGTGCAATTTTTATTATTGTCATAGATCGGTAACCTTTTGCTTTTGTCACATTTATAATGAATAACTTTAATATCATAACCAAGGTTTACTGTGATCTAATGGACAGTGTTACTTGCCAAATTTAATGCTCAGGTGTAACTTTCGTATTATAATTATCTGAATAAAATTTAATTAAACAACTAGTTTGTTGGTGGTTTGTCCTAAGTGTAAGAATGCAGATATTATTGAACCAACAGCTCTACCGTTAGCAGTCTGAGCTAGAAGTTGTAATTTTAGGGTATGTAGGAGAAGAAATAAATCGACTATCAAGTGGATTCTTGTGTTTTCTTTATTTTATACATCCCTAAGTATTATGTAACCAGTCGGGTACATTTTCGTAGGTTTACAGGTTACAACATTACGTAGTTTCCCGAACGCTGCCCAACCGAGTTGGATTCGGCGGTTGACCTCCTTCTCGAAGTTGGACCTACCTAATTGGACTGCTTGTCCTAGGTAGATGTACGAGTCAACAACTTCGAGTACCGAGTTCCCAACAGAGACTGGGATGGGCACAACATTGGCATTTGACATAAGTTTCGTCTTGTCCATGTTCATTTTCAAGCCCACCCGTTGTGAAACTCGGTTGAGGTCATCGAGCATCATGCTGAGTTCCTCCATCGACTTTGCCATGACTACGATATCGTCGGCAAACCGAAGGTGAGTGATGTATTCGCCGTTGATGTTGATGCCAAGTCCTTGCCATTCCAGGAGCTTGAAGGTGTCTTCCATTACGGCAGTAAACAGTTTCGGAGAGATAACGTCTCCCTGCCTTACGCCTCTTTGCAATGGCCTTCGTGCCTTCGTGCTCTGCTCCTGTACTCGGACCGACATGGTGGCGTATAAATACTTCAACACTTCGATGTACCGATAGTCAATATGGCATCGCTGAAGAGACTCAAGCACCGCCCATGTTTCCACCGAATCGAAGGCTTTCTCATAGTCCACAAACGCTAAGCATAATGGTAAGTTATACTCTTCGGTCTTCTGTATAACTTGCCGCAGCGTATGGATGTGGTCTATGGTACTATAGCCTTTTCGAAACCCGGCTTGTTCGGGAGGCTGGAAGTCATCAAGTCTGTGTTCGAGACGGTTCGTGATGACCCTTGAAAACAGCTTATAGACATGGCTCAGAAGCGTGATGGGTCTGTAGTTCTTCAATAGGCTGTTATCACCTTTTTTGAAAAACAGCACCACCTCGCCTCTATTCCATGTTTCAGGCGTTTTGCCCTCGCACAAGACGGAATTAAAGAGCTTCTGGAGGACTTTAAGTACCGGTGTTCCACCCGCTCTCCGAAGCTCTGAAGTGATTCCGTCTTTGCCCGGCGCCTTGTTGTTCTTAAGCTGCTTCAGGGCCATCCTAATCTCGTACAGACTGATGTCCGGGATATCTTCGGTATAATGTCGGGACAGCTTGGCTCTTGGATCTCCTACCAAGCTGTCGACGGGCTTTGCTATCGAAGTGTATAACTGTCCATAGAACCTCTCGATCTCGCCTAAAACCTCCGCTTTGCTCGACGCTATGCTGCCATCTTCCCGTTTCAGCTTCGTCAGCTGGCTTTGCCCAATAGACTTGTCCTTTGCGAACACTTTGGAGCCTTGGTTTCGCTCAATAGTCTCTTTAATACGGTTAGTATTAAAGAGACGCAGATCATGTCGCAAGGACTTAGATATACGTCTATTGAGTTGCCTATATGACTTCGCGTCATCGGGAGACTGCAACTGTAGCGAGCGTCGTTCAGCCATGATGTTTAAGGTTTGCTCGGTCAATTTCTGAGGTCTATCTTTACGGCGGGGTCTAAAAAACTTAGACCCTACTGTGTGGACAGTTTCCACTAGCCCGTCGTTGATTTCGTCCACTGAAGCCAAGTTCTCTAGGCAAGAAAAGCGGTTAGAGAGCTCTCATATCATATCATATCTAAGTCTTAACTTGTCGAAATCGTTCAAGAGGACCTCCAGAATCGCGGAAACGTCAAATTTGACATATCTATCTTACAAATATCTTTAAATTATCCATATCGTAACTTGTTGAGGTCTAGTAGACGTCTAATTCATTTCCCGAATCGAGCCTGTTATTCTATGAACGAGTAGGTACCTATCTAATATAGATTAGAATAGAATAGAATTTCTTTATTTGCCAGAATACGTATGGTACAAGATGACAACAGAAAAGGTTTTATATGTATCAGTATTCAGTCGAAGACAACATGCATATAATTGACAATTTAATAATTTTATTTTAACATAAAATAAAATAAAAGCACAATATTGAAAAAGTTAGATAGAATATAAAAACAGTGGGTGAATTTTTTACGTACAAATTCTTTAGAATAAAATAATTTAAGTGGGTTACTATTAATATGTGACGTTCCACGGAAAAAGGTACCTTATGGCGGCCGGTGCTTATGCTTACTTACGTCGCAAAGCGCCGCAATAATATTGGAGCGGCGTTAATAATAGCGTAAGCGCCAACCCCCCATAAGGTACCTTACCCGTAGTACGTCACATATAGGTACTTATACGTAAATGAATACTCGTACATTCCAAGGATTTATGTTTTGATAATTTTAATATTCTATACTGATTTTAGTCAGCATTTCGTTTTTAGGATTTCTAGGACATTAGGTACACATAAGTATTTCTTAAATCATCTAATTCCTACTCGTACCTAACTAAGTACATCTCCATGCAGCAACACAATATCTTAAAATACCTAAAATATAATAATAAGAGTTGTAAGTTAAAAACCTCAATAAATTGCGTCTGATCATAATGATAACCTTCTAATATACCATGATTGATCCGTTAACAGTTCCGGGTGCGCTCAAGCTACCGCCAGGTCCTGTTGCTATTTACGCTGAGAATGACATTTTAAAAAACCGGGCAAGTGCGAGTCGGACTCGCGCACGAAGGGTTCCGTACCATAATGCAAAAAAAAAACAAAAAAAAGCAAAAAAAACGGTCACCCATCCAAGTACTGACCACTCCCGACGTTGCTTAACTTTGGTCAAAAATCACGTTTGTTGTATGGGAGCCCCACTTAAATCTTTATTTTATTCTGTTTTTAGTATTTGTTGTCATAGCGGCAACAGCAATACATCATCTGTGAAAATTTCAACTGTCTAGCTATCACGGTTCGTGAGATACAGCCTGGTGACAGACGGACGGACGGACGGACGGACAGCTAAGCCTTAGTAATAGGGTCCCGTTTTACCCTTTGGGTACGGAACCCTAAAAATGTCAATAGGTACCTAATGCTTACAGTAGGTACATCCGTTTTGTAGTTATTCGAATCTATTTATCTCCAGAAAAAAAACTTGTTTTCCTGACCATTACCCAATGCTAATGAACCTACGGTGATAAATTCAGTGCGAAGACATTACACGTAAAATTTGACGTTTACACTTCCAAACGACACGCTATGCTATCGAACGCGGTGCAGACGACTTAGGACGGATTCTATCTGCTAAGGTGTATTTAAAACAATTGTATTGGCTTTTTGTATTTATTAACTAAACGGAACATACTTTTTTATCAGTTTTTCAAATTAATTAAATGCCAGCAGCCGAAAAGGGTATAGTCATAGGGTAGGGTATAGATTATGCGCTGTCGCCAATTCAGGGAAAAACAATAAATTATTGGTTGTAAATCGGATGCGGTAAGGGCCAAATTTTTATCTTTTCAAACATTGCGTTTGAGTTCTATCTTAGAAATTTGCAAAAGTCGTTACTTCAATAATAGGCAATTCACATCGATTTACTCGTCAGCCTATCGATTTAGACGTCAATTGATCGATTTGTTTGCCGACTCTTTATCTAGGACATACTTAGCTGTCGCAACAGCCAATTTTCATAATGGCGGTATGAATGTTGTTAGTGATTGTAATGATAGGCTAGGCCTATTGTACAGGAGTAAAATATTACTGAGCAGGCATAGAGTCCTTGATATTGTACTTATTGTTTAAAATTATTACATAATAGTACAGCTATGAAGATTAAAAAGGCCATTAAGAATTACGTAATATCAATTAAATATAATACTTAAAATTAAAATTAAGTACTAGATGTTTAGTATTTGAGCAAGAATATATAGATGCGTAACAGGGTGACCCATTTGGTTCGGTCAGTATGGGAACATCTGAAACTATAAGACATGCACGGCGCGATTCGGGAAATGAATTAGACAGTCACTAGATATTAAATAGTAACGATATGTGACGTTCCACAGCAAAAGGTACCCATGGCGGTTGGCGCTTAGCCATAAGGTACCTTTTGCCGTGGAACGTCACATATCGTTACTATTTCATATCTAGTGAATGTCTATTTCATTTACCGAATCGCGCCGGCAGTTTTTCTTGTTACTAAAATCGATGACATGGTTCCTAAGAAGAGATCGTCGTAGGTCTTATAGTTTCAGATTTTACCATACACCATACTGACCGATCTAAATGGGCCACCCTGTATTTAATAAACAGTAACTTGGCCGACTTTTCTCGATCAGGACGATTTTGTTAATAGGTGGAAAATTACTGGAACTGGCCACTTAGAAATAATAAGTCGTCTTATATATCAGAATTCAGAAACTTTTAGTATGGTCCACGTACCTATAGGTAGCACTTACTCCGCCACTAAGACGTTCTTGTACTTACTGAATTGTTCGACATCCGCATCCGCATTAAGCTCCGTATCGATTATATGCGGATGAGGATTTTGAAAATAATGCGGAAGGTCCGCGGTTGCGGATGCGGATGCTAATATTCGCAACATCCCTGGTAGGAGAGTACAGTAAATATTTTTGTAAATCTTTTTATCTAGATATACATATATATTTTTATACAGTTACAGCTACAGCATTTTAAGAAGAACAGAACAGCAGCAGCAACAGATGTTTAAGTTTTAGAGTTGCAATATTTATCTCGGTTTCAACTTCATGTTATAAGTATAATTATATGATATGGGATTTATATTCAATGTAATGGCATTCCGTTAATCTTTATTTGTTTAGAAGATAATTGGTTATAATTATGGACAACTACAATGGAATGTACGATTCACGGATGATTGTTAATCCAAACAAATTAGTACTAAATAACCAAATGATATTCCAATTAGTAATAGGACTTCCGATCTTCCTACTGACAGATTGTTACACATTAAACGACTCGGTCAACTGCCGGCCACAGCCACTCAGTAACGGTCTGCCGCCTCGGTTGGCCGTTCTTAATTTAAAATTTAAACGTCGGCAAAAAATGTCCGCGTATGTTTGAACCGGCCTATCGTGGAAGACGTGTTTTGCTTAATGAATTAGAAAAAGTAAGAGTGAGTTTGTGATCTGAGTTGTTTTGAATAGGAAAATGTTTCGTTTAGCGGTGAGTTTTTCAATCAATTTATAATAATAATAATATAATGGAAGGATGATGAATAAAGAGATTATAATAGAAAAAATATTTTAATTCATAACTTTTTAACTGAATATTTATTTACTTATACTTATACTTACTTACTTGTTCAATACCAAACTACTTTCGGCGCGATTCGGAAATTAGAGATTCACTAGATATGAAATAGCAAAGATATGTGACGGCCCACGGGTAAAGGTACTTTATGGCGTTTGGCGTTTACGCTATTATTAACGCTACGCGACGTAAGCGCCAGCCGCCATAAGGTACCTTTTGCCGTAGAACGTCACATAATATCTTTACTATTTTATATCTAGTGAATCTTTTATTCATTAGGATTCTTAAAGTGACATTCCATTTCCAACTGCAGCTGCAATACTGTTCATTTTCTATGGAAATTGACAATGACAGCGACGCGTTTCCATAGTAAAATGAACAGTATTGCAGCTGCAGTTGGAAATGGAATGTCACTCTTAGGTGTACCTATACCTGCCAAGGTATAGACATGTCTATGTGATGGATCATGGAGAAAATTTATTTCTTAAATTGACACGAGTAATGATATAATACGCATGTCTACCTGTCAAACCACTTTACATTATGTAACAAAACCTTAATTCGGTGCTTGTTTTTACAAACAAGTTTAAAAATAAAGCAGTATAATTCCGGTTGAGGTGCAATAATATAGCAACCTTTCATTATACTACAATTCGTTATTAATATGTACCTAATCTGTCTTAGACTAATTAAAATTTAATAAAGTACCTACCTAGATCAGATAAACCAGGCCCAATGTAGACTTTCTGTCAAAAAAAAAACCGGCCAAGTGAGAGTCGGACTCGTGTTCCAAGGATTCCGTAGTAGTCGTATTACATATTTAGATATTTATTTTAAGCATAACAGAAATACCTATTTATTACTTACGCTTAGGTACTTAATATACTTACTTTTTAGGGTTCCGTACCCAAAGGGTAAAACGGGACCCTATTACTAAGACTTCGCTGTCCGTCCGTCCGTCTGTCCGTCTGTCTGTCACCAGGCTGTATCTCACGAACCGTGATAGCTACAGTTGAAATTTTCACAGATGATGTATTTCTGTTGCCGCTATAACAACAAATACTAAAAACAGAATAAAATAAAGATTTAAGTGGGGCTCCCATACAGCAAACGTGATTTTTGACCAAAGTTAAGCAACGTCGGGCGTGGTCAGTACTTGGATGGGTGACCGTTTTCTTTTTGCATTTTTTCCGTTTTTTTTTTGCTTTATGGTACGGAACCCTTCGTGCGCGAGTCCGACTCGCACTTGCCCGGTTTTTTCTAAGTACATTAAATATTGTTTTCTTTGAGACCTACATTTTATATTAAATAAAGATAGATAAATCCCGCATGCGGGGTGCGGAAGATTTTCCATAACGCATGCCATTATGAGTTTCACAAGACTTACCGCCTGCGAGGAGCCACCGCACGCTGTTATCGAACTTATCGACCATTAAGCAATCTGCCGTACTTTTAATACGAGTAAGAGCAGTAAAGTAAACGTACGCCGTATGGGTGCTCGACGCTCCCATTACACGTCATCTTGAAACTTAAGTCATTGTCATTAGAGGTGACAGCAAGGTGACATCTATTGGGCATTAGCATGTCGAGCACTAGTACGTTTGCCTTAACTCAATTTGAAATTTAAATTCTTTCAATTAAATAACATATCGTAAAAGTACAAAGAATATACAAGTGAATATTTCAAAATGAGTTAAGTACTGCTCTTAGTTTAAGCACGGCAGTAGTACTGAGCCTTAAGTAAGTATACATATAGTTACTAAATTGAAATATTCCTCTTGGTCGTGTCCATAATATTACTGGTATTTTTAGTAATCTCAAAGCGTTTCGTACTCCTATGCAGATGGGTGAATCAACTTTGATGTTATTCTGTCCAGTTGGTGGAGGGAAAATAGTCGTACAGTTTATTTTTCATAAACGTGGTCCAATAAAAGCCTAAAAATATACAATAGGATTAAGTTGGTTTTAAAAGTCAAAGGCAAATGCAATGATTATATTTTTTTGTGAGATTTGTTTCTGGGTGATTATAAGCAAAACAATGAAGGTACGAGTACATAACATAGGTACCTATATGTGACGTCCCACGGGTAAAGGTACCTTATGGCGGCTGGCGCTTACGTCGCATAGCGCCGCAATAATATTGTAGCGGCATTAGTAATAGCGTACCTAAGCCCCAACCGCCATACCTTACCCCATACCTTGACCCGTGGGACGTCATATATAGGTTACCAATGTTATGTACTCGTCCCTTTTGTCGTGGAACGTCACATATTATCAAGAACTTCACATAGTTTTGTAATACTTTACAACTATTCATCTCTTTCTTGAATGTGACGACAGAATATGGAAACTAAGTTTTATAGGTACCTATTTACCTACTTTTAAAACAGGAATTACGTTTTGAAACTAACAAGTTTGCAATGAGATGTCTACATTATGGAATAAAATAATTTAGTATTTATCGTCAAGTTTCCTAAGCACCTCAATAACATCAATTAGGCCAGTAGGTGTTTTTAACTTTAATAACTTACGATCTACAACGTCACTGCATGGTGGTCCAATAAAATCACTTTCTCAGTTATATAATGGCGCATCTGCCTACTTCAACAACGAGAGAATTTATTGACAATATATTAGCATAATCCAGAAGGTAAAAATCAGATTATGTAAAAGAAGATACCTTAGTAGTTATACTTACGTAATCCACTGGATGAAGAATGTTTCTTTTTCACACGTTTCGGGTTCAGTAAAATCCAACTATGGGTGCCTAAGTCTATTATTCGTTTGATTCCTTTCCTAATTATAAACTATAATTATGCTCCAAGCAAGATATCATTTATGTAAATGCTTCTTAATATATGTTTACTTTACTGCTCAAAACGGCCCAAAACTCGATTTTGACAACTTTGCTCGGATAGCTTAATTTTTCGTCAAAGAATGAAATATCAATAAGTACATGTGCTTTTTTAGGGTTCATCCCTTCTCTTACGGAGTTCAATTAAGTAAGTTCACTAGGAACCTTTATAGTTTCACCATGTCCGTATGTCTGTCTCTCCGTCTGCGGCTTTGCTCCGTGATCATTAGAGCTGGAAAGCTGATGGCATGGACAATGGACATCTTTATAAAATAAGTTACCCCGTCAAAGTCGTATTATATCGCTTCTTAAACCCACCCCCTAATTTAAAACATATGGACAGCATAATATTATGATACAAGTTAGGAATCTAGTAAAAAGTGAAATTACTTAATATAGACCTACAAACCCAGATCTTCATATTAGCCTCGGGCCGCCCACTATATAAAATTATTGCCAAGGAAGTTAGAATCTTGCTGTCTTTTCAATTGGGTTGAATTTCATTTGTTCGAAAATTGTACAAGACAAATGAGATTCTACCTACTTTGTTTTTGATTAAGGTTGACATTCCATCAAAACTGAGTGTACATCCTAATGTACATTGGGCGGCACGAGGCTGTTGATGTTGTAACGCATTACTTCGCTTTAGCATCAATATTGTGAGTCGATTAGGTAAAAGAGCCTGTTAACATAAAGCCAATATTTTATAACGTCTCGCGTGTTAGTATATAATTACATATATTTTATAATAATTACTTTGACCGTGATGCTTAAAATAATGGTCAATAAGTAAGTAAGTACCTACTTTATCTTAGAACACTGTCTACAGTAAAATGTGGCCATGCATGAGCAGAGCGCCGAATTCGAACTTAGAAATTTATGACAAGTTAATCTCATACTATTAATTATTCATCCATGCATATAACACGTAGGTTACATATTGGAAAGTTATCATACCAATAAACAAATTTACGCACACTAATTCCACACTGGGAATATTTTTAATTTTGTAGTTTGGGGGAATATTTTTAGTTTACTGTCAACGAAGGTATTCACGTGATCGCTGTTTTATATGAAGTGGGGACAAATAGGAATGATTTACATATATATAAAACGCCCGGGAACATGCCCAACGAAGTCGCAGGCAAAGCTTGTTTATTTTGTAATGTCTATAGTTACTTATATGTAAGTAATAGGAAGCATTTTACTTGTAAAGGAAAAGTTTAGATTTGAATAAAAACTGGACGATTTCTCTTTAATGTCGTCAAAAAATTGCGCCAAAATATTCAATATAGTTGCATTAAGGCGCATTCACACTTGCGACAAGCGCGGCGCCACGCCTCAGCGGCCATACGTAGTTGTTGCGCACCCGGGGGGCACTGACTCGGAAACCTTACTGCACCAATTAACCACATTTTTGCACGATCACACTATCATCATGTACTTAATAATCATATTGGCCAGACATGTCTTCCCTGTTAAAAATTAAAACATTGTTTTTTTTTTAGAATTGCTAATTCGCTTGATTGACTTCTAATTTTGATAATAGTTCAAAGGTCAATCCAAACGTTCATATATATAATAGTTTCCGGATTCAACGCAAGTTCATGATTTCACATTTCAATTTAATTCGCGTATTTTAATAATTTAAATACCTTTTTAATGTAAATAACAAAACCTTTTTTTAACAGATAATTCTGTCACTAGCGGCGTGCATCACTGCAGAAAGCTGGTTATCAAGAAGCACAGCGGCCACCGACGCCCAAATTCGCTTTGCGATAGAAAACAAATACGATCACACAGGCCCCGGAGCAGAGGGGCCTGAATATGCGTACAAAACCTACCAAAATTTAGATGACGCTATACTAGCGTACATGAGCGACCCAGACACACAACTACCAGAATATGAAAAAGCCAGAGCGATTCAAAAATTCACACGGCCTGTTATCTATCCTCCATCCAACAGCATTAATAATGTCGACCCTATTCCTAGATATCAACCAAAGACTGTCGATGAATACACTGGTTATAAACCCCCGCAAAGCCAAAAACAAAACATCCCAGAATACGCTAATAAGCCTCAAAGTATAATAAACCATGACCTTCACACCGACTTCAAAGGCTGGAGACCTTTCCAGTTTGTAAAACCCAAAAAGCCTATTGACGAATCTACATACTATAAACCCACGCCAAGTGAAGCTGGCTTGAACAATTACCTAAATGGGAACAAGTTTGGTTTTGAAACATTCAACGGTGATGTCCGTCCGGTGCCAGTGCATGGGAACTCGCCAGCAAGTTTAGCAGAACCTGCGCAAGAGGAGTACGACCCACATCCCCAATATTCCTTCTCTTACGGAGTTCATGTAAGTATGAAATACAGGATAAACCTACGCACACACCCTCACAATTAATTTTACAAATTTAGTACCTACTGAATAACTAAACGTAAACCAATTACATACATAGTTAATTTAAATTAAACTAGAGAACATTTTTATGATTTCACACGCACCCACTACCTATTTAGTTAATCATTTATCGGGTTTGAACCATTCGGCATTCGCCGCTCAGCTCTTGATTTACAATTGTACATGTAACGTAAACGTGTTTATTTAATATGTTGATAACAATTCTGAATATTTTAAAACAATGTTGTAGTTTACATCAACTCAAAAACAATATGAGACAATCGCTATGAGTGAGATATGTAAACAAAACAAAACAGTAGTTGTCATAATCATAATTTCAATTCATCAGTTTATTTACACATCATCATCATCATCATCATCAATGGCCACAGCATCTTATCTTTATCAGCAGATGATAGTTGCAGCGTCTAAAGAAGGTATTTTGAGGAGGTAGTCTACAGCCTACATCGACTACGATCAGAGGCGTAGCGTGGGGGGGGCTAGGGGGGCCATAGCCCCGGGCGGCACATAAGCGGGGGCGGCAAACACGGAATTTAAAAAATAAAAAATTAAGAAATCACGATTTTCAAATCGTACTGATGCGATGGTAGCACGAACGTCGCGCGGCGGCGGTGTGGATGTCGAGATCGCTGCCGGCCGGGGCGCGGCGTTCCGAGCGCCCGCCGAGATTATACACGAACGGACGAAAGAGCTTAAGGGTCTGTTTTACTGTACAATAATATTACTCCTTATTTTTATAACTTTAAACCTTATTTTGGAATGTGTGGGATTTTTATTTCTCGAACTTATGTCAACTGTTTACTGAGACAGTAATGACAACAAACAAATTTGAAGTTCGTCATTTGTTTCGATTTTGAGAACGGTGCAACAAGTGCTAAGTGCAACTCCTACGGAAAAAAATAATATGTAGATTCGATTTGCAAATTATTATTTAATTATTGTCGAAAGGTAACTACCTAATTATTTTTATTGTATTTGAATGTTGAGTAATTAAATATTTCTAGTTTGAAAGTTTTAGGCGTATGTGCGTAAACTTGGTACATTTCTACCTTAGTTAGGTACCGAATAATTAGTAATAGGTAAGTACCTACATAATATGAACCTGTTTTATTTTGGAAATACACTGTAATCTCGATAACCCGAACCTCGTTAAGTCGTAATTCTCAGTACCTAAAATACTTAAATCGAAAAAACGCGGTAAATATAGAATTATTTCGACTCCGTAACTCGAACAAAATATTAATTCCCTGTGAGCTATTGATAGTAGTTACTTATTTATACTCGAATTTCAAAGAGCAGACTCCGTAAATCGTAATTAGCAAAATTTATAATGACGTCTTACTTGGAATCTCCCGAACTCATAGCAATAAAATCCAAAAGAAATGTCTGGGTCTTCTATCTATTGTTTGTGCCTTGCACAAGTTGTACACGTGCATGGAATGGACGCATTTATTAAACTTTCTAAGTAACACATAAACACAGCTGTGTTCGTTATTTTTATTCACTATCGGTCAGTATTTATTTTACTGTTAGCTTGATAACAAATAAAGAAGCCAGAGCAGCAATTAACACTATGAACTTATGTTGAAAGGTGTAAGGAGTTTTCAGAAAATAGTGTCCCCAATTAGCATTAGTAGAGTTTGGCTAATGAAAGTTGGACAAGCAAAAACGCGGGAATTAAAAAAAATCTACAGCAGGCATCTCTTTGATTACAAGGATTGCATAATTTTTTACATATACAATACAATAAAACATAATTGTATTTGAACTGTACCTATTTTAATTGTATCTTAATTTTAAATACTAATTTTAATTTATTTATTTTATAAGTTATAACATTTTGCAATATTGAATCAGATTGTCGTTCTCTTAGACATTTGTATGCCAACTAGCAAAACATAGTGTTCAAATGTATATAACATACTTAACTACCTAAGACCTATTGTGTAGGTACCTATGTTTTACAAATAAAGCATTCTGATTCTGGTTTTTAAGTAGGTATTTTTTTTGTAGTATCCAAGTAATTGCACTCAGTTCTCAATAAATGATAGCCAGCCAAAAAAGAAAAAATATCTTAAATTTTTTACCGAACTTTGTCATGTTTGACCTCTAATGTTGATCATAAACGGGGCGGCAAATTTCTGATCGGCCCCGGGCGGCAAACACATACGCTACGCCGCTGACTACGATGACTAGATCAATGGCCGATCGGCACTTCTTGCCGCATCGATCACAGACGTGATGGGAGATAATAAATATTTAATACATGTGGCCACTGACGAGCCTTCCAACAGTCCAAATAGCGTGGCTGCAATCCAAAATCGGTCCGTGAATGTCAAAAACGTACAATGTTTAATATTAGGAAGCCGTCCATTTGGATGAATCCATTGTAACGGCATCCATTTGGAAGGCTCGTCAGTGGCCTGCTAGACATCACATAAACCATTCATGAAGTCTCAGTAATGTTAATATAATTCTTATCGACGTCAATTACGCAAAGCTCCATCTAAATATAAGCCTCAATTGAAAAGTCGACCTAAGAACTCGCGCCGCAACGCATACTATTGTAATGTAAGATAGTTTAAAATGAGCTTGGGAGAGTTCCGTCGTAGTCAATACGTGATAGAAAGTGTTACTTATAGCTAGATGCCATCAATTTAAATATAACGGAAAAATGGTAAGTATATATCGGGTGGAACAGAACGAGGGGCTTTTATGCAAACGGGGAACTGGGGAAAAGGCTACGTACCTATTTTATTTTTCACTTATTAATCACGTCAATATTTCTAACCATTTTTGAGATACCTAAGTACACTTTCTTGAACTTTAGTACAAATACCTGTATATTCAACCCTAGTAAATACATCCTATGAATGACATGGAATGTATCAATTTGAAATGTAAATAACTTTGTAGAGTTAGCACTGATACTTATAAAAATATTTAATTTTCATCATTTTGTTTTACTTTTCATTCAGCTTTACGATTATAATAACTCGATTGTAGATGACTTTGATAACACTATCCTTTCAGCTCAGTCTCTAGAAATGTTCCACCCTGTATACATAATAACATCCTGGTTCCCGGTTGTATAAAATTAGCCAAAAATTTAAGAATTGTTGGTATCAAACATTTCTTAATAGAAACTTTAGTTAAATTTGTTGGTCTTGTGAAATTGGACCGTGGCATTTAGTACAAAAAGTTTATTCAGCGGCATCTGGCGGCGTAAATTGATATTTCACGGTCATGTGCGGTCAAGTGCGCATAGATTACCGGTGGGTGTTAGCTGTACATACTACATACTTTAAGTAGAAAACTTTCGTGAGGCACCGTCATATTAAATATATGAAAAACGCTTACTCACGTGTTTTAACGTCACGTATCTTCGACTTATTTTTGACTTGGCTGTCATCACAATTACATATTTTCGTTTAACCCGTGGAGCGCTCTAGCAAGACACGTGTGATGTTAACTCAATTTGGGTCGTAGCGACTTAGTATCAGACGTGTGTTACTACAGATCAATATGGGTCAAATTGCTTTGCATCAATTTTTTGTATGGTGGACGTTCCTATAAATTGTACGGACATGACAGCTGTAACCGTACCCAATCTATGTGAAAAATTACTACAATATACCACAAGAGGAAACATTAATTGTTTATGTTTATCTAGGTATTTATAAATTTACAATTCCGCACTCTATATTATCAACATGTCTATTACTTTTGAACCTAGGCTAGACCGCTGTCTCTAATAATTATCAACTTTAGATTGACTGAACTAAAAGTGATACTGCTCTATAATCAACTGTAAGGTCTTACATATATACATATTTGCTTTGAACTAGGTACTTAAATATTTTGAAATAGTTCGATTGTTTCCTATGTAGAGGGTAGAGCGTTACCTCAGTTACCTGTAACACATGGGCAAATGAACACATCTCACGGTCGGTTGGCAGAATACTCACACATTCATCGTTTTCTTTGCTTGCGTAATCGTAATCTAAAACAGCCGGCGTATTACGGATGGTTTTACCCACGTGATAAAATATTAACTGTCACTTTTTAACATCGTGTGATAAAAAGTGACGGACACCGTTTTATCACGCTGTCACGTAGACAAGAACGACCATCATATCTGTTTTATTTGCTTTTCGGCTCGTTTAAATAATTCTGGTCATTATTGACGTGAAGTCACAGCTACCGTTTTGATGCAGTTATTTGTTATATCACTGCTAACATTCACCTTCGTACGAAATTGAATTGGGTGTTGTAGAAAGTGTAAGAGCGCGAAAGGTATCACGATATACCGAAAGCAAAACGAAATCTTTTGCCATCGTGGGTCCGTGTTAATAAAAAGACATATCCATATGATTTGATTTTTAGAAAAGAAAGTATGTACTCGTACAGTATTTATCGCTATACAATTTTTGATTAATTAAATGTAGCTTTTGAAAGAATGCAGTTTAAATCTCGCTTATAAGTTGAGTTTCTTAAATCCGGATTAATTCCAACAAGTTAATAAGTAATAACCAGACTAAATAGAAAAAAAAATCTGTGATCTAATATAGGTATTCAAATTAGATCTTGTTTCGCAACCCATCCCTATTTATAGTATTTATCAATTTCGTTACACCGGTTCCAAGTTCAACTATTTTTAATGTTAATGTTAGGAGTATACCTTGGCTTACACCAAGTGACCTCAGTTATATGTGTAGGGTAAAAAAACACACAGTGCTATCTGCTATCGAAATAAGAAACATAATACATACTACGCTGTTACCAATATAAAATAAATAAATAGGTAAATGAATTAAAGCAGCTAATTGAAAGGTACTCTGACGTAAAAAGAAGACGTTTTCAGTTTTGTAAAAAAAGTTTTGTGAAATATGCAATTTGATTTCGATAACAATCACGGCCCATACCCTGATCGATATAGGTAAGTCATTGTTCTTATGTTTGACGCTTTTGAAGCCTCAACTCAAATCTTTGACAATGGAATTACAATCATTTTCTATGAATCTTAAATAGCCCTGCCACCAATCATTTAAAACCACTGACACATTCTGTTCTAATATCATAATATTTTATATGTAGGTACTTAATTAGATCATAACTCAATGACAACTTTGACCTTATCTATTACTATAAAAGGTTAACGATTACAAGCCATATCATTGTCATAACAGCCCATTGTCGACATGACCAAACGCAGGTATGTATTTGTTAATGAAATCTCATAATAATTATATCTTAGTTCAATCAACTTGACCATGAGTGAAGCACGACCTGTGTGGGTTATGTGGGTTATGTGATTTGTACATTGTTTTAATTGGGCTATACAAGCTTCATTCTTTTAAAACTTGCTTTAAAGTTTTCTCTATTAGGGATAATGTACAATGAAAACACATTCGTTCGGTTGGCCATTCGGTTTTGCAAAACACGTACTACGGATTTTTATGTCAGCTATCAAAACAAGAGCTATTTAAATAACTCTCATTTGTTGTTATAATAATATACCTACTTAATATTTGTGCAGAATTCATATAACTCATATAAGAGTTTTGTCAGCTTCGGCGACGTCTGAGGTTAATAACTGGTCTAACTTCTAAGTGGTATTATTGTCAACTAAATCAAAGATGTAGACTAATGTAGGTACCTATTAAGGTTTTTCTTTTAAATAAAGACATCTTATTTTTATAGTAAATATCATCTAAATCAACAATTCAACATACAAACTTCCACCCCCCTTTTCACATCCTTAAGGGATGATATTTGGGACAAAAACTATCGTATATCCTTTCCCGGGACTCATTCTACCTCTATACTTACCTACCAGGTTTCAACTCAATCGGTTCAATCGAAATTACTACTTTAGCCGCACGTAGGTGACAGCAGCCGGTAAGATTGCGGTTTTCAATTGGCGAACGCATGCGACGCGACCTTGCCAAAAATGCGATAATTGCGATCGGTTATGACATAGCTTTCAATGGCGGAATGTCCACGAGGCTGCTTGCTTCTGGGGAGGTCAGAAATAGGCCTACCACCTGTTATAGTTAATAGATAATTACATATTCCACTGTCAATTGAACAACCTATGTTACTTATCTATTCACGACCTCCATATTAATAAGTAGGTACTTAGGTAGGTAATAAGTAAGTAGGTACCTTTCAAAATGTTCAGACAGGGGCAAATTGGACTACTAATTATAAGTTTGTGAAATTTTGAATATTGAGTAAGGTGGTGATGTCAGGTAAGGTTGAGCGTCGAATGTCGTTCGATTGATTAGGTTGAGTTTTCCTAGGGTTTTTCTCTCTATAATTAAAATAACTAATAACAATACCGAAATAGCAAGACCGAAGTGATCCCATAAGTGGGTCAATTTCTGAACACGATTTTTTTTCTGTCCGTGATGAAAATCGCGGGTTAGCATCAGATAATACTTACCATTTTTTTTTTACATAAACAATCCACACTTTCACACCGGGTTCCATATGAATTCACTGATTAATTGGTTTTTAGAGTACACTTAAAAATATTTAAAGGCTCAAATTACTACTCCCGTGCCCTGTCCGGAATCTACTTTTGAGCATAATGAAAAATCCTACGAAAAATTCTACATTAGTATCACTAATTTAGTGTCAAATACTTAAACTAGATGATATTTACTATCACCGAGCACATACACTGTTAACTTCATTGTGGTAAATAACTCGTGATCGAAGTTTAAATTTTGTCCGAGCGCGCGAGTACAATTTCGTCGGCAAAACTCAAAGGGCTCCGACAGCCGACGTCTGTATCTGAACCGCCTCGTGACCCGCCTCACCTATACTAGCACTATTCGTCTGTCTCTCAAAGCAAACGGATGTACGTCAAGCCGCGACGTGTTCGAGCAAATCGCATAAGTATTTCGGAATCCGGGTGGGAGACAATTTTTTTCTAATTTCGATGCCCCTTATAAATTTTATTTCCCACATAGCTTTTCAATAACAATTTTCATATTTAGGAGCCCTTTATGTATCTTTATGTAAGCAATAACATAAAAGTTTGTTTAAACACGATTTAAATTTTTGACGAATTTTATTATAACGATTTCTAATTTCCGTGCCCTAATTCCCATGGAATATTTACCTAAAACAGCTGATTAAGTGGCACGGGAATTAGAAAGTATTACATTTATTGTCAACAAATTTTTAATTGGGGGCACTGTAAGTTAATTGGCAATGTTTATGTTATGTTTAGTGGGCACTGTAAGTTAATTGGCAATGTTTATGTTATATATATATATATATTGGCATTGAATATATATTATATGTAATAATAATATGACGTATATCTTTCCATTTTACATTTAAGGAAATACGTAAGGTAACGTGGGGTAAGATGACACTGGGGTAAGACTATCACTTGTATGGAATCCTCGTACTGTTAGTCTTGCGCCTCTTTACCTCATTCATTGATCATATTATAACATTAAAATATTATATAAACATAAAACTATTTTTGGAATTATTACATATTATAATACCTGTACCTAAGGTTACATGAAACAAAATGAATCAAATTTACAATGGTTTTTTTTGTAAATTTGACAGCTGACAGCGTAAGCCGTATAAAGTTTAAATATCTGGGAGACTGAGCTTTGCTCGGAAAACATAAACCTATCTAAAAACTCAAAAATGCGCGTTTTCCCAGAGATAACATTTGCACCTAGCTAGATCGAGTTTTCATCCCAGAAAACCCTCATATATGATCAAATTTCATCGAAATCGTTAGAACCGTTTCCGGGTTCCCCGAAATATATACAAGAATTGCTCGTTTAATAGATTAGTTGTTATAAATTAACTTTTATAATAGGTACACGAAAAATTAAATATATCCTATTCTTACTATATTATAAATGCAAAAGTATCTCTGTCTGTCTGTTATCTCGACACGCTTAATTTGAGCATGTACACAGGCACAATCACTCACAATCAATATTATTTTAAGGTACTTCTAGCATACCCACAAGTTCCAAATTTGAAACGTAATTAGGTTTTAGCTTTTTAAGCCAATAAAAATCTAATAATACTGCAATATTAGTCACGTTCTAAAGATAAGTGCATAAATAACTGCATAATTAAGTTTGTAATCCTATAGAAATATATGCGATAACAACGTTACTTTTTAGTTCTTACAATTAGTAGGGAAAGTAAAGGTACACTACGATGTACGATGTGAGTATGAATAAAGATGTGTATAGTTATGATATGTGTATACATAGTATCAGTATGGTATGGGTATGATTACCAGAAAAGAAAGACAGCCTACAAAAAGAGATGGGATCCTATCTAAAAGATTACATGTAAAAAGATGCAAATCTCGCAACGCAGTTCTTCTATTCTACTACAAAATAAATTTGGGATGTAATGTGAAACCAAGTCGGTTATTTTAGTCAGTGCCAGGGGGTATTTATTTAGGAAGTTTTTTTTTAGGAAGATTATGATATTTTTGAGAAATTACTTAACCAACCTACACTTTGAAGATTTTCCCGCATGGCAGGGACACCCCGTATACCTATGTGTTAAGTAAGGCGGGGTAAGACTAACTTAGTTTATTTTGATCGGGGCAAGACTAACAGTATGAGGGTTCCATACAAGTGATAGTCTTACCCCAGTGATAGTTTTACCCCACCTTACCTCATATGTGTTCAAACAATTTTTGGGGTTATTAATTTATGAAGGCAGCATATTCGATTTCTTCAGATTAACTTACACAATAACTTCTTCTCACTGTGCCCCTATTTATTTCTTAGTATCATTTCCTATACGGCCATATACCAGATCATACACCTTGTTTGTACCTATCTACATGCAGATACATAATGACACATTTTAATGATTAGTTTTGTATGTAAGGCGGACAAGTTTACGAAACTACTCAAAGAATTGTTTTGAAATATGTACATTTTACTAAGAAAGAGTGATTAGTTGCCATTAAAATAAAGGAAACGATTAGTCAAATACTTAGTTTTTAGTGTAAGTATCATACTTTCGTAGACTTGTCGTTCGAAACTAAAATTAAAGAAGGTAAATATGTTCGATGCCACTTCAGTATGGTTGCAGTATATTATTGTAGATTAAAATATACATAAATAATAGTTTTAAGTACCAAAATAAGTTAAGAAAACAATTCCCGTGCGTAAAAGCTAATTTCCATGGACACACTAATTCCCGTGCCCTGACCAAAATTTTAAATTGAAATAACTTTTATAGTTTTATGAATATTTTTATCCCATAAGAAAATTAATGTTTATTATATTTTTTATCAAATTCTCAGCATATTTTTTTTTGTGTAATGTTGGTATTTCAAAATTCCATGGGAATTAGACAAAAATGCTCGTTTGGTGAAATTGACCCAAGTGTTCCGTGAACAAAGTTTTGTACGGAACACTAAAAAATAGGTTAGGAATTTATCGTATAAACTAAGTAATCTAATTGGGCAACGGAATTTATGGTTCCATTTATTTCGGTTATTCGGGCCCACTCCATAGAGTTCTTAGTTATGCATTATAATAATTATGATTTTGTATTAAGTAACAAACGAATGATTAATCCACGTTAAATGAATACGAAATTCAATTTTAAGGTAAAAAGTAGTTCGGTAGGTACCTACTAATCCTAAAGTTCAGCTAAGCAGTTAAGTTTTTTCTGATATGATTATTAATACACTAAGGATTACACACGTACACGTGTGTATAAAAGTTGCTTATATTTATATTATTTCATAATCAAACCTTGTCCTCAAACAACTATCGTCTTCAACGATCTTGCAAAACCCTAACTAGAGCAATGCCAATCGATTACACAAAATGCTACACCATCCATTACCGCTTCCCCAATGTTCTGTGAGACCATTTTAATATTAGGCCCGCAAAGAATATCACGTACAAAGGAATTTTACTTTCATTCTTGTGTTCAGGGCCTTAAAGTTCAATAGAGTTCGTTAGTAAAGTCGGAAGTATGAGGTGTTCTGGAGGTGTGGTCGTTACGCCATCGGAATACTTGACTGTCAAGGCAAGCAAGCTCGGTCAATCAAGATAAACCATTTTCCTGATATTTTAAATAGGTTAATAAAAAAAAATACTTGTACTAATAAATATTGTAATGCGCTTTATACCTATATACTGTTGAGTCAAATAATGCACAGTCATACAATACAACCCACTTCTCTTATTAAGGTCCCAATCTAGGACAAAAATTTATTTCACTTAAATTTGTAAGTCGTTTCAAAAACTAGTGTTTAAACGGTGTTCTTTTTACAATAGATCCAAGGATTATGCGATTTATGCACGATGAACTGTTTGATTTCTCTGGTTACTTCAATGCTTATTATGCATATTACCTACTGACAGGAAAAACAATAGAGGAAACGAACTCTTTTTTGATAGAATTAACAGCGGTATTACTGTTATTTTTATCAATTAAAATAATTGTACCAACAATTATGAATTAATGTTAGTAGTTAATGATCATGAATTGGCAACAATGGCTCTGTATCGCACAACAGGTAATGGAATCAACACGGAAAGATTTCTTTGCGTGACAAGACGGAACTGTTTTTTTGCGTAATGAAATAGAATGCTTTGGTCTGGTAAAATTAATTACACTAAGCTAGTAGAGACGTAAAAACTAGAGCTGAAAAAGTGTGCAAAATGATTTCATAATTTAAAACTATGTATTTAATTGTTATAATACCTAGGTATATTTTTTATCTAAACCAAATATGTAAGTTTTTTGTTTCTTTGGATTTGAATTGTTTATTTATATTTTGACAGTAGATACCTTTTGCGACGTCTAATAAGTTATCCACGGATTTCAATACTTTTAGCATTATATTTATTGTAGAATTTACATGACTAATTAATTTTAATTTGTAATTGTTTTTTTTTTGTAATTTGGGTGTAGTGTAGTAGTTAAGTTGTATATTACCATTGTGAGTACAATTTGTTTTATTTTTAGGGTTCCGTACCTCAAAAGGAAAAAACGGAACCCTTATAGGATCACTCGTGCGTCTGTCTGTCCGTCCGTCTGTCACAGCCAATTTGCTCCGAAACTACTGCACCAATTTAGTTGAAATTTGGTACACATATGTAAGTCCATGACCCACAGACGGATATGTAACGTCAACAAATGAATTTTAAACATAGGGGCTACTTTTGGGGGGTAAACCAAAAAATTAAAAATCAAAGTTTTGCAAACTATATCGTGTTACATATCAAACGAAAGAGCTCATTGTGAGAATCTCAAATATATTTTTTTTATAAATTTACGATAAAAATTCTAGAAGTTATTCAAGAAAATAGACAAAAAATGACCATTCCCCCCCTCTATCTCCGAAACTACTAAGTCTAAAACTCTGAAAAAAATACACAAAATAGTCCTTTTCCTAAAGATGACAGGAAAACCTATTAGAAATCTAGAGTCAAGCGTGAGTCGGATTTAAGAACAAAAATGCGGTTTAGGTTTTTTAGGGACACAGCCGCTGGTGTATTAGAGTTCTAGACAGCTATTGCGAAGGCCCTAGGCCGAAATCCGCATAAGGCCGAAGACCCGAAGCGTCCCGAAGAGACGTGCCTTTAGCTTCAAGCGTGAGTCGGACTTAAGATACAAAATGCGACTAAGCTGTATCTGGCACACAGCCGCAATGTTACTTGTAGTACTGATTGATTAGGTTACTAGGTATTGTCACGTGTTTTAAAAAGCACTATACATGGTGGCCAAAAAATAAACTAAGTGTATTTCCGTTGCCGACGTGCAACCCCGAAATCGCAAAGAAAAATTTGGCTGTTTCATACGTTTCGACTGGTCCGTTTTCTATGGGAGGGTACATTTCTTTTCGCGATTTCGGGTCCCATAGTAAATGTTGCTCAGTAGGTAGGTATAATCCCAATACCTCCCTGGTTACGGGAATGTACTTATTTTTTGGCCACCCTGTAGGTATTATCTCTCTTCGGCCTTCGCTTTTAAAACACTTGCGGAACTTGTAGGAAGCGCGACCCATTGGACGCTCCGAGTTTCAGCCCTACGCGGAGCTCGGTCTTCAGTCTTCGCATTTAGACACTTGTACTATTGTTCGGCATTTAATTTCCTATCTAGAAGCTACTTTGCATATTTGCAGAGATATAAGCCACCACGCCAGAAAACTTCATGTTACATGTGTTGAAAACTTGATTGACTCATTCGGGTTTTTCAAGGCGTTTCACTCACGTCACGTTACACGTACAAAAAAGTTTTTTGAAAATTGTGTGATGTACGGAACCCTTGAAACGCGAGTCCGACTCGCACTTGACCAGTTTTTTATTGCTCCTAATACTATAGCGGTATACTTACTCGACCTTGGGACGTTACACATTCTGCGTATCTAGTCTAGTGTATGATAATAGCAAGCCTGTCGTGCCCCCAGGGCATAGCGATTTGTTCCCCACAACCGACCTCGACTTACGTCAACGAAAGCCCAAGGATAACGGAAACGGGATATCGCATATATAATTAGTTATACAATTAAAAAAGTAATTGACTAGCTTTAAGAAAAATTTGAATGAAACAATTCGGTTGTATATTTTAGGTTGTCATTGATTAATTTATATTTTAAATTTTATTTAAAGACTGCACTTGTCAATTGTTATCATTGTTAACTGAAACTCAATAATAAGATCTCTTCAAGTTTTTTTTTTATTGTTTAAATTAATTAATTAATTAATCTCTTCAAATTATATTCGTAGTTCGTACACATAAGTATACTTAAAAAGCAAAACGTGAAATACGAATAATACGATTCACAGCTATCAACTATCCGTATATTGATGCAAATAATTATGCAATTTCCGTTTAGACACGTCATAGAATTGAATCATAATGCATAGATAAATTATACCACCAGCTCAAATGAGATAATTGACAAGAACCCACAAAGAAACTGCGGCATGACACTATCTGCATCTGATACCATTGACTTGACACTGCTCCCACGACGCGAGACCCTGCCCTGTATTTGAAAATATTGCAAAATTTGACACCAGACATTGTGCTTTGTTTTGTTTTGTTGTTAAGAATACGTATTTTTATCAAATCATTATCAAACCACTCTTTTGTTACGTACATATTATAGTCAGCGAACATGCAATAATTCGAAATATAAAAAAAAATATTTTAAATAGGACGTCAACATAAAGATACGCGCCGACACAACTAAACTGATGCTGCCTATATTTTTCTTTCCCAATCTGCGGGAACCATAACCAACCTCTAACTTGCAGCTGAAGGAAGGAGTGCATAGTTGGATTATTCCCACTACCCATTGAGGGAAAAAAACGGAAAAATAATTAAACACACACTTTTTATTAGTATTTAACTCTATGAAATTGTGGTGGTAACTTTTGGAAAAAGCAAACAGTAATTTATTATTATAAATTTTGGTAATTTTACGTATCAAAGTAAAGAGATGGAACCCTTAGTGGGTAATTGAACGTTTTCCTGCTGTTTAAACTTTAAAACCAACAAGAAAACTTGTTACGTTAATTTAATAATCATACATTTTATATATTTTCCATTGATTTAAAGAGGCAATTACCTTTGCGTCTTTCCCCTGGCAGCAGGTCTGTTTTTCTTCGGGTGACCCCTCGTGTTCTGCTGAGGCTGTTGCGGATGTGATTCGGCAGGGAATGGAATATTTCATTCCGTTCTCCGACCTATCGCTCGATCACAA
Organism: Cydia fagiglandana; assembly: GCF_963556715.1. Lineage (NCBI taxonomy): Eukaryota > Metazoa > Arthropoda > Insecta > Lepidoptera > Tortricidae > Cydia > Cydia fagiglandana. The sequence continues at coordinate 11,696,772 of NC_085933.1, forward strand.
GACCCGAGCATGGTACAATTCGGACTGTGCTCGAGCCGAGGCTCTTAAGCAGTCTGCATACCAGGCTTGGGTACTAGCCCGCGATACCAAAGCTGGAGCACAGAGGGTTCGCGCGAAGAAAAAAGCCTTTAACTCAGCTGCCAAGTCCTGCAAACGGGTGCTTCGAAAGGCTCGATTCGACCACGTCAGTCGAATAGGGGCCAAACTCGCCTCCTACCCTCCTGGTAGCAAGCGGTTCTGGTCCCTGTCGAAAGCGGTCGAATCCAACTTCTGCAGACCCACATTGCCACCTCTGCAGAAACCTGATGGGACACTGGCCCACTCCGCGACAGTGAAAGCTAACTTGTTTGCTTCTCTGTTTGCGAGCAATTCACGTCTAGATGCAGGCTCAAAACTTCCACCTACGCTACCTCATTGCAGTTCCTCTATGCAGAGAATTGCTATACATCAAAAAGAGGTACGCCGAGCTCTGCTGAATCTTGACGTGAATAAGGCCAATGGACCAGACGGTATACCTGCACGTGTACTAAAGCAGTGTGCGCCTGAGTTGTCTCCTGTACTGACACGCCTGTACCGCCTCTCTCTCCAAACAAGAACGGTGCCGAAATCCTGGAAGCTTGCAAACGTGCAGCCAGTACCCAAGAAGGGTAGTCGTGCTGATCCCTGCAATTACCGACCAATCGCCATTACCTCCATGCTCTGTAAAGTCATGGAAAGGGTACTTAACGGCAAACTGCTGGCATACCTCGAAGCAAATGATCTGCTCAGTGACCGTCAATATGGCTTTCGCCGAGGTCGGTCTACTGGGGATCTTTTAGCGTATGTCACGCACTGCTGCGGCGAGGCCATCGAGAGGAACGGTGAAGCGCTTGCTGTTTCACTGGACATCTCGAAGGCCTTTGACAGGGTTTGGCACGCAAGTCTCCTTAGCAAGCTTCCTGCTTACGGCATCCCTGCTGATTTTTGTAGCTGGCTATCTGATTTCTTGAGTGAACGGTCGATCAGAGTAGTTATTGATGGCTGCTCTTCGGACCTCATGGCCATTGACGCCGGTGTTCCTCAGGGGTCTGTTCTCTCCGCAACCCTTTTCCTGCTCCACATTAACGACATGCTGCAACCCAGCATTGTAGGTTATGCAGATGACAGTACGGTTGTTGAGAGATATTTGGCTAGTGCAAGGGACAGCAGGGAGGATATACGTTCACAGAGAGAGGCCATGGTTGAGCGAATGAACTTGACCCTTAGTCTCGTTTCCCAGTGGGGTGATGACAATCTGGTCACGTTCAATGCCTCCAAAACGCAGGCGTGTCTATTTTCCGCTAAACGGAGTCCATTCGACCTGACTCCTTCTTTCCGGGGTGCATCTGTACCTATTACCGACAGCCTGGAACTCCTCGGCATGGAGCTGAGTTCAGTCCTCGGCTTCAGCAGCTTCATTGAGTCTAAAGCACAAACTGCGGCCAGAAAGCTGGGCGTCCTAAATAAGGTGAGGCGATACTTCACACCTGGACAGCTTCTAACACTTTACAAAGCTCAAGTCCGGTCGTGTATGGAGTATTGCAGCCACCTGTGGGATGGCTCAGCTAAATACCAACTCGCCGCTTTGGACTCAGTGGAGCGCAGAGCCAGGAGGATGATTGGCGACAAGAAGCTAACGGCTAAGCTTCAGACTTTGGCCCATCGGCGGAAAGTCGCCAGCCTGTCGGTATTCTACAGGTTGCACTTCGGGGAGTGTGCCCAAGAGCTACACGAGCTCATTCCACCGTCCCCATTCTACCATCGGACTTTTAGACGCACGGCCGGTTTCCATCCTTACTTGGTAGATATTCCGCCAATTCGCACTAAGCGCTTTGCTTCTACTTTCCTTATGCGCACTGCCAAGGAATGGAATTCCTTGCCGGCGTCTATATTTCCGTGTTCTTATAACCCGGCAACCTTCAAATCAAGAGTGAACAGGCACCTTCTGGGCGAGCTCGCTCCATCGTAGGCCACGTCTACGCCTCGGCTAGTCTGTGGCCATGAGTAAACCCATGCATAATAAAAAAAAAAAAAAAAAAAAAAAAAAAATTAACAAACATCAATTAAACAAAAAAGCCAGTTGAATTTCGTCACAGCTCACCCAACCGTTGTGGCAACGACTTCATAGTATCAGGCGGACAAACGTATGTGCCTTTAGTGAGGGCACGAAGGTCAACTCTCGAAATATTTGGTACAGTGGTACATCACATGATGCGACCACTTAATACACACGAAACCAGAGAATAAATGTAAAACTATAGTGTTGGTAATTTAAGTATTAATTATAAAATTAAAATGTAATTGATTACCTATTTTAAAATGTCGAAATGTTGATTAAGGTTCATTATCCAGTAAAAGGCAGGTTTTATATAATTCACATAGAAACCAAGACAAAGGGCGGCTGTGTTGCCTGACATCATGTGTTCAAAATGAGTTCAAGCTTACAATACAATATCTGAACAAAGTGGACAAGTAGACCTTACTGAGACTGACAGGATTTTTTGACAAAGAGGTCGAGAATGAAGCATGCTTACCTAACTATTGGGTAAATTTTAACTTTAAGATATAAAAAAACTTAACAGTGAACTGAACGATACGATACGATATTTTTACCCCATCACACACTTTGCAAATTTATAACCTTTATTAAGTAAACTCAAAGTGAATCAAGATAACCTTTGATGGCTAAAACTTAGAAGAATAAATATTACGCTTTATTTACGCCTATTTTTTATATTCATATGCTGTTCTTACACACATTTCGTTTTTAAATGATAAACTAAGTTAATGCGTGACAGAATATAACAATTATTCATTTATAACATAATATATCAAAATTCAAAAAAGCTGTTTTTCAATTCCAGGACAAAGGCACGGGTGACTCCAAGTCAGCTCACGAGACGCGTGACGGCGGCACCGTGCGCGGTTACTATACTTTCATGGACGCGGATGGCAAGCAGCGCACTGTACACTACACCGCTGATGATAAGCTAGGATTCAGAGCCAAAGTGCAGCGCACTCACAGAAACTCACAATAGACCTGACACTGGTCGCCGGACGCTACTGGAGGGCTACCGCGAACCACGAAAGAAGTTTTGCCTGTCTTTCGCACTTATGAATTCGTACGTAAGTGCTACAGAGAGGTAGAACTTCGTTTGTGCTTCGCGGTAGGCCCACTGCATCTTCATAGTGCGCCGTGCTCTATTACCTACATCGCCGACGCACTCAGGTTCTCCCCAGATATATCGACGCACATTTGGCAAAAGCCGATAGGAAAAAGCTTTATGTCCGCCCAATAAGAGCGAAAAAGCCGTCGATGAACAGACGTCCGGCTCGATTCGGGAAATGAATTAGAGACTCACTAGATATGAAATATGTAGTAAAATATATGTGACGTTCCACGGAATAAGGTACCTTATGGCGACTGGCGCCGCGATTCGGGAAATGAATTAGAGATTCAATGGATATGAAATAGTGAAGATATGTGACGTTTCACGGAAAAAGGTACCTTATGGCGGCTGGCGCTTACGCTCACATAGCGCCGCAATAATATTGGAGCGGCGTTAATAATAACGTTAGCGCCAACCGCTATAAGGTATCTTTACCCGTGGGACGTCACATATCTTTACTACATATATCGTATCTAGTTAATCTCTAATTCCTTTCCAGAATAGCGCCGGTCGGCAGGTGTCGACCGATACGAGCTGAGCCGAACGTCGACTTTTTCGCCCTTAGGGTCTCCCCAAATATATCGACGCGCATTCGGCAAAAGCCGATAGGAAAAAGCTTTATGTCCGCGCAATAAGAGTGAAAAAGTCGTCGTTCGGCTCGGCTCGCATCGGCCGGCACCTGCCAACGCGTCGACGGCTTTTTCGCTCTTATTGCGCGGACATAAAGCTTTTTCCTATCGGCTTTTGCCGAATGCGCGTCGATATATTTGGGGAGACCCTTATTTGGCAGACACAAAGCTTTTTCCTATAGGATTTTGACGATTCCGCGTCGACATATGTGGAGGAACCCTCACGCCATATACCACAGACCTAGCTGCATCGTGGGCTGAATGATCATCATTAATGCCAAGAAGATAACTGTCCGAGTGCTTGACAGTTGCCACTTTCAATCTTATTTTATGAAAATAGAGTAGGTAACAAACAAAATGGCATAAAAAAGAATTAGGCGATAGCCTAATAAAAGTAATAAATACTTATACTAGGTTTTTTACTCATAATATTACTACTGTAGCCATAGACTTCGTGACATAAAATTACTACTATTTTACGTACCATGTATTATGTATTCTAAGTAGATCAATTGAATGTTACCTTTTTACCTAGTAAGTTATTATGTTTAGCTATTTTATTACATTAAGGTTGCTCGACAAACAAAATGTTTTGATTATTAATTTAGATCAATTATAGATCGTCGTGCCATTCACGTGGACGCGTGCCTAGGTTGGTATTGTCACGACATTAAAGGTATGATTTGACAAATTCGCGCGTCATCGTGAATGAAATTATCTATATTTTGAGTAGATTTGTATAAAATGTTGCCTGAAACAAAGGAAAAACACTGCGTTTCATATAATTGAAGCCTGTTTGTACTTATAATTTTAAGTTTTAAGTATAGTGATTCGGTCAAATTGGGTTTTTTGTAAAACTAATTATAGCCAGCCTTTGATGAATGTAGTATGATACCTTAGGGTACGGTGCTTTACGCACACTAGCGTCCCGTCCCCACCCCCTGACGCAACCCCCCCTTTTTCCATGAAATATGTCCCTGTTCACAGTTTTTTACATTTATTGAGGAAAGTATACATTTTAGGAAAAAAGTGTCAATGAAAGAAATAATCCTTAATAAATTCTTAATAAAAGAGGTCATATTCATTTTTTTATATGATGCACCATATTCATGTATTAGCTTGTTAAAATTCGAAATAACGTAGTTTTTACTTAGGATTCGAAACTCATTTATTATACACGGTGTAACATGAGAAAACCGAATAATTTTAACAGCCTATTCCTGATCATATTTAGAGACAAAAATGTCGTATAAACTATTTTGAAATTCACCTAGTTTTAGAGTTAACACCACTTTTTTTTTAAACAAGTTTTTATTGTTACATAGTGCATAATGCCTTTTTGATGGCGATGTTGCTACTATGGGATTAAGTCTAAATATCCTTATTGATAGATGTCAAAAAGTGACAAGTAACAATTTGCAAAAACAGTTTTACGGAAGAAAGTAAAAATCCATTTTAAGTGACAAGTTTACCAACAGCATTTACTTTTTATGTACAAATACATTCAAAAAATTAAATAAAAAAAACCAAACAAAAAATATTTTTTGGGCAAAATTGACCTAAACTCATTACATCTTTTCCTTCTTTTGACCTCATGTATACATTTTAGGAAAAAAGTGTCAATGAAAGATATTGTCATTATTAAATTCTTAATAAAAAAGGTTATATTCATTTTATAACCCTTATTAACTTAGGTAGTATACAAGGTGTTCACAAGAAATGCGAAAAAATATATTTCTGAGGTCAAAAGAAGGAAAAAATTTAATATGAGTTTAGGTCAACTTCGCCATAAAAAATTTTTTTTGTTTGTTTTTTTTTCAATTTTTTGAATGTATTTGTACATAAAAAGTAAATATTATTGGCAAACTTGTCAGTTAAAATGAATATTTAGTTTATTTTCGTAAAACTTAGTTTTTGCAAAGTGTTACTTGTCACTTTTTGACATCTATCAATAAGGATATTTAGACTACGTCCCATAGTAGCATCATCGCCATCAAAAAGGCGTTTTGCACTATGTAACAATAAAAACTTGTTTTCTTTTTTAAAAGGTATTAACTCTGAAACTAGCCGAATTTCAAAAAAGTTTATAGGTCTTTTTTGTCTGTAAATATGATCAGGAATAGGCTGTTAAAATTATTCGGTTTCCTTATGTTTACACCGTGTATAATAAATGAGTTTCGAGCCCTAAGTAAAAAAAACTATGTTATTTCGAATTTTAACAAGCTAATACATGAATATGATGAGCTTATTAAGAATTTATTAAGGATTATTTCTTTCATTGACACTTTTTTCCTAAAATGTAAACTTCCCTCAAAAAATATAAAAAACTGTGAACCGGGACATATTTCATGCAAAAAGGGGGGGTTGCGTCAGGGGGAGGGGAAGGGACGCTAGTGTGCGTAAAACACCATACCCTAAGGTGTCGTACTACATTCATAAAATGCTGGCTATAATTTGTTTGTCTTCCCCATACATTAGAACACAATTTAACCGAATCATAAGTAAAGCAATACTTAATGATGTAAGAATAACGAACCAATGACCGATTTTTACTATCCCAACTTATTTTGATTGAAGCTGAAATTATGATTAATTACCAGATATCGTAACTTTTACAGCATTTTTGGTGCAGCGGAGTGGTGTTAACGGAATTGGTATAAACAATTTCAACCTTAATGATTAATTAGCATAAATTACGTTAATATTAACCTTAATTTACCATTTCAGTTGGAATTATCTATACCAATTCCGTTAACACCATTCCGCTGCACCAAAAATGCTGTAAAAGTTACTACGATGTCTGTTAATTACAGTGAATAAAAGTAACACGAGTATAAAATATAAATTGGTAATTTCTATAGAAAATCTTTTTAACAATTCCTTCAATTAAACTACCGGTATGTTGCACCGAAATTCCTACAACATTAAATTTATTTACAATGTCTATTGTACACACTGTGTATTGTAGACATTCAGCTAATCATCAGTTATTTAAAAAATCCAATTGGACATACATCGATACATGATCAATATGATACTCGTAGTTACCCTTGCAATAAATAATACTTAAAAATACTTAGATCGCTTTGATACTGAATATTGTTTTTAAAAGCCAATACATTCAACAGTCTGAACTTTATATCAACGCGTCCCTAAAGGGGCCCACTGATTAACAGTCCGCCGGACAGTATCGGCCTGTCAGTTGTTCGGAACTGTCAAAATTTTGTTCTAACTGACAGGCCGATACCGTCCGGCACACTGTTAATCAGTGGGCCCCTTTATTTTCATTTTCCTGCTTGGCTAATTAAATAAGCTGCCCTATTCGAACTTTAAGATACTTATGTCAATAAAATTAATATCTATCGATCTAGAAACGATATGGATTAGATGTCTCAGTGTCAAAAGTGACATTTTTGTAGTGTCAGAAGAAACGTCACATTTGACACTGACATCTAATCCACATCATTTCTAGACCTATTAATTGTGTATGTTTAAGTTCTAATCGGCCCGTAATAAGTTATTAGATATCATAAGAACAAAATCTCATATTATTTTTAATATTTGGGTGACTACATCAATTCGGGAAAACAAAGCTTCCCCAAAAAAAGAAAGTAAGTAGGTACCTATGTATCAGACTTAAAACATTTAAAAAATCTAATTCCTTTTGTGTTATACTCGTACAGTCCAGTCCTGGTAACTAAGATCTTTAAATAAATCTGGTATCTGTAAATAAATGATACCTAAATAGTAATTATTAAACGACTTCAAAAAAGGAGGAGGTTACGTATTGTTTTTGTAGTGAATTAATATAATTAGGAGGTCAACCACTGGAACATTTACCTTAAAATATTATTAATCATCAAAGTCATTAGATTTTGTTTAAGATAGAAGTCCCTTTTTAATAAGTTATAGTTATAGTTAGTTTTTTTATAAGTTATTTGGATTAAAAATATATATATTATTTCAATGTGTGTGTGCTTGAAACAACAAATATACTCCTAGAAACCTATATAATTTAACTAGAAGAGCATCATAACTAAAGAAAAAGATTTAAGTAAAATTTAGTTCGTGCAAAATTTAAACTTAAACAAAATTACGATTTATTATTTGTTCTCTTATATTTATATCGAATAACTACTGGCCGGTACAGACGGACAGCAACCCGACTGCAATTTGGATCTGCACGCCGACTGTACGCCAACTGCAACGTCGGCGTGCAGTTCCCATACAAGTTGCAGTCGGGTTGCAGTCTGTCCGTACCGGACCGTAGGTAGGTGTTAGATATAAATAGGTATTATTGTAAAATAGGAAAGTTCTTCGTCTTAAAAAGTACCTATTTAAGAGCTGTGCTCTTGTTGTTGGAGCAATCTCCAACTCGTCCGGTCCTCTGCCAACTCCTGAACCTTTTTTTTATTTGGTTGAAATAATTGATTCTCGGTCTTCCATCTAAACTACTACTACTAGGAAAGTTAACGCCTATGAAAACAATAATGGCAATGAAACTGTGTAATAGCAAACATCTTCGGAAACAGATAGTAATCACAGGCTTCGCTTTTTTATAGAGGATAGTAGACCAACGAGCGTTTCAAAAATAAAATAGGTATTTAAATAGGTATACAATAGACATTGTTATTTGACAACTTCTGATTCTTTAAGGGGCCCACTGAATAATCGTCCGCCGGACGGTATCGGCCTGTCAGTTGTTCGGAACTGTCAAAATTTTATTCTAACTGACAGGCCGATACCGTCCAGCGGACTGTTAATCAATGGGCCCCTAGACTACGAAACACTGTTTCTGGTTGGGAACTTGCCCAGTTTCCTACATCGACCAGCAATTATATTTAACTAACCATTCGAAAAGAGAGAGGGGAAGATTAAGATAAGAAGATAAGATAAGATTTCTTTATTGTCAAAGCTGTGTTGGTACATAGGTCTTATAAATATTGCAGAAGTCCATCAGCTTGCCCATTTCGGGCGTACAATTATAAACTAACCTAATGCATGCAAAAAAAAACAAATAAACAATAACAATAACATAACATCATATCATAACTATTTATTTGTCTATGTACATAAAATATTCATTGAATATTCATTGATTTATCGTATTCATTGAATTCGACAATCGTGCTACTTTGAGATAGCGATTTGGGTAAATAGGTACATATTAATAAAGATAAGACAGTGATTACTGACGATAAGGCAAAAGATTTTGTACAGTATTCCTTATCTGGAATCAACGTCCTTCGAGATATTGCTATCGTTTTAAGCAATTTCAACAAAAATTATAAATAAAACTCTAAAGAAAAATTAACAAGAAATCTGAAAAGAAAATGTTAAACCCACAACCCGCTTTGGGCTAGCGTGCTGAATATAGCCAAATAACTGTCGAGTGTTACGTAAGGTATCTTAATATTATTGCTCACTTGCTCTAGCTTGGGACTGTATGGCAAAATAAATAAAGTAGGTAAAGTTTGTTTCCCAATATACTCACTAAATTGTAATTAAATTCAGCGTGGCAGCTACTGAACGTTGGCTACGCCCCTCTTGCAGGAGCTGAGCTGGACGACTTGGCGGACTTCAGCTTCAGTGGTTTCCATTTTTCACAGGTCTTCTTTACGGGAAAATATGCGGATATGTGTACCGGTCAACTTCTGATAAGTGACTGATAACAACCCCTCCCCTACCCCCCGTTTTATAGGGGTCAAGGGCAACTCGTGCGCGTGATAACACGAAACCACTCACAAATCGGGAAAATGCCGATAATTTGAAAAATACTGGGCCGTTTTCCATGTTTTTTAACTTTTCGTAAAGCTAAAACTTCAAGGGACATGATCCCATTAAAATAATTGATCAAAATTAATCGGTTTACACTTCGTTTTGACTTCGTAACGCCGAAACGGATGAACCGATTTTGATGTAATTTCTTTTGTTTGATAGCTGGCTTCACTGTGGTGATTTTTTAGGTATATTTTATTAAAATCGGTCTAGCCGTTTTGAAGATATTCTGCATTTCGTCATACTAGTATGGTTATTTTGTTATTTTAAGGTTATACAAGTACTTATAGCTTGAATACCGTCCAACTTATAATAAAACACATAAGACCATTTTTGTTCTAAATTTAATGAGGATTAATTCTGTCCTTGACACTTTTTTGATATCTATTATAGTTTTCGTGAGAATGCCAAAAAACTACCAACGGGGACACATTTCAAGGTGGGGGGGGGGGTCGAGCGTCAGGTGGAGGGGGGGAGAGTGGTGCATTTTAAACAGTACACCTAGACGTATCACGTCACACAGGTTTGAAAACTATATTAATTTGTTTGTCTGAAAACATATAATGACTGTATTACAACGGGAGTTGTGGAAATCAAGGGGAGAGGCCTTTGCCCAGCAGTGGGACGCTATAACGGGCTAAAAAAATCTCTCCTATTTGGTTACTTACCAATTTTGTAAATCCTTGTTTAAAAATTTTGATAACTCAAATTTTCGATTGCTTTTAAAAATCAAAACTGTGATAATTTAAAAATCATTGCAACCTTATCGAAATAGCGATAAATCGGTTATCAACATTATCGAAATCATATTTAATCCGTTTGTCTGATCCTGATACGATATCCTGTCACAATTATCATTATTAATTACTGCAAGTACAATGTTTTACGGGTATTTTTATCTCATAATCGCAGCTAGGTGTTGATGGTGAAATTAGCAAATCACTTTAATTTGACGTGGTATAAAATTCCGATTCGCTATTAGGCCGTATTCAAATAGAAGGGATATTTTTGGAAATTTCGACGACGACGATGCTTCGTTCAGTGAGCTTATGTCAGCACCTCTCGAACGGCTCCCTTAGCCGTTGCGAGACAATGGGATCGCGTTGTTCCGAATTCTGGTATTACATTACATCACTGGTACAGAGTTCGCTTAACCATTTACTGACTGGTCCCAAAGTTCGTAACAAGGACAGTATAACCTGGACTCCAGAATAAAGAGGCGTTTTTGAAATGTAAGAATAACTTGTAGTAAATGCAGCACTTCTTAGTCATCCCCATTCTTATGGTGAAATTGCTCTTGTTACTGATGCATTTGGCATGGCGATTGATGTACTTACATTATACGACTATCTACTGCTCGAGTGACCATGGCGTAGTCGTGGGTAGAATTTGCGATAAACCCATAGGAAAATTTTAAACTCCTTACAAACAATTTTTACTATGATTACCTACCTATTACGAACGGTTTGCTAAACCCGTCACCTATAAAATGCCACCTACAAAAAAATCTCAAAATGAACATTTTTATAAAACTACGTTCTCGTAGCTTGTCCATCATAGCACCTGTTTTGCAAAAAATAATACATAGATTTTATACAAATTCGTGAGATAAACAAATATTGTGTACGCACGTATTTTAGGACTTCCTGCGGTGGACAAAGCCGCAGTATAACGTTGTTAATAAAAGATGGCGTCCCGGAGAGCTGTCACAACAAAACCTGTCGCGCGCCTCAACGGATGTGCAGTGCTGCTCAAACTTTCGCCGTCTACTAGAGTACATTGTTTTTATAGTAGCTTGGGGCGGCTGGCAGCTGCCATCTTAGCGAAAATATGTAAGGTTTACTCGGGTAATTCCGAATGTCGAAAACTGTCGGATAATTCCGAAATGCGACTTTTATTATGATGGAATTAAGGGTGATTTTCATCTGAATTTCGGAATTATCCGACATTCGGTATTACCCGAATACACCTTATATCGCGAACAACGGTAAGTACATATATATTAATATTTAATTATATTTTAATAGGTATTTTAACTTCTCACACATCTTTGGTAATTCTGGAATCTGGTAAATAAAATTAGAAATATAACAGACGACGAATGTAATGAAATACTTATGAATATTATCTTCATTTTATAATTTACCTATTAGGTACTTAAACCGTCATGACAATTTGAATTCTCTTACTCTTAATGATATTATGGATCATATTTTTTGACAGATCAATTTGTTTGTCGATTTTTTCATTCAGAGATGGTATATTATGTTTATTTTGATACGAGGATTTACATACAAATAATAGTGGGTAGGCACATCAGATTTTGATTATATTATTAAAATGCACATTTTTAGATAGTTTGAGCATCGCCAGATTTAAGACGTCAATCGTTCAATGATTTGGAATGGCATGTGTTTTTTATAGGAAGGCGCTGCGCAGGCGCGCAGGTACCGCCACACGTCCCGCGAATATCTACCACTAATTAATGAATGATCCAATGACTCACTGGCCATCCCAAACGTAATTATCAGACATAGGAATCCGCGGGGCAAATTGTGAATTAAGACTTTATGTTTGTGCACTTATGGTACCTACTATATACAACAAAATTTAGGCCTTTTTAAAACGATTAGGCAATTAAAAACAAATTTTTAACTATTTTGTTGTAATTAGTACCATAAGTGCACAAACATAAAGTCTTAATTCACAATTTGCCCCGTGGATTCTTATGTCTGGTAATAATTGTTCAAAACAATGTTTATTTCAAATGTAAGCTTTTATTTTATTCGTTGCTCTCAAGACTGTCTTTGACGCTTCAGATCAGACTGACGAATTAGATACCCGTAGAGTACAGTCAAGTGTAATGGTGTAAAAATATGGGTGCACACATCATACTCAAAAATATGTCCCATAGCTCTTATGTCAGCGAATTAAGAACTATGGGACATATTTTTGAGAAGTTATATGTACCCATATTTTTACACTTGAAGGTACCTACGCTCTGTCACTTCTCCGTCAAGCTTTATTAGGAAGAGACGAACCGCGTCGTGAGAGATGTATCGACTGATAAGGAAGCCAATTCATTACATAGGTTTTGATGTCAAAATGATACCTAAATAATGTAATTTTGTTATCATTCGCGCGTGCATACCTACACGGTGTACTTGTTCGTAACAAGTGTCATCATTTTGATAGCATTTTGACATCAAAATGTAAGTTCAAATTGGCCTCAATGGCTTGTGGAGTTGTAGAGGTCATCATCATCTCAGCCATAAGACGTTCACGACGACGACGTAGTTGTAGTAAGAGGTACTAGGTACTTATTATTTCTAAGCTAACCATGCTAGACTACCGGAAGTCTAGTTGGAACTAAACCAATATAGCAATAACTGAAATCTGGTACGAACCATCAAAATGCACCCAAACTAGACCCTAACGGCCCGATTCGAACATTAATAGATCTAAAAACCATATGGATTAGATATGCAAGTGTCAAATAACTGCCCGATTCGAATTTTAAGATACGTCAACTAATATATCTAGAAAAGTTTTTAGATCTATTAATTGACGTAAGTATCTTAAAGTTCAAATCGGGCCATATGACGTTCGTCAAACAAAAACGTCACTTTTGACACTGACACATTTAATTCTTATCGTTTCTAGATCTATAATGGGGTTGGTAACTGTCAACGTTTTGCATAGATGGCGTCATCATAGCTTGCCCTTTTTCTATGAGACTTAGGCCATTAAAAATAAAAAAAAAATAAAAATTTGACATAATTCTAGGGATTGACATAGCGCCATCTGCTAAATACTTTGACCGGCCAACCCCATTGACGCACCTATCTTAAAGTTCGAATCGAGCAGTAAAGTATGAGGGCCCGATTCGGATTTTGAAATAGACATCTATTAGATATCTTTTAGACATCACCAAGATACGATAACTCGACGATCTAACCTGTCAAATTTGACATTTGCTCGATTCTGGAGACACTCTTGCTGAACGATTTCCACAGGATATGACTTAGGAGATCCAATTCACATCTAATATCTTACTCTATCTAACGTAAAAGTGACATTGGTAGCCCGAATTGCGCTGCAAAAGAGAACGTGATATCTAAACTATAACGTATCTAGGATGGATCTAGTACGTGTCGTCTTTTGTGAATATCTTGAAGTTCGAATACGGCAGTGAGTTACTTGTCAAGCTTAGTTTTCCAAACGATAACTAATAGATAGATAATTTAAATAATCTTTAAGTAGTCCGAAAGGTGATGTTCCCAATATGGCAAATGCAATGGTAATCAAACCAGTGACCTTGCACGCGAGGTCCGCCCCGGGACACCGTGATACAGGAGTGATAAGCCGCGACTGACGGCCCAGGAAATTGCACGTAGCACCGCGCCGACCACTGGATTCTTGAGTCTGGAAATCTAGAAATGCAATATTGGAAGGTGCTCGTACTTCGGACCATAGTTGTAAAATAAGCAACCTCTAAAATTGCACTAAAAACATAAGATTGTAGTCTTAAATCAATGCGGAGGTTGCGGGTTTGAATCCTGTCGCGTATCAATAGTTATTCGGAAACAATTAGGAAATTTATTACTACTTTTTCAACAAAGTGAGGAAACCTACAGAGTCTGCCTTGAAGTTCCGCCAACATTGGGCCAGCTTGGTGATAACAGTACAATTCTTGCTTGCGACGAGACCTACTGCACCAAGCAGTACTTAACAACACTACACTACTACAAGATCATTATTATTTAAGTAGTTAATATCATACAGCGCCGCTCTATCTTCGGCGCTGCGTACATATATGATGTACATACATAGGTACTATTTTAAGTTGAAATTCACAATTCAGCATCCAATCGAGTAAACCGAAGCTTATTTAGTTTATTTTTTATTTACGGAACATAGTAGATACGATGGATGCCTTTTCACTCGATACTTATATTATCTACAATAATGTCATAAAATATAAAACCGCAGGTTTAAGTAAGTAAATATAGAGGAAACAGATTATACTTAACTGACACGATGTTTTTGTTGTAGGATTTTAAAATTGCTGATAAATTGAAATAAAACCAAAATTCAACATTTTCTCTCATTCACTTTGTCTACCTGCCAAAGTTGCTAGGGTAACTCCCTAGAGACAGAAAGTATGCGTAAGCGTAACGGACATGTAATCCCTACAACTATGGCCAAATGTCGTGATTTAAGCACAATCAATCACTGCTGCCGGTGTGGTAAGTACCTATATTCGTGAATGCAATTTGTCTAGGTAGCCACATAACATTAGTAATATTAACTGTTACTATTTAACCTTCTTCCTCGCGGTATCCCGGCATTTTTGCCACGGTTTGGGAGCCTGGGATCCGCTTGACAACTAATCCCAAGAATTGACGTAGGCACGTAGGTTTTTACGAAACGACTGCCATCTGATCTTCCAACCCATGGGGGAAAGTAGGCCTTAACGGGATTAGTCCGCTTTCCTCGCGATGTTTTCCTCCACCGAAAAGCAACTGGTAAATATCAAATGATATTTCGTCCATAAGTTCCGAAAAATTCATTGGTACGAGCCGGGTTAGAACCCGCGACCTCCGGATTGAAAGTACCGCTAGGCCACCAGCGCCTCCTTATTACTATTTAACCTAACCTATGTATCTAATTGAATGTTTAAAATAAACCTACATGTATTTCGTAAGCCGCTGCATAATCTTATAGGTTTTATTCATCTATATTCGAAAATCACTGTCATTGATACGATGTTATTGTCAAAACTCTAACCCGATACCCAAATAAGCACGTGTTGTGGTGCACCGCACCGCTTGTCATGACAACTCACAAAAACAGCCTGCTCCGATTACCTACCCTCAAACATCAACACTTCTATAAGTAATCGGCTGGATTTGATGGGTACAACATTTAGGGTTCTGTCGTACAAGATTTAGAGGTTTCTCAGTAATTAACGAGAACGATTATAAAAATCTATTTTAAAATTATGGAAAAAGTTACACCGAATACATACGATATAATAGTCATGTAGGCACTGATATTCTGGCATAGTAAAATACATATTGTAATCTAATAAAAACGTATTTATTTAGGCACGCTGACATTTCAGTTTGCTTTAAATCCGATTTTTTTTATTATAAATAAAAAATCCTTGGTATTAAGTGTAAAATATTGGCTATAACAATTAATAGTCTTATCATCTACATATTAGCAACTTTTAAAGGTTTATATAATGTAAATTCTATACATTGTTATGTTTTTTGTATAAACTACGAGCATCTATTGGACTTTAGTATAAGATTAAAACTAATTGTTACACCCTGTCCGGGTTCATGTTCACATATGTGTACTTTGTATACTTATAATGTTGTACATGATTGCAATGATTAAATGTTTCATCGCTACAGAACACCTGTAACTGTTAATGGTTTGCTGGTGCCAACGCCTAGCGTTATATTGACACACAGCTCTTGTTCCCAGATCGATTACACACAACAAATCTTCCATTGGCGCCTTACCCTTTACCACGATATCTCTGCTCATCATCATTAATAAAAAAAAGTACAAAATTAAAGTACAGCGAGCTGTAAAAGTACATACCCACTTTGTAAATGAATTCCACGAGAATTTTCTTTTCAATTAATTTATTACCTATGATTCTGTCAGATTTCTAGAAGATCAAGTTGAAGTTAGAAAAGCGGAGAGACTATACCATAATAAATAGTAGTACCGTATGGTGTACGGCACCTAAATAAAACCGTTTTTTTTTTTCACTAATTGCTGTTAATGCTTTTATAGAAAATTTGGGTCATAGTAATTGCCTGTTTACACGGCTTGTATTTTTTTGAGACAGAGATGAATATAGATGAGATTGTTTGGAAATATCTTACTGATTAATGTGTCAATGATCGTGGTAGCGGCCAAAAAACCAAAAGCCCATAACCTCAATCTTGATAAAACCGTGACATTGCGCGTTTTTTTACCACCGGAAAATATCATCTTCTTATTTATCTTGCCGGACCGTCGACAGGCACATCACTACGTAATTAGAAAGACAAGTCAGTTTTTTCGTAATAATTGAGAGGACAGCAAATTTAGAGTCACTGAATTTTCAACCCTATCGCCATTATATTTAGGTATGGTTACAAATGAAGATTGTGGAAGATTTGATAGTGACTTATAGTGCCTTTTGACATAGCTGTCATGTTTTCGTTTTTTGAAATATTGTCGTTCGGTGACACCGCCATTTTTGTTTTATGTGAATATCGTCGATGCCCTTTTGTTTTATTTGTGGTTGAGCTTTAATTTAAAAGTGATCGAATTTTTTAATAATTATTAGTTATCTTTAGAATGATTAATAAAGTAAGCATTTGTTAATAACATTACGTATGTTTTGTTGGTTATTTGAGGTAGAGTAAGTGGTTTTTAGGGTTTTGATATTTACCTATTTACACACCGATGGAATAATAATAATTATTAAAAACTTCACTTAGCTAACAATACCGCGCAAGTCAGATT
The DNA here is from genome assembly GCF_963556715.1 of Cydia fagiglandana. Taxonomy (NCBI): domain Eukaryota; kingdom Metazoa; phylum Arthropoda; class Insecta; order Lepidoptera; family Tortricidae; genus Cydia; species Cydia fagiglandana. Next base: position 11,713,903 of record NC_085933.1, read on the forward strand.
TGCTTACTTTTCAAGAGAGACAAAAAACTGCATTACATAATATACAGTTAGCGACCAATTGTCATGGCTCATGGCCAATTTTTTATTATTTAATTGTCATGGCCAATTAAGCGACGAATATGTAGGAGTAACTTTAAGGTATTTGTCTACGAGCCCAATAGTTGCCTGAAAATACCTACCTAAATATTTTTCATTTCATTATTTAATAGGATTAAGTCATATTGTAATATATAACCACTTAATTTCCCAATATTAATATAAGGATCACCGGTAAAGGGTCCAGCCAATTATCTAAATCCCCGGACGACCGGCTTGGACATTGACAGACACTTATTAGTTTTTCGCACAGTGTAATTTTGGTGGACCAAATGCTAAGTCTTTCTTTATAATAAAAGTATGTAATTAGGCCGGTAGAAACCACGTTTTTACGTTAAAAAAGATCAAGAATGAATATGATTGACGATGATAATGTAATTCAATGATCGAACTTGAAATAAAAATCAGTTTATTGAATCATCGCTTTAAACTCTCACCAAACGATAAACAAACAATAAAACAATGTGACGTCTAGATTGAAGATAATTTTGGGTTTTTACAAACTATGAGTATAAGTAACCGATAACAATGTGATACGATATCGGCACGAGATTGAATATTAGGCAAAATGTCTATTTACTGATTACCTTAAGTTTTGTTTTTTGCTTATACATATTATAGGTAAGTACGCAAAATTAACAAGCTAGAGTCAGACAGGCAAGTACTAAAAAGTTACGTAAATACAAACTAGTCAAAATCATAACTTTCCTTTTTTCGCCGTAGTCGGGTAAAATTTGGCAAATATGCCACTATATCATCGCTACAGATGCACTGGGATATCCGGTTACTATCCGGTATCCGGCCTATCCGGCCATCATTTTACTATCAGGCCGGATACCGGATAGTGACTTACTATCCGGCCGGATACCGTAACATTGCTTGATTTCGGACTAAACAAATTGGATTTAAGAAACAGACACGGTCATAATCGTACGTGTTTATTATTTTAAAACAATTTAATTATTCCACTGACTTGCACGCGCACTCATTTTGAACCTAGAAATGAGTCCGCGCGAACGTTTACTAGGAAACAGGTCAAACCAGCAGAATCGCTCCTGAAAAACCGAAATGTAGGTATAGTTCCGCTGGCCGAATATTCGGCGGCCGGACACCGGATATTCGGCCATTGGTCAGGCCGAATATCCGGTATCCGGCATCCGGCCAAACAACTATCCGTTGCATCTCTAATTCATCGCATCCCAGGCAATGTGTGTTTACTGTAGCATCGTAAGAAGCCTAATCAGCAAAGTCGCGATTACGACCCTCGTCAGGGATTGAATTTTTCCACTTTTAATTTATTCCTAAGCTTTACGTTTGTATAGATGGAGTCTTAATTACCTATAAGTAACTAAGAGCAATCGGTCCTAATTATAATATAAATAAAATCGATAGTTATAGGACTTATTTTAAAACATGCAACATTACTCACATCAGTATATCGCTGGCCCAATAATTACAGGGTTCTATAGTGCCATGCCTTATGGGAAACGGTCGCAGAGATAGTTCAGAGCCGGAAACCGCTACCAACTTTTAGTATGTTGTTGGGCATGGCATTGGGTCTCCAAAACTGCCGGGAGACGGCGGCGCCGGCCATCTACTTCAGCGGAATGACGTCATCAAAATGACTCCCGCTTCGTTGCGAATATTGCATACTGCACCCAAACTATGCATAGCACATACACGAGTGGGGTATTAAATGAAAGCCAATTAAATAAACTTTATTTTATATATACAAAGTGTACCAAAATATGCAACAGTTTAAGAGAAACTTACAAATAAATAAAAATGACGTAAAAAAATATTCAATTATTTGGGTTTTACAACCAAACCAAAAGTCGGACGATAAAGCAATGTACTACAACATTAAAGATGACGTCTCAAGCCATACACTGATATCAATAAAATCAAAATTGGACCAAATATGTGGAAATTATGCATCAAAATGTAGATATTTGCCCATACAAATGCATAAAAGTTAAAAAAATCCAAATTGTTCATTTTCAGGATAATCCGCATAAGCTTCTAGTATGTTATTAGCAATATGACCTGGATTCTAAAACTGCCGGGAGACCATCTCTGTTGTTCCTCAGTTACAAATAATGACGTCATATAAATAATCACTGCCGAATTTCGCAATATGTAAATTATAGCTATACCACGAGTCTCACATACACATGTGTTACATGTAATGAAAGGTTATTAAATGTATTATGATTCACCTAAACATTGTTTGTAAAAAATATGTACGGTTTCAGAGCTAGAAACAACGAAATAACACTTTTTATGGAAAAAGTAGATATGTATCAATTTTATAGCTAAACTAAAATCGTCATAAACAATTTGCGTATAATATTTGAAAAACCAGTTATTCAACTATATATCACAATTTAAATTTTACATTTCCGACAAAAACTGTGGAATTCTGGAAAAAAAAATAAAGCGCCCCAACAATTCTACCTTAATGCGCTCATATTATGCAAAGAATAGTTCTAATTATCGAGTATTAAATGGATGAACATTACATAAAATACATGAAAACGACATTTTCGAATGGAACCATAATTAAAAAAATAATAATTTACTAGATAAGTAAGCAAAATACTGTTTCTTTAAGTACCTAATCTCCTCCTTTCAAAGTCGGTTAAAATGTGGCTTTTGTGACCTGGGCTATCAAAATCAGTTCAGTACTTTCATGCAAACGGTACCTACACATGCACGCATAGATAGCAAATTCTGCCGTAGTCGGACAAAAAATTAAAATTCAATAATTAGACCTTCACTATTATGGCCTGGCGTGGCTTTGCATCTAACGTTGAAACCCTCAGGCCGTAGATGTTAGCAGACCAGAGGGGTGACCTGTATTTCGGAGGATCAGAGGGAAAATTCTGCCAGCCTTCTCAGCTCAGCCTTGAAACCCTTGCACCACTCAAGATTCCACTTTTATAAGAATACCCAACTGGCGCGAAGTGGCGCAGAATACTTAGGGCAGAGTGACGCTCTTTTGTGTCAGAGGTCAAGATCCTCTTTGGGTCACTGAGCCAGTGATGTATGTATGTATGTATGTATAAGGCTAATCGAGGCTTAAATATATAATTATGTATCGCATTAAGTGAACTGATATGGCATTTACCGAGATAAGGCATTTTATATTAGGCATGTACCTACTTACTGGCATGTAACTTTACATTTCTCTAATAATGTAGCGTTAGGCCATGACAATAAGAGTCTATTTGATATTAATATTTACCGCGACTACAGCAGGAACTGCTATCTACGTATGTAATTATGTATTTTTTACATGAAACAACTGAACTGATTTTCATAAATGAGGTGTCAATTTATTTGTCTTTGTAGCCCAGGTCACAAAAGCCACATTTTAACCGACTTTGAAAGGAGGAGATTAGGTACTTAAAGAAACAGTATTTTGCTTACTTATCAAGTAAATTATTATTTTTTTAATTATGGTTCCATTCGAAAATGTCGTTTTCATGTATTTTATGTAATGTTCATTCATTTAATACTCGATGATTAGAACTATTCTTTGCACAATATGAGCGCATTAAGGTAGAATTGTTGGGGCGCTTTAGTTTTTTTTTCCAGAACTTCCACAGTTTTTGTCGGAAATGTAAAATTTAAATTGTGATATATAGTTGAATAACTGGTTTTTTAAATATTATACGCAACATTTTATTGACGATTTTAGTTTAGCTATAAAATTGATATACATCTACTTTTTCCATAAAAAGTGTTATTTCGTTGTTTCTAGCTCTGAAACCGTACATTTTTTTTACAAAGAATGTTTAGGTGAATCATAAAACATTTAATAACCTTTCATTACATGTAACACATGTGTATGTGAGACTCGTGGTATAGCTATAATTTACATTTTGCGAAATTCGGCAGTGATTATTTATATGACGTCATTATTTGTAACTGAGGAACAACAGAGATGGTCTCCCGGCAGTTTTAGAATCCAGGTCATATTGCTAATAACATACTAGAAGCTTATGCGGATTATCCTGAAAATGACCAATTTGGATTTTTTTTACTTTTATGCATTTGTATGGGCAAATATCTACATTTTGATGCATAATTTCCACATATTTGGTCCAATTTTGATTTTATTGATATCAGTGTATGGCTTGAGACGTCATCTTTAATGTTGTAGTACATTGCTTTATCGTCCAACTTTTGGTTTGGTTGTAAAACCCAAATAATCGAATATTTTTTTACGTCATTTTTATTTATTTGTAAATTTCTCTTAAACTATTGCATATTTTGGTACACTTTGTATATATAAAATAAAGTTTATTTAATTGGCTTTCATTTAATACCCCACACGTGTATGTGCTATGCATAGTTTGGGTGCAGTATGCAATATTCGCAACGAAGCGGGAGTCATTTTGATGACGTCATTCCGCTGAAGTAGATGGCCGGCGCCGCCGTCTCCCGGCAGTTTTGGAGACCCAATGCCATGCCCAACAACATACTAAAAGTTGGTAGCGGTTTCCGGCTCTGAACTATATTCCCATAAGGCATATGACTTCACTTTTATCGAACTGAAATTTGAACATTGTCATAGTGACATTAACACGCGTATTCGGGAAACGAGATAATCACAAGATCTAGAGACGATATAGAGATCAACTAGATTTACATTAGATATCGACTAGATGTGACTTGGATATCTAAGTCATAACTTGTCGAAATCGTTCAAGAGGACCTCCAGAATCGCGGAAACGTAAAATTTGACATATCTATCTTACAAATATCTTTAAATTATCCATATCGTAACTTGCTGTGGTCTAGTAGAGATCTAATTCATTTCCCGAATCGAGCCGTAAGTCGATTTTCAACTATCTTGAAAATGTAACATGGAACCCAGTAATATTGGGCCAGCGATATTTAAACTACATTCGATAGGACTCACTCTCAATGAAAAATATTGCTAATATATAGTAACACCTACTCAACTTATTACCTAAATATCTCTATAACTGCAAATACTTGCGCTGGTCATTTTACTTATTTTTATAGCTCGCTATAAAAGTAAGGGACAACAAAGACATGTTAAATCATTAAAGTCCTCCTTGTAGCAACAGCAACCTCCCCGCGGGCCCAGGGGACGACAGGCCGATCCATCTTGCGCTAAACTTGCCCAGTTATATCTTCCCTGGATTTTGGAGCCCGGCGTGAAGATATGTACATGTACACGTGACTAGACGGTAATAAATATTACAAATGCTGAATAATTGATAAGAAAATAAATATCATAAATGTGTAGCTGCACATTTATGATATTTATTCATTGCTGCAGTATTCTGTCTGCAGCTTTGATCGTCTGTTAGTGTTGTTAAAAAAGAGATAACATTTAAAAAGTATTTGATAATATTCAGCACCTATTTGCAAAAGACAATGAATCGGGTAAAGTATTAAATTAACATGGATAACGCTTACTGAAAATATTCACTAACTTATTTTCGTCCGTCAATTTTCGTATTGATTTTCTCAACGTTCGACCATCTGGTTTCCTTTTCAGTTTTATAATATCAAATGAGTCAGGAGTAAGCCAAGATACATTTTATGTATCTTTAATTACAACCTTGGCTGGTAAAAGTAAAATTCAAATAGTTTTGAGGCACTGAAACTTAGCAGAGGATAGATAATTACACATTTTTCTCAGGCTTCTGACGTACAGCGTAAGACTTAGAACATAACGCCTCTGTTTACTCAATTTTGTCTCATAAGGGCCAATATTGTCTCTCTTATCACGGTTATCAGCAGTCGCAGCGGTGGTCGCGGCTTCCTCTGTTGTTATAAAACTAGATTTATGTCGTGTGAACTTGAAGCGTTTGAGATATTTCTATCGCGTAAGTGTTGCTGATACCTCGTATTGTTAGTTATTGAAAATGATAAAGAACAAGATTAGTTAAAAGGAACCAAATTGTTGCCCTTGCCTTTTAAAAATTCAGTAAACAATACAAATAAATAAGTACCTATAGCGCATGTATTACAAATATGTACCTATACATGCGCAACCCTAAGAAAACGATTAGACAATCCTATCATAACTTTAAACCACTCCATCTATTCTGTAGCTACTCGTGTGATACCAGATCCCACCGTTGTACTTACAGCGGCGTTCAAAAGTGCATTGATAGATGTCGACCGTAATGCCATAATATGACGGTTGAAACATCTCCATATGCGCTTTTGAACGCCAGTGTACCTGCTACATAAATATGTGTCCACAGTGTTAAATACTTAGCCGGAAAAAATAGTCTCCTAAGGTCTTTAACTGGCAATTGATTTGTCACAGCGAAGAATCCAGAAATTAATCTGAAAATCCCAGTTAGCTAGTTTGCTCCTGCCAAGATCATGCCATAAAATAACCTACATTCTTAAAAACTGTGTTTTCCTTTACTAACACTTACCTACTTTACTTACAAAATACAGAATCTGATCAAGTCGCCTAATATGCGTATATAACTACCATAACTGGTGCCCTTAACCATGCATTTGCATGTTCTTATTTAACAAAACCGTGTAAGTCAGTACAATCAATGCCAAAACACTTTGATCGGAAGTTAAACCCAGGACTAACTCGAAATTTTTATCATGCACGCACCTACATGTACTAGATGTGATAACCACTATCACTTACGCAGTTTTTTTTATTTTGAGTGGTTAAAATAGATAAACAAAAAAGCGCATGTGCGCCCTTTTTTGTACCTACGATATTTATTGTTGTATTAGAAATATTAATAAAATACCTATGTCTAAATTTCAGCTCTCTCATTTATTACGGTTCTTGAGATACAGCCCTGTGAAAGACCTACTAAATATATAGCGGAGGCTTATTATATTAAATGGGTTTCGTTAGTCACCCTTTAGATACGGATCCCTAAAAAATATGACATTTACTATACACAATATTAGTTAGTATTAGGTAAGTAATAGGTAATTAGTTGCTATTAGGTAAGTAATAGGTATACATATAGTCACATTACTTTAAGAATAAAAATTTTATCCTATTGATTTTTCACGACGATTGTACCTAACTTTTTATAATTAGGTACGGAAGTACACAAAATCCGCTTTTTAACCACCTTGAACTAGCGCGGCCTTGGCTTGTCACAACCTGACATCTGTCAGAGCGACACCTGTCAAACTGACAGCTGACGTCGACATGATGGAGTGGGGCGCTGATTAATTGGCGTAGTTAGTTAATTGATTTCAAAGTGTATTTAACACCTCGATTTAACTGCGTTGATTTAATCGTCAGTTTGTTGTATTAATTGTTGTAGCTGGGGGCTGTATTTCAATTGGAATTGGATAATTTATCGTCAATATAAATATAATGTTATCAATCAATCACAATATGTGTATTCATTTATATTTTTAAGTACTTAGTTATTAATTTAAGGCAATATGCAATTAGCCATCATTGCGATAGTTAATGACTTAATAACCATAGTATTTATTCATCATCATCATTCACTCTTAATTGAAATTTTGATTATTTACAAAAAGTAACTTACTTAAATAATATTTTGTCCAAGGAACCGACCCACAAATTTAATGTAAGCATATGTACTTACGACAAATTATACTACCACTCTTTTGTACAGTGCATGCAAAATTGCATGGAGATCATGAATGAATTCATTGATGCAGTTGCCAAGCACTTTTACGGCTGATGGTACCTATCAAAACAAAAATCACAGAAGTGCGTAAATCTATTTTTCACCACCGTAGCTTCTTCCAAAACTGATGAGAAAGTTTTATTCTATCCACAAGAAAGGCAAAGTATATTGATGCAAATTTGAACTTGTTTTCTCATGATTGCTGATGGAATTTACTTCTAAGTGATGATTTCAAATGAAAAATATTTAATACTTAACGTTCATTCTGATTTTCACCCTTGTAAAACAAATAACGATTATTCAATTTAGTAGGGACGATGTAAACAAGCTAGTAAGCTATTAACCTATTAGAAATTAAAACCAAGACAGTGGTTCAAAATAAGTAGCTGAACAAGTAATTATCAATATGTTGAATTTATTGCATTAATCCACCAATATGTTACGAAAGCGGTTGAGTTTAAACACTTTAAAGTTTAATCGTAGGTATCATATGATAAAACAATGAAAAGCGTCCCTCAGTCGCTATGTCTTTATTCACCACAAAAACAATAGGTTATCAAGTTACACGCTAAAATTCCAATCTTGAATCTAAATATAATTCACCCTTATTTTACATTCCTGTAGAGTCCATTACGGCTTGGCAAAGAATAATTAATAAAAATGTAAAACAGCTTAAGGGCGCCGATGATTATGAATTATAAATTTTATCTGCTCATATTTAAGGTATTTTTTAGCTTGACGTGAATTTTCTGGTAGATATGAAAGGGTTATTGAATGACAGTATCATAGTGTTGTGACGGCTGGAGTGATTAATAATGGGTAAAGCTTGTCCACTCAGTTTTTATGAGAACGGAACATGTATGGTGAGATTATTTTTTAATTTTAATGGAGCTTTGTTTATTTTTAATACTGCGGTTGTACAGGCCTTATTTTGGGCTGCTACGATCAAAAAACAGAAAATTTCTCAGCAGAATTCACTAATTTTACTTGGATCAACTAGTTTCCTTCAAAGTATACCTACCTATAGGCGTGTTAGGGAATTCTTATCTGATGCGGTCGAAATACTGAATGAATAGTCTGGAAAAACTATTGGCATTTATTAAAACATCATAAGATAGGTGATCGCCTTCCTAATATTAACTTAGGAATTGAGGCAGTACGATTTTCCTATTGATTGGAGCAAAGTGTAGGTACTTAATGAAAAATTGAACGAGGGCTATAGGAACAGTCAGGTTCTAAAGTACCTAGCATATTCTACACACAGGTCTATACACTGAGAGAAAAGTACAACAAAAACACACTTAGAATTACAAAAATAAACTTAATCCGGGGACAAGGAGAGTTAACTAATAGGAACAAATTGACTTTTACAATTTCTATTAGTTCTTGCAATTTCTATTAGGTATCTCTTTGTTGAAATTAGATCTGGGATTACTGAGCTGTTTGTAGAAATAAATAAACTTTACAGAAATAGTGAACGTCCATAATTATTACTAAAGCTTCATTTTTTTCCCCAGTACAGATCTGTTATTTAATTCCTGGTGATGATTTTTCTCTCAGTGTACATCCATAATAATGATACCTACTGTGACAATGACTTTTGAACTCGAACTATAGTGATATTTCCTATTTAGAAAAATATTCCAGGGTGGCAGATACTTTAAGGCTTAAAAAGGTTTAAGCGCGTTGTTTCGTATGCTAGTATTGATACTGATTAAGTGATTAATGATTATAGGTACACATTGCACATTGACGAAATGTTTTAAATAAAGGTAGTGTTAGTCTTTTATTTATTACATATTTTAATATATCAATAACTGCGCCAAAACAAAATAAAACCCAGGAATGAAATTCAAAATCACTAATTTCTGGTGCACTTAAAAACTTCCTATATACATAAGTACTATTACTATTAATTTAAAAATATGTATACGTATAGGTACACATTTTTTTAAATTATACTGGACACTGGATAACATTTCCATTGGAATCAATAGCGTTTCCCAAAATTTATTTAGCTTAGCTTGGGAAAAGGGAGGGGCTTAGGGAAACTATTCCCTGTATTACTTGATAAAAATAAATCAACTGCATTTTTTCAGTATAAACTAGTTTTCTTAAAGTGACTTGGTGAGTTGGTGAAAGGTAGTTTTGACTAATTATTCATCAATTCATATTTATTGAATACCAATAAATCTAACTACTGACTAAATTAGTAATAAGCGAAAAATCAGATAGAAAAGTAAGAATAAGATATTGTATGATACAATATCTAATAACTAGGGTATTGTATCGTATATAAAATACCCTAGTTAGGGTTCAATTTCAATGTTTATGAAATATATTTTTCAACATTCATGCTTTACCTAATTAGTCTATTGGCTAACGGATAAATAGTTGTTAGTCCTATAATTGTATCGCGTTTGGTTATAATTTATAATAAATAAATGATGTCTACTAGCCATTACAAACCCCCTAGTACCGACTAGCTCCCCATCATTAATCATTAGATCAGTGGACGGCTTCCGTTACGGCTCCTAGAGTGGGATAGAACTATAACGCGGTGGTGAGTGCAAGCGAGACGTCGTGTAGCGCCCAACAACTTAATTGAATATCTTTAGGGAAGCGGAAAGTCGATAAAGTTTGATGTCGCTGGTATTTTCCTAGTTAATTTCTACATTTCACAAATTTTAGACCAATAAAAAACGTTTCCACAGTTACGAGCGAAAATATTTTGTATTGGATCGTAAATTTTTAATTCCGTCTCGCTTATTAACCCTTTAACCGCCAGAGTCTGATATATAAGACATTACATATCCAGCACATTTCGCTACAGTCTGATAAATAAGACAAAGATCTGATTTCGTTTTTACAGCGCATTTATAACTCCCGTAACTATGCCAACCTTATTACTCTGCGTGGTACAATTACTGTCGGTGGCGACACGAGCACGCTCGATCAAAAATTGCTGGCGGTTAAAAGGTTAAAATTTAACGAGAATTTCATAATTCGACTTGCGGTCCGGATGATACTTACCTATCTATTCTCTATCCCCCATAAACACAAATTAATCTTAAATAATCTTATTTTTATTTTTTTTAGGTTTCGTTATTTTTCATTTTTCATTTCTGTATTGTTCGAATTCTACTCAAAAGTATATTCGTTTTTTGATTAAAATACTTAAAACATTTAGATAAGTGCGTAACATTTTAATACGGATAAAAATAATAACCGGTGTGTTAAGAATAAATTTTATCATATTAAAGCAGCATATTTAATATATTTTGCATATGTGCGTATTTGCGATAGTTGCAGCCATCGCAGGTTTATCTGTATATTTTCTCCTGTTATATCGATAGTAAATCGAGCCCAACACTGGTCCTATCAGTACCATCCGTTACAGGCATTATCTGTTTCGTCTGGTGCATTAACACGTTACAACCTTATTATAATATATCAAGTAAGGTAATACCAAAATGTACATGTTAATATAAAATTGTTAATTGATAATTTGCTAGATTATAGTTTTTATGATAATTGACGGATTATTTACGAGTAATATGGACTTTTTAGGGTTCCGTACCCAAAGGGTAAAACGGGACCCTATTACTAAGACTTCGCTGTCCGTCCGTCCGTCCGTCCGTCTGTCACCAGGCTGTATCTCACGAACCGTGATAGCTAGACAGTTGAAATTTTCACAGATGATGTATTTCTGTTGCCGCTATAACAACAAATACTAAAAACAGAATAAAATAATGATTTAAATAGGGCTCCCATACAACAAACGTGATTTTTGACCAAAGTTAAGCAACGTCGGGAGGGGTCAGTACTTGGATGGGTGACCGTTTTATTTTTTATTTTTTTTTGCATTATGGTACGGAACCCTTCGTGCGCGAGTCCAACTCGCACTTGCCCGGTTTTTTAAGTACCTATTTGTAATTACTTAGGGCCACTTGCACCATAACATAACGACTCCATAGAGCGACTGGTCGTACAAGGAAGAGTGGAGGGAACCAGATCGCGCGGCAGATCACCTATGCGCTGGACTGACCAAATAAAATCCGCAGTGGGAAACCGCGTATCTGACTGTGCCAGACAGTCTGCCAACAGGGAGAGATGGCGGGAGATCGTGCGAAGAGCTGTGTCCGCCTCTACTACCGATGCGGACGCCTCAACGTGACCACGACCGCTCTGTCAAGAGCGATACGACAGAGAAGAGACTTGCACCATCCTACCAGCCCGGGGTTAACCGGTTAAACCTATCATGGTTACCAGTACAATTTGACACTGGGTTAACGGTTTAACCGGTTAACCACAGGTTTGTGGGATGGTGCAAGTGGCGCTTGTTGTGTTTTTTTACTATGTTCTTTTAATCAGGGATCGCAACCGGTTTTTGCAAAAACTTCGAAATAACCATATTTTTCGAATTATTTCAAGCTCGAAATGTAGGGCACTGTTGTGTATTTTGGGTTACAACTTCTTATTAATAGATTGCCTAATTATTTCGTTCCCATACAAAAAATACCGGCATCCGATCCCTGGTTTTAATAATATAAAATAATACCTACTCTGTGTGTATGCTACCATTTCACCGTTAAACTAATAAAACGATTTTATTTTAGTAACATTTATGGTGTGTAAAATAAGGCCCTGGAATCAGGTATTTTATTCTTGGAAATTTAACCTTATGGAGAGAAAAAGCGACAGGGCGGATTCGTGCGCACAGCTATTTAGTTATGTTAACACAGCAGACTTTTGCATCGCGAAAAAATACGATATACTCGTATTCTACCAAAGGTGGAGTATAAAATTTAGATAGATCCGTTTTTTTATTGTGGCTTTGTTTGTTATTTAATATGGCCATGATAAATAATTTTGCTCAATTAAACAATTTAATTAAAAATTGCAACTAATTACACAAACTTTTATTGGACCGAATCAACCCGATGACGCATTGGACGTGTTATGGCTCCTCTACACGATGGGCCAACGCCGGCCACTCCAAGGGACGCAGCCATGCGGTAGAATGAGATAGCAATATCACTTGCTGCCTCTAACGCATAAATCCGTCCCTTGGAGTGGCCGGCGTTGGCCCACCGTGTAGAGGAGCCATTAAACATTCCCAGCGATCTCATTCCGTATCGTTAGGCGTAGCGTCATAAGTGCATATCTGTTGTAAGTTGCAAGTATAGAAAACGTGTCATGAAGAGAAGTCATGAAATGAAATTAAATTAAATTTGATGCCAACTTATTAAATTATTTTATCAACATAATAAGTATATCAAAATAAGAGGGTGCCCCGGCGAAAAATTAAAAAACAATGTTTTTGAGGCACCCTAACTAGTCCTTGTAATTTTGACCAAGGCAAACTGAGGGTCTACTACGAATACCGAAGTTCGCAAGTTGCGGGCTTCCTCTTTTACTCCAATTCAGGCGTAATTAGAATAGAAAAAGATGCTCGCAATTTGCGAACTTCAGTGTTCGAGGTTATAGCTGCTCTCTACAGAAAACAAACTTTTATGGAAATAACACAAAACTTCACCTAAACCACAAAAACTAGAGTTTTGAATAAAATCCTCAAACTGTGTGTAGTAAGCGTATAATTGGCCCATCCATCCCCGGCTGTCATCTCGAGACAGCCAACAATCAGTGGACAATTCTTCCGAGTGTCACTCGCGACTCGGGTGCTTGATGCATCGCTGGAACATGCAGTTTTGTTGTTTGGGCTTTTCTTAGATAATAGAGACGTATATTCGCCTTTTTAAACCACTATTGGTCTATTGCTACTTTTTTGTTTATCATTTTTCAAGTGTCCACTTATCCAAGTATGTAGAAATCGTCAAATTCTATGTAGAAACTGTTTACTGAATACTGAAATAATGGGCCCGATTCGGATTTTGAAATAGACATCTATTACATATCTTCTAGACAATACATCACCAAGATACGATAACGATATGTTTAAGATCTAACCTGTCAAATTTGACATTTGCGCGATTCTGGAGATACTCTTGAACGATTTCCACAGGATATGATTTAGAGATCCAATTCACATCTAATAGATATCTTACTCTATCTAACGTAAAAGTGACATTGGTTGCCCGAATTGCGCTGCAAAGGAGGACTAGTTGATATCTAAACTATAACGTATCTAGAATGGATCTAGTACCTAGGTACGTGTCGTCTCTTGTGAATATCTTGAAGTTCGAATACGGCAGAATATATTAATTAGATTTAGACCAAGCTATGTTGGTTGGTAGCGATTTTGATAGCGCAGACTGTGCAAGTGATATTACGTCAAACTTCTATGAAACGATGACGTTTAATTAACACTTGCGCAGTCTGTGCTATCAAAATCGCTGCCAACTTAGCTTGGTCTAACTCTAACCTATTTAATCCAAGTTTTATCAGCATATACACGGTGTAACATGAGTAAACCGAATAATTTTAACAGCGTAATCAATTTTAAGTAACAAGTTTACCAATAACATTTATTGTTTATGTACAAATACATTCAAAAAAATGTAAAAATCGAAACAAAAAAAAATTTTTTTTTGGCTAAATTGACCTAAACTCGTATTACATTTTTTCCTTCTTTTGACCTCAGAAATGCGTGGTTAAAATTATTCGGTTTCCTCATGTTACACCGTGTATATGCTATAAATCGTATAAATGTACATATTTATATACTTATCTTATAAATATCCCGGATCACCCGTCTTTTCTAAATTAGTACCGGTGAAGATTGTTCAAAGAAGGTAGAGTAGGAGTTTGAAATATCCACTTCATTTCAAGAAAACTACAAAGTTAGTTATAAAGTGTTAGTTAGTTATGAAGTAGTTTTTAATGTATTATTAAATGTAATGTAATATTAAATTATCCGATAAGTACCTAAATTGTTATTTTTAATTTATTTAAGCTAAAATCTATACAATATGTATAATAATATGGTCTATTTCTACTAAAAACCAAAAAATTGGCCAAGATAGAATAACTACATTCTCAAAGTTCGTTCTTACATGCACACCTAAACGATTTTCGTTATTAGGTACAGTCAGCTGCAGAAGTTGCTAAGCGGGCGAGGTGTTCAAAATTACCTGCCTTGACACGCTCTTATTCTCTTAGCAATAAAGTCGCGTGAAGATCATTTTGAAAACATGGCCCGCTTAGCAACTTCTGCTGCTGACTGTACTTAGTGTTTTATATTTAATTTTGGATCTTCTTACAATTCATGAACGAATGCGCTGATGAATCCTAACCACTCCATACATTTTAAAAGTCTAAGCACACTTGCCCATACAGTTTAAGTAATAATAAAGTATACTTTATACATATAGCAAAAAATCCTAAGGGAGTAATGGATTTTTTATATTCTGTCTCTAAGTCCATTCTAACCCTAAAGGACTTGTTAGTGTTCCGTACAAAACATTGTTCACGGAACACTTATGGGATCACTTCGGTCTTGTTTTTAATAGTACCTTCTTCAGACGTTTTTAAAGAAGACTAAATTTGCTACAATACGAGATTAGAACTGTCTCTGTAGATTGAATAGTTTCCGAGATAAAGGCTTTCAAAATTTAGATTATTTTGAAATTGAGCTCGTAAGCTAAGTGAATGTAGTGAGTATGCACTTTTGACTCAGGCGATGCCGCTTGGCACGATTGTTCCCATGGTCAAACAAAGCTGATTTGGCCCAGTAGCTACGAGATCGTACCGTGCATACCCCCCAAAAAGGGAGGGGAAAGGTCGGATCCCCAGGTCCAATCTTTGCTATATTTCTTCCTACTCTTAGGAGCTAGGGCACATCATATGACTCATACGTATATCATTTTCAATAAATCTGCAAAAATCAGAACTACCGCATTTGACGCAAACGCAAAATGTATAATTTTACTGTATTACGTATTCGTCCTTGATATTTTCGATGAATTTAATTATAGATATTGCAATTGGTTTCAATTAAAACTATGTGCTTTTGCTCCACTCCCATGAGTGGAGCAAATGTATGGCGCCATTTATTTTAAAACGGCTTATTATTAACCGGGCAACTAAAATATTAAACAGATACTGTCACTGGGCATATAATAATATAATTTGGCTGTGCATTAATATTTTAGCGCCAATAAATTTATATTAGCCTCAAATTTAAGCATCATATTATTAAAAAACTGGCAGCAAAATCAAGCCACCCAATAAAAATATAGGGAACTTGAATTGCTAATATTCTTACTATTTTACTATTTTAGTTGGCATCTAAAATAGTAAGTTGGCAACTAATATGTATTGTAAAGAGATCATAAAATTTGGTTGTTTATATATCCAGTTGTTTACGTATCCAGAATACCTAATATACCTATAAACTTAAGCTTTAAATACTCAATTTTTAAATAATTTAAACACATGCATACCTAGTTCTTTAAATTGACAAATTTCCTAATCCACAAATACCTATAATTTATTTACCAATGGTCATTAGGTACTCTATACTTACAGTCGAAATTCGTAATCATGACACACCTAATGGCCATTATACCATTAGGTCTTTTAATACTTTAATACTAATTTCAGTAGTTATTATGGTGTTCTGCAAGAGTCAAAAGATAGGTGCGACGACGAGCGAAGCGAGGAGGAGCGTGTTAGGTTAACCGTGTAGTGACCAAACAAAATATTTTAAAAGACCTTCTTTTTTTAAATAATAGACAGCCGTTTTATTTTTAAAATGTGCTTCGGAAATTGTCTCCAATATAATATTTCAGTTGCCAAATAAATATTTGGTACCTGCCTAAAAATAAACAATAGCTGTAACGGCATTAAAATGTTTCTCATATTGATATAATTTAAGGCTCTCTTTTTGTTGCCAATCTATTAATTTTAGTACCCATTTCTATTTTTTTAAACTACTCAAATTCGATAAATTAGTTGACCGGTTAAATACGTGCCTATTAAAACTAACAAAAATCAATGAAAAATAAAGCTTATCTCAATGGCTCTTGTTTATGGTAAAATGTTGCCAGAGTTTAAAAATGATAAATACTTATTTTACAGGATTTGTCTATACCTATATCTGGTGCCAGTCTCAATATAGGGGTGGTTACTACATATAAGTACCTAATAACTATGTTGAAAAACTTTGTTCGTAACACGTAATGACGAGAGGTATGAGAATTGTAAACTCGAGTAATAATACTCTACCGTAGTGTTTTTATTGACTCTCTATCTATTTAATCGACGCTTTTGAGATGTGGTGTTGGCGAAGGCTCCTACGTATACCCTGGACGGCTATGAGAACCAATAAGTCTATCCTAGAGGAGCTGAAGATCACCACACGGCTATCTACAAAATGTCAAGAACGCGCACTCAGCTTCTTTGGTCATATCATGCGGTCTAAAAAGCACGACCTAGAAAGGCAGATTATCTTGGGCCAAATAGAGGGCAAGCGTGAAGCGAGCGCGAAAAGCACCTACGAGATGGTCTGGTGTTGTGAAGAGGGTGGTTGGCGGCAACATGCAGTGCATGACCCATAAGGCCTATGATCGCATACTGTGGAGACGTAGCATACTTACATGGTCGCGATCTTCACAATGAGGGACCGAGGAAGAAGAAGAGATCTACTTAATAATAGTGTTTCTGTAACTATAACAAACTATAAATTATAACGGCAATTCTCAAAAAATATGTCTGCGGTCTAATTGCCGCGTTCATATATTTTCATACAAAATGTATGAAAAGTGTCGTAGAAATTAGACGCAATCGCAGACATATATACCTACTACGGTCCATATGCGTTCCTTGAAAAAATAATATTTTTTATAGGTAGGTATTATAATTCAGCTTTCTGCATACTAAATGTATCAATAGGTATCGGGTCAGTACTTTTAGCCGTGAGCCCGTGAAAAGGTGAGGTGTTAGTTTAGCTGAAAGTAGGTAATAAATTATACTTTTATAAGGCACTGAAATTTTAAAACGTTTTGTCGAAATGTAAGTTCTATCACTTTTGATATTGTAGATGACACATAAATACATTAAATGTATTTGTTACTGTGTTTTGAAAATAAATAAGCAAATAGCAGCTGCCATTTTAAGTAATGTGACAAAAACCCTGTTCACACCTTGAAATCGATTTACGTCACAAAAATAAATGAAAGCGTTTCGAAGGGAGCATTCAACACAACACAAAGTAAATAGAAAAACATCCGTTACATCCAGCTTCCAACATTCGCACTATTATCTCGCGAGAACCAATCCAAAATGGAGAATACAGTGGTGCTCCCCTATTGGTCCGCCCGCATCAAGCCTGCCTCCTCTTCCACAAAGCTCCGCCTACCACAAACAAAAAACTTTCCAGAATAACGACCAACCTTCCTGTGAGTGCACATGTCCAGTCACATCCCTAGTCCAAAACAAAAACTACTCAATGAAAAGCAGGTAGAACGAGCTTCAAATACTATTTCATGGCACAAAAAAACGTGTTAAACTCTTATCGTAGATTTCGTTACGCTAATATTGATATTGATTAGTCCATCTCGCTTAATCTGAACAATTTTGACGGTGTTAGACAAGGACGGGGCAAGTCAGTTTTAGTGTGGTTAAGAAAAATTATGTGTTCACGTTCAGTGTTCGTCGGTACACCTGGCGTGCGGGCGCACGGTCGATAGCGCACGGCGCGGCACTAGCCCGTTTTAAAATTCGAACGCACCGAATATCGGGACGCCAATCGCCGGCGCGAATATTGTCTCACCCGTCGACGTAGTGATGTGTGTGTAAATATCGACATCGATTGCGGTGATCGTGACAAACATGATGACTATGGACATCGGGATGTACAACAACCAGCAAAATTATGGCAGCGCCGAGTTTTACCAGCAGGGGGCAGCGTATCAGCCGCCGTACGAGGGATACCATGAGGGGTACTATGAACCTCCGACTCACTACTACGAGCCGTTACTGCACTCGCAGCCGGGACATGAGCCCCCACCTCCCGTCATCAGTACCGATACAGGTCTATGCTACACAAACCTAGACTACGGTGAACTGCAGCAGAATTACCAGTTGCATCCAATTCAGCATCACCCGGAGCCATTCAAGCATAGAGAGGAAGTTCGCCACGAGGACATGCACCTTCACGAGCATAAAATAGACAACCATTACTTAGAGACAAAGTATAACATGCACTTCGTTGATGAAGGATCGATGGCGTTCAATCCAGCTTCTCCGATGGCTTGCGGGGAGTTCGATTACCAGCCAAAGGACGAGTTCGGCGGATTACGGGAGTTCCGTGAAGATTGCGGGGGCCCGCACCTCCCACCCACGGGGCTGCAGCATCCGCCGACGCACTCGGCCGTGCCTACCTACAAATGGATGCAAGTCAAGAGGAACGTTCCTAAACCTTCAGGTAACAATAATTATTTCCACGTATGTATATTTTACTTACCGCTGAACTTTCTTTCAAAAATCTGAGATTACGCCACTGCGGCTGAACATTTTTTTTTATATCTTCATTTAGGTACGAAAGAAATGTAACAGTACCTAACATATTTGTACAGTTCCCAAACGAAATATTTTACTTACAAAAATTACACTTTACTTGGACAGAATTCGTAGGTACCTTTATCTACTCTCCCGCCTCACCCAAAGAAATAACAGGTCAATAGAGGTAAAAAATCCACAGATACATGTATAAATGGTTCCATTATACTTAGGTATGTACTTACCTATAAGGGCCACCCCACATTTAGCGTCTTTCGAGCGTCGGCGTCTACAACTCTATGGCCGCTGCTCGACGCAACGTCGACGCAACTGCGCAGCGACGTCATTTTCCATAGCGCTGACCAGACGCCGACGCTCGAAAGACGCTAAATGTGGGGTAGCCCTAATTAGGCATGATTTTACTAAACGAATGCAGAATTGCGCGTATAGCCTCATTCGGTGCGATTCGGGAAATGAATTAGAGATTCACTAGATATGAAATAGTAAAGATATGTGACGTTCCACGGCAAAAGGTACCGTTGGCTGCCGCAATAATATTGGAGCAGCGTTAATAATAGCGTAAGCGCCAACCTCCATGAGGTACCTTTTGCCTTTCTTTACTATCGCCGATTAGCTTAATTGTATGATTGACACCCGCCAGTTTTCTGACACAACATAGCTTAGCTATAAGTATGACAACAACAAAAACATGATTACTTATAAATTACAAAACACCAAACTATTAAAATTATAATTTAATTAGGCTTGGAATGTTATTTGAAGAAAACTGCTCGCGTGGTAAACGCCGAGATTAACCACACGACAGGGAAAGTTTCCTTTAACTTTACCCTGTCCCACGTTGTGGTGTCGAAAATTCTAAATACCTATAAATATGTACTATAGGTATATTAGAGTTGCTATATGGGGTAGGTTGTCAAAAAAAATACTAGGAGGATCATAATCAGATTTTGTTTTTTTTTTTGATGTATCGTAATCGTACCGATAACCTATAATACTAAGCTAGAGCGAGTAACACTGAGAGTACCTATTATAAAAATCAATAACATTTGGCGCGATTCGAACTTTAAGATATCGCGCCGTTAGACATTCACTAGATATGAAATAGTAAAGATATGTGACGTTCCACGGCAAAAGGTACCTACCTTATGGCGGCTGGCGCTTACGCTTATTATTAACGCCGCTCCAATATTCAGTCGGGGCAATGGTACCTTTTGCCGTGGAACGTCACATATCTTTACTATTTCTTATCTAGTGCATCTCTAATTAATTTCCCGAATCGCGCCGATATTTCTAAATCTGAATTCCCCGTTTGGGTTCTACGCCCGAAATGAAAGTCAATTATGCATATTTCGTATCATTTTTATTGCTAAGCAACATATGGAACTTACATGAAATGATATGGAAATAAGCATGAAAAATATTGACTGGTGACCAATGTGACCATAACTTAATTTTAATTAGTAAGCTAATTAAGAAGTTGTGAGTTCAGGTCTTTCTCCGAACGCAGCTCGCTAAGCATTGAGCGGACGGCAGTAAAAAAATGCTACGATTTTTCAAAAAAAAAACTGGCCGCACCCGGTGGTTGTTTTAAGTAGAAATGTTTGAATTACGTACCTATTTAATTTCAGAATCAATGTACAAGAGATAGTTGACCTCCCCTGCAAACGAATTTCTATGCAGAGGGGGGCCAGTTCTGCAGCTGACTTACATTTCATTAGAATAAATACGGCCCAATTTAAAAAAAACAGTAAGTAAGTATTTAAAAAAAAGTAGCAGTTAAAAAATAAGTTCGAATGCAATTCCGGCCTATATCTCTCCCTCTCATCACTTTGGTATCAAAAAATATAATAAAAAAACTCGATCAATCTTTCTTTCCATCGGAAACCATGTAACGCAATACATGTAATAAATATAAATGTATACCTGTAAGTGTAGAAATTATTAGTTAAAATGCAATAAGACAAATAGGTATGCTTAACATTAAATTCCATCAACAGCGATAAAAAAAACAATGTGTTTCTATGGAACGTTTTAATAGACAGCCAGCAACGTCCATCTTTAAATCGGAGTGTTTTGACGTTTGACGTAAACGGTGTCAAAGGTTCCTTGACCCGCTGTCACGTCGACGCTGGGAGCAAATAATTTGACGTTTTGAACGTCGGAGACGCGCTTAAATAGTAGCGTCGAGGCTTCGTCTGACGGATGATTTGATTATCTGGACTGGACCCTCCGTTTTAATGTGCCGTTATTAAAGGGAACTATTTAATTGGTCGTCGCTTTAAATACAAGCAAACAGCAAGCAAGACAAGCAAGAACCAAAAAACCAAATTAAATTTTATAGTGCTTTAGGACAAGTCACGCGTTTTGTTTTTATGGATTTAAGCAGGCCACTGACGAGCCTTCCAAATGGATACAGTTACAATGGATTCATCCAAATGGACGGCATCCTATTATTAAACATTGTACGTTTTTGACATTCACGGACCGATTTTGGATTGCAGCCACGCAATTTGGACTGGAAGGCTCGTCAGTGGCCACCTTTAGAGTTGGTTATATCAGTAAACGATGTGAAAAAAAGTCAAAAGTTATTATTTTTATAAAATTATGTATGTATGCAACAGTGTTCAGCGTTTCAAATGACTACACCGTCATTAAATTTCTTTATCAGTAAGTATACTAATACTAGGCTAGCGGAAAAAAAAGTCGCGACAGAGGAACAGACAGCAGATGGTGAATAAAGATAGCAGTGACATGCACGCAGTCATTAAATGGGTAAATTTCTATTTAGAGTTTAATTAGATTTACAAAAAAGCGCATCAGATTTTGCATATAAACTCATTTTTAACGCTTGCCACACATAGTTTTTTTTTGTGAGAACATTTAAAAGAAGAAAACAGGAATCGACAGTAAGACATACCTACGTGTAACTTTTATGTAAGTACTTAGGTAATAAACATGGTAGATTATTCGTTAAACAAACAAAAAAGCATCTATTAGCTACAAGCTGGTCTCCAGGTGATCTATAATTTCTCACAAAAACTTTTCTATATTATACTTAAAAAAGAATGGATGCTTTTTCATTTAACTAGAATCTCACGGTAGGTACAGTCGACGTCAAAGATATATTTAAATTTTTCGCCTAATTATAAAGGAGTAAGGTACAAAAGTGTAAACATGCTTTTGACGTCGAATGTACTTAGTATATTTTAGTTCTCTTGATCATAGGAATCGATAATTACCTACTACCAAGTTCCTCCAGCCAACAATCAATAAGGATGTGCAAATGCAAGATTTTAATACAAAACTTATCATATTTGCTACCCCTACACATTGTCACTGCAAAGCTGCCCCGAAAATAAAATGAAATGAAATGTAAAGGCCGAATTTCCATTTCGCCGCCACAGCTCAGAAGTTGCGTGCTATTACGAAAACAAACACAGATAGCCCAACACGGGGATTAGGGAAACTGTCGCGTGAGCCCCAAACTGTATATTTTCTTATATGAAATAGGTACGCAGCTATTTCTAACCTCTTAAAATTTCTTGGCAGCTCTAATAAAAAAGACCACCATAAAAGGTCAACACATCTTCTAGTTACCTGCTAGTTACGAAAGTAGCAATAAGGGTTCTTACAATGGGTCACTTAGAAATCGTGCAATTAAATCGTATTTATTATCATATCACATTACACATCACGAAATCTCCATAGATAATACCTACGAAAAAAAATCCTAAAACAACCGGTCCGTGGGTGTTTCTAGTTCGATTTATCTTACAGAATATATGTATGCGTTGTCAGAAAGAATCTAAAACCAATAACAAAATCGAAAATTACCTAATTGAAGTGATTAATATAATATTCGAAATTCTACAATCGTATGATTCCATGGTAGGTATAAACATCTAAAATCTCCTATTTTTAACAGTATGTAACCATGACAGATTTGTATTTAGACTTCATCTTAATTTTATTTCGGTTGGCTTGTTAGTTGAAATTTGTAATATGTGCATGTGCCTATACTTGTACAGTTAAGTATCAAGGATTCATATCGTCATGGCTGAGTTCTTCTTATAATTGTCTGCTACCTCTTTCAAAACATTTTATGAACTGTGAACTTGTCCCTATTTAACTGGATCTCGAAATTCATAACAAAAATGCATAATCGGCGGTTACACTTATGCTGGTTCATTTAAGGCGACGCGCGTCGAAATCGTTTAAATTATATAAGCCCATTTCCTACTTATAATGTAATTCCTACGTCGACGTGCTGTAACAACTTCTTATGTGGTAGGGTACCTATTTATGTTTAATATTACAACATAATTTTCTCCTACAATGTGTGTAACAGCTATAATATAAGTATGATTGCCTGTTATTGGAGGCAATCTGTGCTGCAAACTATTGTTTAAAAGGTGTCGCAACACCTTTCAGGCCTAAAACGTCAGATAAAGGTAATGAATTAATACATTCTTTGGGTCTTGAGACTGCCTATAGCAGCCAAACTAAATCTTTCCTCACAACATGACACATCGTGCAAATCAAACAAATTCCTCGCCTCCTGGTTGGAGCTTACGTTCAGTCGAGTCACGCTGACTTGGAATCCCCACTAGTTGTATACTGTGGCTTACATGACTTGTGACTCGCTTTATTGCTTGCTTTGTTGATATTAATTCCCTTGACGGACATCGCGTTTTGCCAACATGGATCAAGATTAGCACTAAAAATTCGAACACAATTGTGTGTGGGCTCTTAATGTCTCCAAATTCACAGAAATTTAGATGTATTCCAAGATTCATTTTGTAAGACCAAGATATCTTATCATACTTACCCATACGGAGATGGCGACATGACCTGGACACCTTCCTTAACAACTGGCTAGAAAATCAAGAAGAAAGGCATTTGCCCAGCAGTGGGACACTCAAATTGGCTAGTAAAAAAAAATACATATTGAAGATAACGTTATTTTTCGCGGCAGTTCACATCAATCACACCATTGATAATTGTTTAAGACAACTTTGTGCATTTTCTCACGGAAGGATACCTAAAAGGTACCTACGGCAGATCTCAGACAGCTTAATAAATATGATAAGCTGTTCTTTATTAAACGCTTAAGCATGATGTTGAATTAGTAAGAAAATGACATAACCGAACCAATAATTTAAGTACCTATCACCTCAAATTGTTTCTTAGATAAACATAAAACAACAATGAACTTAATTCAATTAGTTTAAAATGCTAGTTTTATCAGTTACAAATCGCTCGTATTTTTTGCTTACGTTAACCACATAATGCACAAAAAATCGAAGACCACACGTGAGGAGCTGTCACAGGACAAAAATCCCGATGCTATCAATTCTATGCACCACAATGCACCCGAAGCCAGGACAAGTCTCTCGGGACCGTATTCGGCAAAATAAGAGATATTCAAAAGTAAACATTATGTGTTAACTGTAAGGTTGTTTTTAAGATTTTCGGGCACGGGGACGAAAAGGATCTGATTTTCTTGTTGGATGTTGGATGACGTTCGGAATTTTATGTATTGTGCCAATCGTTTTGTAAGATTTTATAATATTGGCAAGACCTATCTATTTAAATCGCATTCTTAGGAAGGTAATCAGTATTTGTGATAAATACTAGCAGCTAGCAGCAAAAATGCGGCCAAGAACATTTATAGACCAACCAGCTCACGGAACTAATAGCTAAAATAAATCATAATAATGTATACATATATTAAAACCATAACAACGTAAAGATGCAAGTTGAATAGAAATTCGTTTCTGGTACTGCGTTTTCTTGGTAAATCTAAAAGAATCTAAAAGCAACTTTTTGATATATCTGCATGGCATAACAAAGTGTCTTCTATCAAAAAAACGATATGTACATTAATAATGGAAAGCTACATTTCTCATATAAATATGCTCATTTTTAGAAAAAGTTCGCAACGATCTAAGATGTAAGTTTAAACTAAGAATGGTTCCATAAATCAACCTCAATATTAACCTCACCAAAACCTAACTTTCCCTAACGAGACCTTTAGTTCTGTCAACTGCTCATTTAAAACACTTTATTGATATTTAAAAAAGGTCATTACCACTAGCCATAACAGTTTTCCATCCTGCTCTTAACAATGGGATCGGAGTGAGATATAATGAGTGTTTCCTAAAAAGGACGGTGTTCGCCGAATATCGGAAAGTAGTCACGTGACGGAGTGAGGGTTGCGTGCGAGATGGCGCGATAGCTGACCCCTAGTGGACTGTTGTAATCGGTTTAGGGCCTACTGGCTTTGACGTGTGCCTCAAGACAGAAAAGAACGGAGGCGAAGGTTATTGTGTCTTTTTATTCCTATGAGTTAGGAATTCGCCTTCTCGAGACTGAGTTACTGGAAGAGTTATTAATGGACCTGGCTCAGACAAGCTATAAAGATGGATCATGATGAGATGAGAGATGGATTGGTTTAATGGTCAGGATAAACCATTGAATATTACCTACTTGCACGGCCAAGTGTTTTATTATGGGACATTTTACTAACCAGTCTGAATATTTGAATTCAATCATTTATTTAGCAAACAGGCAACCAGGGCACGTTTACACCTACGTTTTAGAAGCAATAAAAATAAAACATTACATTCGCGTCGTTGCTCTCACTCTTGTCTTGCTACAAAAGCAATGGCACCACTCCGCGTTTTCCGCCAAGCTTTTATAAATTGCACTACACTCACGACTCTCAGCTAATGCAAGTGACTTGCAAGCACTGGCTAATAGCTTAGCACTTCGGGCTCTAATGACCGCCAATTGACCCGTCTCATAGCGAACATAGCAGTGCTTAATTCATAAAAAAATATTAATTTTATTTTGCATAATTTCTATGCAATTCGTGTTACATTTCTTGTACCTATTAATTATTCAAGTACCTATGTATTAAGCAAATGATAAGAGACTTGTTTTAGGCGACCGATATTGTTATGATTCAATTTTATTTCGAAAAAAGTTTATACAATTCACCATAATCGATATGTGATCACCTCAGTTCAGTCACTTCGCCTTAAAGAACCATGGTAACAATGAATCAAAAATTGTAAAAGAAAATTTTGTGATAGGTTTAAATACTTTAAATATATGACGATCAAGCTGTTAGATTTGCCACCGGACTATATATTTTTTCTTAGACAACTTTGTTTTTATTATTTTACGAGTTGACTATCTGGTTTCAAAGACGTTGTAATTAGGTACGTCAATACTACTTTGCTCTTTTTTTAAAGTAACAAACAACTAGGTATTAACTATTGAACAATTTATTAAACCTTCCAAAGCGCGTTGCAAAAGTACATTAAGTGCGTGACTTGAAGTTACCCTAATACTGCTTGACTTGAATTACTCGTACCTTGTAACTACTTATCCAATTCAGATCTCTTTTCTTGCAAGGGCAACCGAAGCTGCGACAAGCAACGCTTCATTAACTCTATTTCTAGATACTTGTTTTTCTTTCCCATTCACAGCGCAGGTAAATGTACTAAATTGACCGAAACTAGTAGATACAGTACAGATGGTTTTATTTCACTGTCACAATTTTACATAAGTATATTAATTTGTAGGTACACTATAGAGTGAATTGATATCAGGTATGTGTATATTCAAGTTTAAATTTGAGTTCAGTAAATCATACAATCACAGGGGCAGCGATCATCGGCCGGAACATGCGACACAACTGAAAACCGTCGTGTCGCCGCAATTTTTGTTTTTGGCTTTTAAGATTTTACTATTGTATGTATGTTAGTCTGTAAGGTATGTGTCTATGAGCCTTAGTTGCCTGATAATTAATTATATTTGATATTTGATTTGATTTGATTTTGATAGGGGCCGATTCTTAGGCAAGCCTAATATGCCTAAACTCAATGATGCAAGTCGATGGGAATTGAAATATTTGAATACCCTGCCACTGGTAGATAAATGCCCAGGTTCATTCATGAAACCTTAGTAATAGCTTGTGTTAGTATGACGAAAATTTTATAACACAGGAAAAACCAAATAAATTCAATCCTAAAGAGCTGTGCTGTGCAGCTGTGCAACTTTATGCCGATGGACCCTGGGCTATAACCGCGAAAATCGAAGTTCGCAAATTGCGGGGATTTTTCTCTGTCACTCTAATTACGCCTTCATTGGAGTAAAAGAGAAAGATCCCCGCAATTTGCGAATTTCGGTTTTCGCGGCAGCGCTCTGCCCGAAGTCAACGTCCGTGGGGCAAATGATTGTAGACCCTAGTTTTCAGTGGACACACGATTTTAGATTTGAAAACGTCATCTCATTTTCCAAATCAGATACAGCTGCCCAAAGCTTCAGCGTCACAAACTTGGATTTTACCACTATTAGGTGCCTATATATAAAAAATCAGCCGACCCTTACTTAATGACACGCACGCAATGTGAAACGAAAGCATTTCAAAGGGCTATTCTAGAAAAGTTATCAAGTTTTTGGCCGTGCTACTCCACTTTCATTTCGTGACATCTCATCTTACGTCCACTTCATCGGAATATGACTAAACTAAGGATGACTCACGCTAGACCAGGCCGGGGCCGGGCCGGAGCTTTCGGCGCTTCATTTTCTATGAACACCACGTGATCACCGATCAGGCGTCATAGAAAATGACATGTCGGACTCCTCGGCCCGTGCACGGCCCGGTCTAGCGTGAGTCATCCTTTAATACACAAGGACCGTATAGTTAGTGGTCTTGGTCGGTTGACGGCTGATTAGTAAGTGTATCAAAGAGTGGTGCAGTCCGCATTAGCCGTCTTGAGATAAGTGCGCATTCCTGTCACAGCCTCTCACTGCCACCCACGACAAGTTAGACATTAAGGTGACGCAGATAAATATTTACAATTTTTAGTTAAATGACCACGGGCAACTTTGTATGGAGTTTGCCCCAAAACCAACAGAGTTGAGAGTTAGGTCATTAGATGGGTATTTCTCTGTACTTCATTTCGTTCTATGGGCACCAAGCGGAATTCCATTGCAGAACTGAGATATTGGTATTTTAGCCAAAATGTCGTCGCCCATATGCCTTCTCTGTACTTCATTTCGCTCTATTACCTTAGGCAATAGAGCGAAATGAAGTACAGAGAAATACCTATCTAATGACCTAACTCTCAAATCTGTTGGTTTTGGGGCAATTTTGACACATAGTTCTTTATATTTTACGCTTTCTGTGTAATTCGTAGAGTTAGATCAAGAAAGTCTGCTACGATTTTAATAGCACATGCAGTGCATGTGTTATTTTAAACGTCAAACTTCTATGAAATTATGACGTAAAAATAACGCTTATAGGTGCTGCGTGTGCTATCAAAATCGTTACAGATTTATCTTGGTCTTACTCGTATAGGTAAATGCATTATTACTGTAGAGGCAGGAAAGTAGAGGATTGCTGGTTAAGGATTAGTTTTGAAATAACAAGAGAGCAATTTCATTTATTGAACACAGTGATAGTTTTTCTCAAAAATGTTAAGAAATAAATAAAGTTAGTTAATAAAATACAATCGTTTAAAGTGCTTCATTCACCGGTATGACATGTTGCGTATCTCTATCAGCGTCAGGCTGTTCAATAAATCTTGTGTCTAAACAACTTCACCTTAATAAATCGATGCCGCATGCTCAACTTACATTATGAGAGTACAATGCGTGCGCGTGCGCAGTAGCTAATGATAGTTAATCCACTACATCGCCTTTCACATGCAAATAGACGAAAGCGACCGGGTACGCCTCTCAGATACTGACGTTTATATTTTGACTGTCTGTTGGACTCGTTGCTTTTGTCCAGTCGCCATCAGATATTTCGGAGCGGCCAAGGTGCTCACAAATATCTGAACACGCCTCTATTGTCAAGGCGTTTGAGTGTGCGTTCAGATATTGTGAATACCTTGGCCGCTCTTATATATCTGATGGCGACTGTCCAGTTCCAAATAGTTACTCAATGACCGAAAGAATTACCGGGTTTAAACCTAAGTCCTTAATTGGAGTTTTTTCATTGGATTAAGATGTTTATTATTCTCAAAACAGGTAGATTGAACCTTAGCTCTTTTTTTTTGAGTTGTTAACACATTTATTACGGCGGTAGAAACAAGAGAAATCTAATCTTCAAGGATGGGTATTCCACAGCCGTCTTCAGATCCAAATCTTTCTATCCTTCTTCTTGTTCCTCTAATTCTTAGAGAGACCGCTCTGATGATTGCTATTTGTATTTGAACCTTAGCACTGGAATTAGCACTTGGTTGGCTGACTGATGATTTGGTGATCAAAGACCTATTGACAACAATCTCAAGGTACGGTTATGATTGTACATTTCCGTCTTTTTGTTCTACTAATGTCCTTGGATTTTGTTTTCCTTAAATAAGCGGACGTGATTTATTAGATACTAACGTAAAATAAATAGGTAGTAATTAATTTAGAATATTCTTTAACAGGAGTTACTAATTAACAAACAAGGTTGCCGGGCTACCTATAGCCCGTGCCAACTGTCGCATTGACATAATGTATCCAATCGCAAATGTAAGATTAATGAACATGAAAACACAATGGGTAATGGTTACAACTTACAACCATTTATTACATGGGTCATTTCCATAAATAACAAATTGATTATAGTTACACAACATGATAATATAAATAGGCATTAAGCACCTACTTACTCGTAATATTATTCGATTTAGATCTAAATAATGATAATGTGATATATTATATAGGTAAGATGTCAGAACTTGGAATTTCAGTTTTTTTTTATACCGGGTGTGACCAAATAATTAAAACATAGATTGTACTCCTCAAACGGTGACACTTTTGTTCAACAACTTAAAAAAATGAAGTATTTAGACTCCCTATTTTACATACAAAATAAATATTATCTTCAATGGACGCCATCGCCACGCCATATCATTGTGATTGACGTTGTTTGTCGCGCCTTAAACATAACAAAATTCGCAATACATTGCGTCTTAGAATAAACTTTAAAGTGTATTAAAAATCAAACAAAAAGTTATTTTTATAAGTTGCTGAACAAATGTTCGTCAGTATGAGGAGTACAGCCTACAGTTTCATTTTTTGCACGTATTACAGGTCACACCCGGTATAAATAAAATATATCCATTTTTTACGGAGTAAGACTCGAGCGATAAGCCTATGGCAAAACATCGCCTTAAAAACAATTATTAGTCTTACAAGGCACTCATTTTGAAAGGGTCGACGACGGCTAAACAAACTTTGTTACCGCGCGAAGTGAAACACAACATTTTTCACCAAACTAACGCGAGGAATCCCCCAAATCCCCAAGAAGTCCCTAATCCGCATTGGGCTAGCGTGGGCACTATAGCCCAAGCCCTCTCGCGCATAAGAGGAGGCCTGTGCTCAGCAGTGGGACGTATATAGGCTGAAATGATGATGATGATGATGTAACGCGAAGAAAATACTAATTGTAAAACATTATTAAACAAATCCAAATAAACATTGTTAAATATTTTTCATAATTTTTCAAGTCAATTCTACCAGACAACAAATGACTTTACCACTCTTGTGGATAAAATGCATCTGTCCTCAGTTTTTGAAAAACAAAGAGAGCATTTACAAGACGGTGTTAGAATGTTGATGTCAATTTTGAGTTATTATTTATTAACGTTAATGAAGCCTTTGCCAATCGTCAATAAAGTACAGCATCCGTAAAACACGATTTTAGAAACTATAACCCCCACCATTCCAGCGATCCCCAGTCTTTTTTTTTGTTGAAAAGTATTTTTACATCTTTTTTACTCATTGGTATCGTAATACCGGAATGTTATTAATGGAATAGGAAAATCTTTTCTTTGCTGAACACTGAACATTTCACCAAAAAAACATTCTAACAGCCGTATTCGAACAAGTCAAATACTTGATATTGAAACGATATGGATTAGATGTGTCAGTGTCAAACAAGTGTCAAAATTTACATTTCTTCAAACAGAAACGTCACTTTTGACACTTGTTTGACACTGACATATCTATTCCATATCGTTTCAATATCTAGTATTTGACGTATCTCATTGTTCGAATATGGCTATAACTTACCCCAATCCCAACGTACCTTAACCAGGGCTCGGAACCGGTTTTTTTGAAAAACCCGAAATAGCCCAATATTTTAATTATTTTATGCCTTTTACGTAGCTCGTAGGAGTAGGACTGTATTATGTATTTAGGTAACAACTTCGCATTATTAGATTGTCCCATTAAAAATGAAATAATTAACTAAAGAACGAAAATGAACGTAATATCGGTATTTTTTGTTTGAAGAAAAAAACGGTTCTGAGCGTTGACTATAACAGACGGAAAAATTTAGTAAAATCTTATTATAATGGCGTGAGTTACGTAACATACCTGTATTTTAACCACTTTGTCAACATTTTGTACCACATTTTGTCTTTGACTTTCTATTGAAACTAAAAAACAAGCCCACATACTCTTATATCTTGAGTTCTTTGATAACAGTCCATTGTCTCATTTCACGAGGAGCCGCACGGACGGACAACTTAGCGTGGGTTTTAATGAATAAATCATTATTTTTCTAATCATTCTCGGTCAATTAGTTTTATCGGATTAAACCCACTGGTTTGAAGACAAAAACAAAGAGGATTTTGGATCAATTATGGAGCTTAAAAAAGAATGCGGTTATGACAGTCCGTCGTGAGGTCACGGGTTCAAGCAAACGAACTTAGTACGTTTCATCTACTTATATTTCAATACATTTTGGACTAAAATTCAAAAGACATGGGGTATAGGTACAATATTAGGCCCCAAATATGAAATATATATACATTCTGGCAGTTAATGTAACGGATACTTCACAGAACAGAAACTAAGAACACAGCACAGACTGCCCGATTCGAATTTTAAGATACGTCAATTAATAGATCTTAAAACGATATGGATTAGATGTGTCAGTGTCAAAAGTGACATTTTTGTTTGAAGAAACGTCACATTTCACACTGACATATCTAATCCATATCGTTACTAGATCTATTAATTGACGTATCTTAAAGTTAGAATCGGGCCGAGAATACAATATAGTTTATCTAGTCTATAATGTAGCGCTGGTCAGGTGTACGTCTTATCGAAAAAAACTTAGGTACCTATACTTTGTAACACAATCTTTTTGTACCTATTATATTAAGGTTCTATAGGTAATAACTCTTCTGTCGAATGGAATAAAATTAATTTATAATATCGAATAAAAACTAAAACTTTTAGGCCTTCTCCGTTAGCTTACACGCTTTAGGCCACCCATGCCAGAAGATAGATTTAGATTTTATTCTCGGTTAAATTTGTTTTCCCGGTTTTTTTTGTATTCAGACCACTTTAAGAATTTAGTGAACAAATTTAGCCTTGTACGGATATTGGTCGAGTTTATTAAAAATCTTCATGTCATAAATGTACGAGTACCAAATAGCAATCGACCGATAATGGCTATTTGGCCAGATCGAATAAGTATATAATCTCGCCACTTGCGTTGCTTATCTTATCTCGGCTACTTACTCGTATGTGGGCCTATTCTATATGCTATCTAGAAAGTTTTTTTTTGAAGTTTTGAAGAAAAATTTTTAGGACCATACAATAACATTGAATGCTATCTTTGACTTCCAAGTTAACGTACATAGATTAGGTACTGTCGCAGTATTCGCAGTGATATAATCAATAATCATAATCAGACTCTTATAATTTAAACAGCTTAATAGCTTAGAAAATTTACACGTGGTTAAAATGTTCTTCTTGCTCTCAGACATTTGACCTCTGATTTAAATAATTCGACGATGATGATGATTTCGATGTTCTCTTTGGACTACAAATGGTCGATATTGTGTGGTACGCTCAAATATTTATGCTGCATGTCGTCCTTGAGTGCAAAAATCAAAGATGTAGAAATTGGGTCAAATTAGAGGCAATGGGATGCCGGTCACTTTAAAATTAGTTATTGAAATAGATAGATCTGAAGGATTTATTAGGAACCCGTATTGATATTTTTGTGCTTTGTAGTGTCAGCATAATAAACGTAATATCGTCGGCATTATATATTTAATTTTTACACAAAAAGCCGCCAAAAAGGCTCAAAGGGATCCTTGTTTTATTTCATAAACAAATACTAGGTAAGTACTCTTATTTATATTTGTCGTTTCCGCGTTTACACTCTCAGATTAATTTGGTCGACGTATCCGTCGGCCAACACCACGATTGTTAAATATTAGCTTCCTCGGTGCGATTGATTTATGATCGGTATACATATAGATAAAGTCGTTTATACAGTATTATCGATACGTTGCGTCGTATCATTGCTAGGTCAATTTGTAATCGCTGTTTATCAACACATTTTGGTAAAGTACTTGTTGAATGTATCAATTCTGTTATTTCGATATGCCTATTTTTTCTTTTATTATATTTGTTCTGAATACATAATTATATGTAATGTGAAATAACAAACAAACTTCAAACAAACTTGGTTTCTCTGTGAAACACGAAATTTTTAATATAATAAAAACTCAGTGTTAACAATTCTATCAGCCAACATGGGAACTCACAGTTTCCATGAACTTTAGATACTTTGCCACTCTTGTAGATAAAATACAACTTCATTATCAGTTTTTGAAGCTGGTGCGGTGAAAAAATTATATCATAGGTACACCTACTCTACTGTTCGGTGTGTTTAATATTTCAAAATCATTCCTTTCCTCGTGTATCTTCAATAATAATCGACATTCGGTTTAATAAGTAATTAAGTGACGATGATCGTCTAAAGGTGTTTTTATTTATTTAAAACTACATATTTTACCGATACCACAAATGAAAGTTTCGCCAAAGTCTATAGTAGGCGGTTATTTTTTTTTTTTATATGCGTTTTTGGAAGCCAGTTATACTTAATAATAGATCATAGTCGTACAATTCAATGTATGTTTAGGTACCTTCAGGCGGGTAATGCTTTTATCGCTATCACTGAGCCACGCCTTAAATGAGGTATCATAAAGTAATGTAATATCGAAGTAAGTGGATCACACATTACATACATGTTTGGGTTACCTATGGTTAGTTAGTTTTGCTGTAGATTCCAGTTTTGATTAAGGGGCCCACTGATTAACAGTCCGCCGGACTTATCGGCCTGTCAGTTGTTCGGAACTGTCAAAATTTTGTTCTAACAGACAGGCCGAGACCGTCCGGCGGACTGTTAATCAAAACTGAAATCTACAGCAAAACTAACTAACCATAGGTAACCCAAACATGTATGTAGTGTGTGATATGTATTCAAATTGGTTATACAATACAATCGTTAAATACACAACGCAAAATCGTTAACGCACTGGAATAAAACTTAGATAGTAAAATATCGTACGGTAGTTATAAGTTAACTATTTAATGTGTACCATACTTTATTATAACATTTTTGATATAATTCGTATTCACTGACTAGCCGACCTATTTATACACATAATTTTATATGAAGTTGTAAAGGTACCTAGTATAAAATAAGACGTCCTCATTATAAATTCAAAACTTCATCGAGATAAGGCAAATGTGTCCGTAACGGTCTTCCCTAACAATGCACTAACAATGAAGTCGTCAGCTGACATTTCTCGGCCATTTCGGGCCGATCGATTAAGTGACCACAATCGATCATCCTACGCTATCACGTGTTGGTATTCTGTAATCTATGGTCATATAATTTATTATGGTTTGGCTTCCGGATGCCGTCAACACTCAATAAATCAATTAAAGCGTACATCTTACTTGTGGAAGTTGAGGAGATAGAAGTGATTGCATGTCTCGAGAATAGGGTTAGGTACTTACTAATTGCCGAACTTGTTTTTTTAATAATCTTCATTATTTATTTATTTTATTTAGTCTTTATACAACATGAAGGTACAAATGGCGCATTTAATGCCTTAACCCTTAAGCCATTCTCTACCAGTCAACCAATGGGTTAAACCAGAAAGATTAAGTAGGTGCAGTTTACCTATAGTATAGTATATTAGTAGGTCTTTATACAGGATGGCTAAAAATAACTGCATTCCCGTTGCCAGGAGATTTTGGGATTACCTATATGAACAACTTTTACCATGGGACTAACTACGAAATATAGAGAATACCTTATTTATGGGATAAAGTCCAACTTTTGTACTGTTAGGTTTTTTTGTGTACCATAAAGGTTACCGAAATAAATAAAAGTGAGGAAATTTCAGCCAGTCACTATTTTCGTATATGTCCTTCCAGATCGTTTTGTTTTATTATTATAAATTCATATTTGAAATCTACATCATTAATTTGTACCACATTATTATAAACCAAACCAATTCAATCACAGCGCATGCGCCTTCTATTTGGCCACTTGGGCACCAGCGTTTTCAAAGGATTCTTATCTATATTATTATTTATTAAGATACGATACGCACACGAGGAAATACACAACGGTTTTTTAACCCTTATGCTGCGAAAACCACGCAACGCTCAAGATTCCACTTATTGACAACTTTGCTCCCATATAAAACAAAATTTGGGAGACCGAGCTTTGCTCGGAAAACATATAAAAACGGAAAAATGCTCGTTTTCCCAGAGAGGAGACCAAACTCGTTTAAAGGTGTTAGATAGATAACTACTTATTTCGATCTCATAGTGTTTTGTATGAATTGGCTACTCAATAGTTAGGTAGGCATTTAAAATGTAAAGAGGCACTTATTATGATTTTCGATATTACAAACATTATCACGAAAAAATCTCAAATTTTCATGTGACATCCGGATTGCATCTCGCTGATAATGCACAAAAGCTGTATTCGTAAAAAACACCTATTTGTGTAACACGCATCAACGATATCAGATAGATAAGTTATCAGCAACAAAATTACTGGAGATAAAGTGATTGATGGCGTCCATGTACTCGAATTATACGCAGTTTAACAGACCATCAACGTGCGATGGTGTGATAACAGCAACACAACGTAACGGCCATGGTGCTGATTTTTGAATTACGAGCGCTCGATTTCGTCACTCGAAAATCTGTGGAAAACGGCGAATTGATATTTTTGAAATACGTTCAATAGAAATTGGGAATCTAGTGTTTTGTGGAATTCCCAGAAGCCTAATGCGGCTCACCCTAAAGACCTACTGTCACTACAAAACCATTCAACTCGGAAGAGAAACAATAG
Organism: Cydia fagiglandana; assembly: GCF_963556715.1. Classification (NCBI taxonomy): domain Eukaryota; kingdom Metazoa; phylum Arthropoda; class Insecta; order Lepidoptera; family Tortricidae; genus Cydia; species Cydia fagiglandana. The sequence goes on from NC_085933.1 coordinate 11,750,323, forward strand.
GTTTGAACCATTCTAAGCGCTTATCAAGGCCTTCAGCAAAAAAGGCCTCCTCTCGAACGCCTTAGCGCTGTCTAGGAGCCAACTGCGCAACTTGGTAAGGGTGCTTACTGGGCATTGCGGCCTAAATAAGCACATGCACACTATGAGGAGACGTGACATGGGGCGGTGTAGACTCCTTATGGAGGCAGAGGAGACCCCCTTGCACAAGCACATCCTCACAGAGTGTCCTTGCCTAATGCGTACTCGTGACTTAATCCTGTACGGATATGATGGTCGTATTTGTCTACGTGACAGCGTGATAAAACGGTGTCCGTCTCTTTCTATGCCGCAGAGTTAAAAAGTGACAGTTGTTTTATCACGTGGATAAATATGGATAAAGCGATCCATAATAGGCTTGCAGGGCGGACACATTGCGCCCGGATGAGTTAAAGTCTCTCGAGATCATAAAGATCCTGCAGCTGTTTGAAGTTGCAGGTTTGGATCGAGAGTTGTAGTAGTAGGTGGCGATCACAATAGATCAGGGATGGTCCCAGTGATACATAGGCTTTGGAGCCTTATATAGCCCCTAACACGAAGAAGGAGATATTGACCATTCGTTTTTAATTATATTAGTATAATTTTAATGCCTAGTAAAGAAGATATATTAGAAACCCAGTTGTTTAATGTATTTTTAAGATATAATAGAGGCGCTGGTAGTATCTTTCGGCTTGCTAGGATCTGCGGTAAACTTGTTCTCATGTTAACGCATTTGGATATTAAAAAAGTCAGCAGACTTTTAACTGCCGCAAACTGGTAATTAACTGCCGCAACCTGGTAATAACTAGTGCTTTTTATAAGAGGTAAATTTAAAACTTAATTTTACGGGATAAGTCCCGTCGTTGTGAATAATAATGATTTTTATAAGATTTGAATCGTGACGAAATAATTTGAACGGTGCTATCAGAACTGAGATATTTTAGGTGTCTTATCTGACAATCTAAAGTACTGTATACGTCACAAAAGATATAGATTTATCGAAACAAAAGATTGTTTTTTCCAGATTTCCCTTACATTTTCGTGATAAAAAATAAACATATGCATTGAAGGTAGGCACTTGTATTAAGATTGATATCTAAGACCTCGTCCTTATCTGTAGTGTTGAAAGCACTGAATTAAATACGCGATATGTATCTCGTATCGAACTGAATCGATTTATTTTAGGCGAATGTTGTGGACCGTGGCAGTAAAGGGCCAGATTAAATGATAAACATACGTTTAACATGACTAACTTGATCTTGGTATTTGTGCCACAACTAAGTTACGTTAATTTGTAATGTAACACGTTTAAAAATTCGTGTAAGCCAGATCAGATTTGGTTCCCTTCATTGGTTGAGGAAGCATGACTTGTATAGGTAGTATAGGTACACACATAGGTAGGAAGTAAATAATATTAAGTATAGGTACTTGTTAAGCCAATGCTTATGAACTCACTTAGAGGTTGATTATTCTCTTATTATGACCATAGTTTAAAATTCCTTATGTTAGAGTTTTTTTTAAATAATCGTGAACAGTGTTCTCTATTTCCGAAACATAATGTACATATATCGAAAATGCCATGAAATCTTCATAATAATAAACCATGATACAGCTAAAGTTACCGGTATGACTGCTATGTTGGTATATATGTGTGCTGGTACATACATTGTTAACACAACGACATTCCGCTATTTCCTCTGTCCAGGGACGATGGATCGCCTCCCCGGGTGCCACGTTTTTATTTCCTTCTTCATTCCCCTAGCTGAGAGGATGAGGCGATAAGCTCGATTGAATTGTGTGGATGCTTATTTTTTTACCCGGAAATTTTCGCGTATTTATTTGACGTAGAAGTTCAAATTAAGTAAACACAAATTCATTCGGATATGTAACTAATACATACACAAAATATTCCACGAAAATGTAATCATTTCTAAGGTATTTTTATTATCTTATGATATGATCTTATTTTAATCACTTTCATACTCCTTATTGTGACTTATCTTATTTGTACTTAAACAATACTATAAAATAAAAGTATGTAAACAGGATTGCATTGCATTTCATTGCAACCTAATCATATTAAGTGCCGGTAACAGTTTTAAATGATTCACGGTTAGTTTCACTAACTTATATCGACCGGTATATGGACCATATAATTTAAACAAGGTCGAAGTGATCCCATTAAGTGTTCCGTGAACAAAGTTATGTACGGAACACTAAAAACGTGCTAAAAACATAGTTATTAATAATAATGACGGTAAATGTTGCTACAAATATCGTGGTTTTTAAATATCTTCGGCTTATTGCACAATGCGTGAATATTTGCTCAATAAAAAAATCAAATGGCTCATAAAAAAGCCAAACAAGGCGGAAGGTACCCCGCGCTGCGCGTTGATGTCTGAAATTGCGGCGCTACGCAAATTTGCCGAGCAAATAACCTCCCGGGGGTGCGCGTATAGAGTGCAGGCTTAAAAGATTTGAAAGTTGATAGCATAATACTGCTAATACTGCTCAATCGCTGAGGGATGAGACACAATATTGGTCTACGTTTAGTGATAAGTGATAAATACTAAGGTGCAATGCGTATTATGTATTAAATAAAATGAAAGTTAGTACCTACCTTTATGTCTAAATATTTGTTGGATCTAATACTAAATAACTGTACGTACTGTTTCAGATATCATATTGATGTCAAATGTACATTCGAATTGGCCGGCTAGTTGCAATTGATATGCTCTTAAAGATACCTACTTCATCTTAAAATCTTGACAATGATGATGATGATGACGTCAAAGCAGCAAGCAACAGTAAAGCAGCAGAATGAATGGTTAAAAACTGACAAGTCAGAATTCTCGTAAAATTCTCGCTCTCGCACTTTTCAATAAGCTTAATAAAAATCATGGGGATGCAACGGTTCAGCCGTCGATTGGTGAAAAAAATGGCTAATATTTTAGGCAGCCCGTCCCTCCCGATGTTAATAATTTCATACAAGTCCCACGCATTACCCCGACGCGCCGCATGACGGATCACCGGCTACCCTCCGGCAAAAATACACATAAACAGTGTGTGGGACGAATAATGACGCTTACTTTCCATCTTAGAAATACGAAATAATAAGTGCCACCCATAGGTACTGCTACAGTTTCACACTGTTAGCATGATGTATGTACGCTTAGATAACCTAATTTTCCCATCTATCATAGGAACAACTAGACACGAACAATACTTGAAGAACTTCTGATCTATTATAAAAAATAATTGAATCGTATACTGTTCACTAGAGTGCAGAAACGTCCAATTTTGAAATAGATTTTGACCGATAAAGACAAGACGAAAATGCTCCTTTCAGAGCGATTATAATAAAAGCTGCTTAAAATAATAAAAACTTGCTAACTACGCTTTCTTTCTTTAGTAGCTATTTTCATTGGTAAAGGTGGTTTTCATTTGCCAGGATTTCTCCTGTTTTTTATTAATACTCTAATAAGCTTTTATTCATTTTTACCCGCACCGGCGATGCCACTTTTGTAATCAAATCTTGTAACTTGAGGTAGACCAACATGAGTTTCCGATTGAGCTGTAATTGTGTAAATAGGTATACACATCGTAACTAGCGTGATAATGCAATGGTATTGTACCACCAACCTGTTCTGATAATTGAGACCGAAGGAACTTTTTAAGTTTGTTTTGATCGTATCAAAACGATTGAACGATCTGCCAAAAGCACTTGTTTTTTGGTTACTCATATACACGAAAACGACCATTAGAGATGTTTAAAACAACCTTTCTGCCCAGCCATGGATCGCTGCTACTCTGCTAGACAAAAGTAAATCGAAACCAAAAACGTTTTGTTTACTCTTTGCAGCCTCTAACCCGTTGTTGGCAGATCAAACAGCGCCGGCTGTCCGTCTGTTTGACGGTGTGTTTGCGCAAACCCGCTCACCCACATTTAGTGGGCAAACTATAAGGTTCCATTCTTCAATACGACACGGATTACCAAAAGTTGACAAACCTGCACAGGTCATTAAATTATAAACTTTGAGTCAGAAATAATAGTCATTAAAACACATTGTGAGTTGGAACAGTTGTGGATAACTATGTCCAAATTAGACCGCTAAAGCAGGCCACTGACGAGCCTCCCAAATGGATGCTGTAACGGCATGGATTCATTCAAATAGGCGGCATCCTAATATTAAACATTGTACGTTTTTTACATTCAGGGACCGATTTTGGATTGCAGCCACGCTATTTGAACTGTTGGAAGATTCGTCAGTGGCCACCTTAAGATTTCCATCCCAAAATTCAGCTCCTGTCAAGCCAAAGTCCCCCGCCGTGCTTGTCTGTTTTTGTGTTTGTATGTTCGTGATAAACTCAAAAACTACTGGATGGATTCATGCGGTTTTCACCTACCAATAGAGTGATTCTTGAGGAAGGTTTAGGTGTATAATTTGTTAAGCCGGGGCGGGTCGCTAGTACATATTAAGGCCGAGCCACACCGGCTTGCGTGTGCGTGACGTGCGCGTATGCGTGCGCTAAAATGTTGGAGCTGCACACGCGCACGTCACGCAAGCGGTGTGCCATCTCTCATAAGGATCTGTATACTAAAACGCCGCACGCGCACGTGCACGTCACGCATACGCAGCCGGTGTGCACAGGCCTTTATAGTTAACTTTAGAATTTTCATATAAATTTTTATAGCCCAAAAACTTCAACATTTGATCGTGTCGTGTGTTTTGTGGAACAAAAATTATGAAAATGACGAAAAAATTTACAACCGTCATTCATTGAATATGAACATCGTTTCCGAAATAACGATAGTTCTTTGACAGTATTTTTAGGGTTCCGTACCCAAAGGGTAAAACGGGACCCTATTACTAAGAATTCGCTGTCCGTCCGTCTGTCACCAGGCTGTATCTCACGAACCGTGATAGCTAGACAGTTGAAATTTTCACAGATGATGTATTTCTGTTGCCGCTATAACAACAAATACTAAAAACAGAATAAAATAAAGATTTAAATGGGGCTCCCATACAACAAACGTGATTTTTGACCAAAGTTAAGCAACGTCGGGAGTGGTCAGGACTTGGATGGGTGACCGTTTCTTTTTGTTTTTTTTTGCATTATGGTACGGAACCCTTCGTGCGCGAGTCCGACTCGCACTTGCCCGGTTTTTTCGTACTTTACGGCCCGATGTCATTGTATAGGGGCAAACCCGTTCCTCGGGCCTGCGCGGACGCAGCCCCAATATTGACCGACGCAGCGATCAACTGCGCAAGCGTGTTTGTTTGTGCTTCGCTGATGCACCGCGTCGTTTGAACAAGAGCGACCGTCACGGTTATGGAAATATTGGGCCAGCGGACAGATGACGTGATGGCATATTTTTGTTAATTTGTTGATTTTTTTTAAAATAAGTTATAAGCTTTTATAAAAACTTTTTTTTTAAGTCGCTTTCGTAAAAACTAGTGCCTACGTCAAATCATGGGACTTGTTGTCAAGCGGACCTCAGGCTCTCGTGAGCCGTGGCGAAATGCCGGGATAACGCGAGGAAGAAGAAGGAGGAGGAGTTATAAGTTTTTATAAGTTATAAGTTTTCGCCATTTGAATGTCTTTCAGCACAAGTGTAGAATCCTATTTATAAATGTAGCTAGAATGACTTATAGTCAGACATCGTAACTTTTACAGCATTTTTGGTGCAGCGGAGTGGTGTTAACGGAATCGGTATAAACAATTTCAACCTTAATGATTAATACGAATGATTAATTACGTTAATCATCATCATCATCATCATCATCATATCAGCCCTTTATCGCCCACTGCTGAGCATAGGCCTCTCTTCTAGTACGCCACTTGTCCCGGTCCTGAGCTAATCTCATCCAGCAGTGACCCGCAATTTTCCGGATGTCGTCCACCCAACGAGCCAACGGACGCCAGGCGCTTCTTTCATTTGAAAGCGGCCACCATTCTGTTAACATTTTAGTCCACCTGCCATCACTCTGCCTAGCAACATGTCCTGCCCAATTCCATTTTAGTTTGGTAATGACGAAACCCACGTCATGCACCTTGGTGCGGCGACGGATCTCGACATTCCTTACTCGATCTTGAAGCTTGATACCGAGCATGGCGCGCTCCATGGCTCTTTGTGCTACGCGGATTTTATGCACAGCCCCCTTAGTGAGCGTCCATGTCTCGGCACCATAGGTCATGGTGGGCAGGACACATTGGTTAAAGAGGCGAGTCTTCAGGCATTGTGGAATGTTAGCAGGTTTCAGGATGTCCGCTAATTTATTGAATGCCGCCCAACCGAGCTGGATTCTCCTGGAGATCTCCTTCTGCTGGTGTGTTTTGTCAAATGATAGAATATGTCCAAGATACAAGTATTGCTCGACCACCTCCAGTCTTTCGTTCCCAACCATAATGGTTGGAATCGATTTACTAGAGATGTTCGTCATAACCTTAGTCTTGGACATATTCATCTTAAGACCTATTTTCAAAGAAGCATGGTATAGGCTTTCAATCATGCTTTGGAGATCTTCCAGGGTCTCGGCAAACAAAACAATGTCGTCGGCAAATCTCAGGTGCGACAAGAAGACACCATGGATATTGATACCAGTTTTGTCCCATGCAAGCGTTTTTATGACGTCTTCCAGTACCGCCGTAAAAAGCTTGGGTGAAATGGTATCCCCTTGACGCACTCCCCTTTGGATGGATATTGGGTTACTGAGTTTGTGAAGCCGAACTTGCATTGTTGCCGAGCTATATAGCTCCCGGAGCACATCCACATAGCGAGTGTCAACCGAGCAGCGATGGAGAGAGTCAAACACGGCCCAATGTTCGACACTGTCGAAGGCCTTTTCGTAATCTACGAAGGCCATGCACAGGGGCCGGTTGTATTCAGAACTTTTCTCCATCAGCTGCTTGACTGCATGGATATGGTCGGTAGTAGAAAATCCACTCCGGAAACCAGCCTGCTCGGGAGGTTGGCATTCGTCGAGAATACGAGTTAGACGATTGCACAGCACTTTTGCAAATAGCTTGTACGTGTGGGAAAGGAGGCTTATGGGGCGATAATTACTTAATTTTGAAATGTCTCCTTTTTTATGTAAGATGGTGACTATGGCGGTTTTCCAGGATTCTGGGGTGCGAGCACCTCGTAAAACCTGATTAAACAGTTTTACTAGGATACTGATAACAGGGTCACCACCTGCGCGAAGAAGATCGGATGTAATGCCATCTTCTCCAGGAGATTTATCCGTTTTCATCTGATACAATGCTTTTTTGATTTCACTGGCTATTATTGGTGGTATGTTTTCGTTATCATTGCGTTAATATTAACCTTAATTTACCATTTCAGTTTGAATTATCTATACCAATTCCGTTAACACCATTCCGCTGCACCAAAAATGCTGTAAAAGTTACTATGTCTGCTTATAGTAATATCATATATTCTTAAGTCAGTTACTATTACTATTAGGATTACTATTAGGTCCAGCAAATGTAATGTTTTACCTGCGAAATAATGTCACGGAAGTAAATCACGACAGCGTTATGTTAATAAGTCACTTCTAGGTTTAAGATATTTCAGAACTGAGTGTAATATTATGATAAGGTAATTATAATATACTTAAAAGTGGAAAAATTACTGTCTTGGGTGAGACTTGAACTCACGGCCTCTGGATTCAAGTCTGGATTGGAGTTCAAGCCTCACCCGATACAGTAATTTTCCACTTTTAAATTTATTCTAAGCTTAATAGCATCGTTTCAATCGTTTCCAGACGTTTCAGCTCAAAAAAATAGGTAATAAATAAAAGTAATTATAATAACTCTTGTGCAATATCAGAACTCAAACAAGCAGTTGCATTGTATATCCAAGACCTTTCGCAAGTTCATCCAGAACAAACAGGCAAACAAGCAAAGCCGGACTAGTCAAACGGCCTGTAACGCTACCCGACTACATCGCTAATCCATTAAGGCGGCAAATGTTTGCGCAACGACGCGGCTTTTAAAAACTTTGGGATTGTCTATGCGTCCGGATTGCTTTGTGTTTTGTGTGGGTACGGTATGATACCATTATCTGTGAATAGGATTTTTTAAATTATACGATACCATTATCATTGAATGAGACTTTTTAAAATCTTTCGGGCTATACGTAGGTAGCTATAAACATCACTAAAACCGTATTTTCGTTCGTCATAGTAACTAAATTAAAATATTGATATACTGTCGAAAATAAAGCAAAAGTTGACCTAATAATACAGTAAAATTATACCGGGTGTGGCCTGTAATACGAGCAAAAAATTAGTCTGTAGGCTGTACTCCTCATACTGACCAACATTTGTTCAGCAACTTTTAAAAATAACTTGTGGTTTGATTTTTAATACACTTTAAAGTTTATTCTAAGACGCAATGTATTGCGAATTTTGTTATGTTTAAGGCGTGACAAGCAACGTCAATCACAATGATATGGCGTGGCGATGGCGTCCATTGAAGGTAATATTTATTTTGTATGAAAAATAGGGAGTCTAAATACTTCATAATTTTTAAAAGTTGTTGAACAAAAGTGTCACCGTTTGAGGAGTACAATCTATGTTTTAATTATTTGCTCATGTTACAGGCCACACCCGGTATATACATTTTGCGTTTGCGTCAAATCCGGTAGTTCTGATTTTTTGCAGGCTTGTTTATGATGTTGGCCCAATGAATAATCCAAGTTTGTGACCTCGAGCGCCGAACGCAACTTTGTCGGAAATCGAATAAACCGCAATTTTTTTTAGATTTGGGCGATTCTAACCCTAAAGTACTAGTTTTTGATAGTAACTTCCTAGGGCGCTTTTAAAGTAGACTAAATTTGCTACAATAAGACACTAGAATTGTCTCTGTACATCTAATATTTTCCGAAATAAGGTAAACGGCCCCAAGTTCGTGTTAGTACGTTATTTCGTTAGTTTTTTTTCTGGCGCAAATAATAAGGAATTCAAATATCTTTTATTCAAATTATACATATGAAAAAAATCTGTATTAGTTAATCTCTTCAATAAAATGATAACCAATATTTTAGTGATTAAACTAAGAGTAATACGACGGTCGAAACTGTTAGACGGCCGCGAATAGCTGTGTTGTATGCGTGCACTTTTTTTAGGCGTAAGGTGCGCGCTCTCACTTGTTAAGCTTATAGGAAGGAAAAGCTAAACCCATTCGAATAAAAGTTTTTGGGAGTGTTTCTGTGGGTTCCTTAGTAATTGATTTGATAAGAAAAAAGATTGAATTTATGCATAGAAATAACTTAAAATTGCAATAAATCGACTCACGAAATAGCGGTCATTTTATCTTACGTGTGTCTCCTATTTCGTGCCACTAACGAATCAAGGATTTTCTAGATACATTTTGAGTGCTTGTTTTTAAATATAACAACAAAGATAATTAAAAAAATAAATTAGAAAACAATTAATATATTTCATGAAGTTTCGTATGAGCGAAATTCGGTATATGTTTTTTTCACTAGAATTCTCATAAAACGAGTTTGAATGTGACCCGAGTTAAAAATTTTAAGGTATGTTCCACGTATATTCTCATATTAACTACTAGCACAATTTTATTTATTATTGAAATTTGATTTATTTTTGTGTAGGTATGTTTATTTTTAACGTATAAGATAGTAAATTATTTTTGTAAATATTTTGTTTTTTTTTTTTTAATTAAATAGTTTGACTTTTAATCAAGTATTAAAGTACCCATATGGTTTACCTAAGTCTTAATTCAACCATTAAAGTCGACGAGTACAAAAAACTTTAAGCTAGCTCTCAATTTAACATTTTTTTTATTATTATTTTTAATTTGACCTTACAATTATTCGTAAGTAGGTAAGACCGTTAAATATTTAAAATGATTATCAGAAAATTATCAATTTATCACCAATTACTCTAAGAAAACTTTATGCCGAAACAGGGGACACGAATTCACGAATTTAGGAGCTGACCTAAATTTGTATCACGAAATGGGAGCCAAATAAGAGGTTCACGAAAAAATTCATATAAAAAAAAGTTTATACATATACATTACAGTTTATACATTAAATGATTAACAAAGAACTAATATAACATATTCAAAAGCTTTCAAGGTATTGATATGCTTAGTAATATTAAAAAAAAATACACAAACTCTCAACTCACTCTCAAGAGCCTTAACCTGCCGAAACAGGGGCCCTTTACCTTAAAGCCTTTCGAAATTTTATAATTTTACATCAGTTCTTAGCTATAATATAAGGGTTAGGTAGGTAATTTATATGGAATTCATCACCGGCGCGTTCTACAAAATATTTATTTTCCATAAAAAAATATATGAGTGCCTATTTTGAAAAAATATATAAAAATATAAAAATTTAAATATAAAATTTTGAAAGGCTTTATCTCGGAAAATATTAGATGTACAGAGACAATTCTACCCAACAAACAATTAAGCGACACTTAGCACTTATTTTATCACCTTAAGACATAGAACGGCTGTAGAATAGCTACATATTCTAAGCTTACAGGCTCTGGTGACATCAAGGTCTTTAAGAGGTCCATGTATAGCTTTAAGATCCACAGTAGCCGTTTTGGCCGCTATAATGCATCTTTAGCCGCTAGTGTTATAGCTCAAAGTGAATTCTACCACCTTAATATCTATATGAGTAATAAGTAGCTGCAATTTTCACTTAAGGTTCTAAACAGGCGATAAAAAGTCTTTTATAGCTCCGTGTCTCATAATCGCTACTTAACTCTCTTGTATCACTTACAGTCGAAAAGAGAAGTTATGAGTCACCGTTATCGATCATTTAGTCGCAGACGAGCGTTATTCAATACCTTAGTACATCTTATACTGTTATTAGAGTCTTACTTAGAATCTAAGCCTATAGCGCCATGTTAAGATGACCGATAAATCAATAAGCAAAACAAAAACTATTAATTAGAACGTAAATTCTTCATAAAAATCGATACTTTTACGCAATGTTGACTTAATGTTAGTATTGTTATATTTAAAACCGGACTTCACGTATATTGAGTAATTTTTCGATAATTAAATACGGTGGACCACAAATAAAAAAATATTATATTCAAATAAATATGCAAAGGATCAGAGGCCCATTAAAATTTTGTTAGTAATACATATAGTTTTTGACAGTGTAATTAATTTCGCCATCATAAATCCGCAGATAACTCCTGCATCAGTGAACTAAAATAATTATTCGCTTTTAATTATCCGCCATTACATTTCACTTCAAGCTGTCACAGAGCAAGCTTACGAATAATAATACAAAATGGAAACATCTGCAACCAAAGCAGATAGGGCTAAGGAAAAAATGTGCAATTACCTTCTTGAGTGTTACAAATATTGACTTTAAATGCTAATATACCATCTAAAGCTGAAAGTATCATCTATATGGCCCTACACTACTACTCAAATAGTTAGTATTCGCTTATTTGGCACCCTTTTAAATCCTAAGTACTTAATCAACGCTATTACAACACTACTTTAGCGCTCTTCTACTACATCAGTTTGTAGTCACCTATATGCAACCCTTCTAGCTCCTAAAGAATTAATTAACACTATTGTAGCTCCACTATACCGCTCTTATGTCTCTTTTTTTATCCGCTAACCCTACTGTAGCACTGTTATAAATCTTACGGTGATAAAATTTGTGCCCAATCCGGGGTTAAAACGGGGTTATAGCCGGCTATAACTCCTATTTTTAGAGTACTAACAACACCTAAAGAGTAAATAGGCGCTTATATAAATCTCTTCTAACCCTTAAATTTAGCGCCTAATGTTAGTTGGGTAAGTAGTATCTTATTGTAGCAAATTTAGTCTACTTTAAAAACGCCCTAGGAAGTTACTACCAAAAACTAGTACTTTAGGGTTATAATCGCCCAAATCTAAAAAAAATTGCGGTTTATTCGATTTTTGACAAAGTTGCGTTCGGCGCTCGAAGTCACAAACTTGGATTATTCATTGGGCTAACATCATAAACAAGTCTGCAAAAAATCAGAACTACCGGATTTGACGCAAAAGAGCCAGACCGCGTAGCCAACCTGCCAATCGCTAACGCTCCGTAGCGATCGAAACGCAACTGTCACTGTCGCACTTATACAGAAGAGTGACAGAGAGACATTAAGCTTTTCGTTGTCGAAGCGATAGCGATTGTAACCTTGGCTAGCGGCCCAGGTTACAAAATTCGACAAATTTACTGGATTATAAACACATTTGATAAAAGAACACATTCACTATGTAGGTAATAATTGCTCGATCAAACGAGCCCGCCGAAGGCGGGCGAAGTTCGATCGAAATTATACGAAGCGTCTCGTTCGAAGATGATAGATAACATGTAGTACTGTTAAGTATGCTTAAACTTCACAACGTTTAGAGATTTAAATTTGAAAAATATTCCCGCGCCCGACGCTATCACGTCGCGCGCGCCCGTGCCGGACGCCATATATTTTAGAGTAACTATGCGATATCACAGTTTCGTGTAAGATGATTACAGGGATGGGTTTCACTTTTTATGGTATTTATTTGAAATATCACTTCTTTTTTATGGGTGGGAAGTGATCATCTTCGAACGAGACGCTTCGTATAATTTCGATCGAACTTCGCCCGCCTTCGGCGGGCTCGTTTGATCGAGCAATTATACTACGCGTCTCGTTCTCGATGATAGATAACATGTAGATTTTTAGAGTCTGTGATAGAGCTATGTTTGAAAATATTTGTACTCTTTAAGTATAACATTTAAATTAAATGATACAAATATTTTATAACTTCGGCACAGTCTTTATTAATTATTCATAATCAACAAAAAAATAACAATTACAATATTTATGACATGCATATAATTAGCACAGCCTTATTTATCTTTAGTTAGAATACTAATAGCGAACTTATTATTTGTTTCTATAATAGGTCTGTTATAGAAACGTGCGAATGTTGTTGACCCTACTGTCCAACCCGCAGTTCTTCTAATTGTATCAATGTCTATACCTCTCCTATAAGCAGTAGACACAGAGGCATGTTTTGCACTATATGCACTAAATTTTTCAGTATCAATGCCAGCCTTACCGAGTAAGGATTTGATCCAATGACCAATTGTCTGAGGACTGATTGGATTGTGAGGTTTCACCGATGACAGAAATAGTTTTTTATTTCCTCCTCTAATTGTATCTGTTATTTTTAAATAAGGTAAAGGGCCCCTGTTTCGGCAGGTTAAGGCTCTTGAGAGTGAGTTGAGAGTTTGTGTATTTTTTTTTAATATTACTAAGCATATCAATACCTTGAAAGCTTTTGAATATGTTATATTAGTTCTTTGTTAATAATTTAATGTATAAACTGTAGGGTTTTAGTTGAACCTCTTTGTTATATGAATTTTTTCGTGAACCTCTTATTTGGCTCCCATTTCGTGATACAAATTTAGGTCAGCTCCTAAATTCGTGAATTCGTGTCCCCTGTTTCGGCATAAAGTTTTCTTAGAGTAATTGGTGATAAATTGATAATTTGCTGATAATCATTTTAAATATTTAACGGTCTTACCTACTTACGAATAATTGTAAGGTCAAATTAAAAATAATAATAAAAAAAATGTTAAATTGAGATCTAGCTTAAAGTTTTTTGTACTCGTCGACTTTAATGGTTGAATTAAGACTTAGGTAAACCATATGGGTACTTTAATACTTGATTAAAAGTCAAACTATTTAATTTAAATAAAAAATAAAAAAATAAAATTAAAAAAATAAAAAATAATTAAAAATAATAATTATTTACAAAAAATAATTTACTATCTTATACGTTAAAAATAAACATACACAAAATAAATCAAATTTCAATAATAAATAAAACTGTGCTAGTAGTTAATATGAGAATATACGTGGAACATACCTTAAAATTTTTAACTCGGGTCACATTCAAACTCGTTTTATGAGAATTCTAGTGAAAAAAACATATACCGAATTTCGCTCATACGAAACTTCATGAAATACATTAATTGCTTTCTAATTTATTTTTTTAATTATCTATGTTGTTATATTTAAAAACAAGCACTCAAAATGTATCTAGAAAATCCTTGATTCGTTAGTGGCACGAAATAGGAGACACACGTAAGATAAAATGACCGCTATTTCGTGAGTCGATTTATTGCAATTTTAAGTGCATCTATGCATATATTCAATCTTTTTTCTTATCAAATCAATTACTAAGGAACCCACAGAAACACTCCCAAAAACTTTTATTCGAATGGGTTTAGCTTTTCCTTCCTATAAGCTTAACAAGTGAGAGCGCGCACCTTACGCCTAAAAAAAGTGCACGCATACAACACAGCTATTCGCGGCCGTCTAACAGTTTCGACCGTCGTATTACTCTTAGTTTAATCACTAAAATATTGGTTATCATTTTATTGAAGAGATTAAATAATACAGATTTTTTTCATATGTATAATTTGAATAAAAGATATTTGAATTCCTTATTATTTGCGCCAGAAAAAAAACTAACGAAATAACGTACTAACACGAACTTGGGGCCGTTTACCTTAATGAAGGATTATGGTGGCTACACAAACTTTTGGTCGTTCTCTGAAGAAAGGAATCATGAGTAGGGGTTGATTTTTTCCAAGTTTTGATGTCTTTATCCTATCAGGAATTTTTATTTGGAGCCCTGATGAACTTATATTTATCTCATCTATATTAATCAAGGCTATAGTTTGTAACCTATGGGCTGTAACTAGAACTAATAGTGTAGTCGCAATCTCTGATATTATTTTTAGGTTTAGATTCTCTAAATTACCTTGGCTTTCAATATATTCTAAAACTTGCTCGATATTCCATGTTTCTGAGTATTTAGGTGCAGAAGGACGTCTTCTGAAAATGCCCTTAAAAAATCTGGATATAATGGCATCATTGGATATGTCTCTTTTTGCTATTAGAGAAATTGCTGATCTTGTAGAATTTAATGTACCATAACTTGCATTTTCATTGAATCTCATTGTCAAAAACTCTATAACATTAGCACTGGTAGGATCAAATATGTCATATTTATTACTTGTAGCAAAATGTATCCATTTTTTGAGACATCCTTCATATTGCTTAAGGGTGGATTGTGCTATTGAGTCTATAATAAAATCAACCGACATCTCTGGAACTCCTTTTTTCAGGTACGCCTCCCTGATAATTTCCCTACCACTAGAGAAAGTTTGTGTGATAGAGGATGTATTCTGCTCCTGCAAGGAGAAAGGAGTAGGTCAGTTGAAGGTTCCAATATTATAGGTGATTCACACAAAAGTGATGTAAACATCGGGTACCACGCTTGCGTGGGCCAATTTGGTACAACTACTATCCCTGTTGCTTTATCATTAATTATTTTCCTCAATACTGGTAATATTACAGCAAAAGGGGGAAAGGCGTAGAAATGTTCTTTTTCCCATGAAATCGTAAAAGCATCTACTACTGATGCTTCTGGATCAGGGTAACGGGAGCAAAATGTTTTGCATTTGGTATTAATTCTGGATGCGAACAGATCAATACTACAGGTACCAAATTTTTTTACGATTTGCTTAAAATATTTGCCGGCTAGCTCCCATTCGGTGTCTAAGTTCGTATCGCGAGAAGCAGCGTCTGCGTCGACGTTTTCTTTTGACGCAATGTAAGAAGCTACTATCCATATTTTTCTGCTTTCACACCACTGCCATATTTTACGGGCTAATTCACTCAAGTGGGGAAATTTGACACCTCCGGCCTTATTAATGTAAGAAATAGCTGTAGTATTATCTATTCGCATTAGAATTTCACAGTTACTGAGTTTAGAGGCAAAACACTTTAATCCGAAAAAGGCAGCTAGGAGTTCAAGATAATTTATGTGAAATTTTTTATCATCCTGGTTCCAGAATCCACGGGTAGTTATTGAATTGGATTCTGCGCCCCAGCCTGACCTAGATGCATCTGAGGAAATAATTATTTTGTATTTCTTTGTGCGTATGGGGTTAGAACCAGTCAATACATTTAAGCGCCACCAAGTAAGATCTTCTTTGACATAATCGGTAATTTTCATATAGCCTTCAAAATCATCATTATTTACAGTTAACGCTAGCCATTTAGCTCTCTCTAGTCTCTTACAATATATTTTACTATATTGAACTGCATGTGATGCTGCAATTAAAACTCCTAGCAGTTGCGCGAAAAGGCGGATCTTGTACTGATTTCCTACTTTAAAATGGCTTATGAAATTTATAATTTGATTTTTCTTATCATCTGGTAAATCAACTGAGTATTTTTCTGAGTCTAAAAAGAAACCGAGGTATTTGCATCTTTTACTTGGATTTGTATGGCTTTTCTTATAATTTATAATAAATCCTAGTTTTTCTAGAAATGTAATAATACTTTTTATATTATTTTTACAGGATTCATATGTATCACTAATGCACAGTAAATCATCTAAGTAAACTAAGGATAAACAGCCATTTAAGCGTATATTATTCATAACGGGTTTCATGATTTTGGTAAAAATATAAGGACTGGTGGATAACCCGAATGGGAGACATGTGAACTGATATAAAATACCATCAAATCTAAACCTTAAATATTTTCTGCTATTTTTACACATTGGGACTAAAAAATAGGCATCTTTTAAGTCTAATGTTGCCATATACATATTTGGGGAAATTAAGTCTCTGGCTGCTCTAAGATCCTCCATTTTAAAATGAGAAGTTTCTATGAACTCATTTAATTTTTGCAAATTAATAATAAATCTATGAGATCCATCTGGTTTTTTAACTAGGAAGTAGGATGACACAAATTGTCCCTCGCAATCTGAACATACTTCAATAGCCCCTTTAGATAAAAGTGTGGAAATTTCTAGTTCTATCTTTTTAAATTCACCCGGAGGCCAGTTGAGAGTTGGCTCTCGGAATTGAAAAGGTTTGTTTTTGAAAGTTATACTATAACCTCTGATACAATTTATAATAAAGTCATCAGTTGTAATAGTTTTCCATATATCCACAAAATGTTGTAGGCGACCTGCAGTATAATTTACCTCTACTTCTTCGATGCCGGACGGTTTTGTTTTTGTGTTGTGGAGCGTCCTGCATTCTGTGAAGACTTCGTCTGGAAAGGTTTCGGTTTGTATCTCACATTGGTGAATTGCCTCCGTGGATAATAGCCCACCTGTCTGGGTCTCGCAGGTGGGCCTCTCCAGTTTACCTGGTAGGGCTGATAGGAGTAATAGGGCTGTTGGTATGGCTTCTTAGCTGGTGGTTTTTCTGGTGCCTTAAGTGAAGCTGAAGCCTTCTTGATATTTTTGGCATCCTTTACTTGCTCATTTAGTTTGATACCATAAAGCCATTCGTCAGAATCTGTCGCTTCTAGGGTAGATTTAATGTCCTTATCAAGATTTGGTGTAATGAAAGATTTTCTTGCAACTGAGTGTTGATGAAATATATCTGACATAATTTTTCCAGTGTCCCAAAGATATTTCATAAGTTGCATGTGGTCAACTCCTTCTTCGGGGTTTTCCATTAACATTGATATAGCTGCCCCGAGTGAAATCAGTCCAGTACCCACACAATTTTGGGTGTCCACAAAGTGTTGATCTCTCTTTTTAGCAATTTCTGTTAAGTGGCTCACTATCTCCATATTTATTTTGGGTGCTTCGGTGCGAAGAGGTCCTTCTCTAGAATATTTTTTGATAAGACTCTTTCGAGTCTCCTCTGTTAGACCCTTTGTGATCCAATGAGTCCACTGTTTCTGTATAGTCTCATCAATATTTGTGGTTGCATTAGAGCAGGGTAATTCCTCTCCCATCATTTCTAGGAACTCCTGGTTCCAGTCTTGTGGAGCTTCAGTTGATTCTTGAATATTATCCTCGGGTGTAATAATATCAACATCGGAAGAAGGGGAAAGTTGTAAGTTACAATTATTAGCAGATTTGTCAGAGTCTTTATTAGATATCTCTGGTATATTTTCTTTATTAGCCTCCACAACATCTGTAAATGAAAATATATGTATAATACATATATATGACGTATTACGGTATTGCACTTGTAGTGACGAGGCAATTCTTTTTAAAAGTGAGTACTTTTTGTACAAAAAACGAACAAGTTCTTGTTGAACTTCGTCCGATTACAGCAATAATTGCCGTATTTTAAAGAAAATATGCTTGTATTTCGAATGGAAAAAATAATAAACTCATGTTCGTATAGAACTGAACAAGCTCGTGTGGAGCTGCTCAATATATGATGTTCGCATAGAACGTTCATATTTAGTAGCTTTGACATACAAAACACCTTTATATTCCTTACCTGGAGCATTGTTATCCTTTTTTTGGCTTTGGATAAACTCCGTCATACATTTTGTTAGGTTATCAATTTGTTCCTGCATTAACTTGAGTTTTTTACAAGTTTTTCGATCTTCCCGGTCTTTAGATCGCGAACGTGACCTCTTTGACATTGTTGAAACGTGGTTGAAACACAATAAACGATAATAATTAATTAATTTAGTTTCTCGAACGTCAGAAGCTTTGCACAACAAAAACAATATGGCGTCCGGCACGGGCGCGCGCGACGTGATAGCGTCGGGCGCGGGAATATTTTTCAAATTTAAATCTCTAAACGTTGTGAAGTTTAAGCATACTTAACAGTACTACATGTTATCTATCATCGAGAACGAGACGCGTAGTATAATTTAAAAACTAGTAAGTAGATATTTTTAGCATGGCCAGTTCATGTCACAAGAAATGCGGCAAATTAAAAAATATAGGGATGGAAGTTGATGATGATAAGCCATGGTAATAGATAATTAAAATAGTACCTTGAATAACTACTTATTCAAGAACATCAAGTTGCAAGTTAGTTAACGCACTTTAATAACTAAATACCTATTACCCTACAAAATATTCCGCAGAACCTATGAGACAGGCAAGGTGGTAGGTAGGTACCCTTATTTACCATCCGACAATACGGGTGGCCATCCATAACGTTCCAAATTAACCATAATTCAATCAATTCAATTGTAGAACACGACCGGCCATGTACAGCCGCGTCAACGCCCTACGCCGTCGGAAAAAAACATATCAAATTCGAACAATTCAGACTTGACACTCAACTGACAGCTAGGGGAGCGGGAACGAGTGCGATTGGTTGAAAATTGGACAATGTAGCAGATGCGCCCAACATTTTTTATGTAATGCCGTACTATTTGCTTAAATTCTTTACCAAAACTTTTAGATACATAGAATAAAAGTTGCAGCTGATATTATAATTTACACGGGCTGACAGGAGATGCATGCGATTAAAACCTTCATAGAAATGTAAATATCGGAATAGTACGATGTCAAGATACGGTCGCGTGGACAAAAATGATGAATCGGTTGCCCATTTAATACGTACGCTTTGGAATTATAAATTATAAGTTTTCATAATTAATTCAATTATGAGTTACAATGTATGATGTATCCTGGTAACTAAATATGCTTATTAACAAACCACCCACCCACCCCAGCATCGCACGGGTTAAAAAATTATACACCTAAACCTGAGGAAGGTTCACTCTATTGGAGAAAGTCGCATGAAAATCCGTTCAGTAGTTTTTGAGTTTTTCGCGAACATACAAACCCACAAACAGACAGACGCGTATAGGGGGACTTGGTTTTATAAGGTGTAGTGATATTCAGCTAATCGTAACAGCAAGCTGCTGGTGCATTTTACTTATTAACTAGTAGTTCGGCCTGAACTGAGAACTCACGATTCGCCAAAAAATTACATAGAGTAGATTCATAGAAATCTATATTTTCGACACGTTTGAATAAAATAATTACACATTCAAGATGGCAGACGATTTATAGATTTGTTCTACGGGTATTATATGAATCAATAAGGGACCATTCGGATCTTCAGGGGCCCATTTTTAGAACGGTATTAGTCTAATATTTTTAGTGTGTTGCCATGGTAGCCCATACGACTTGACAGTTCGTGTGGACTACTAATAAAAGATAACTTTTATTAAAATTCGGTAACGGCAGGAAATTAGAAAGCAAGGCAAACACAGACGCAATACGGCGCTGATCCGCTAATCCCAATGCACAATAACCACGATATGGTATCTTGATATCGCTACCGGTAGCCGTAATAAATATCTACTTGAATTTAGGTGCACAATTTTGGCTGTCACCCGACGATATATTTGACTGACGAAAGTTGGCACGGCTTATATATGAAAAATTGTCAGTTTTAATCTCGCGCCTAATCATTGGTTGCCTAACCTTCTAACGACACTAACGTGGAACAAATTGGGTAACTACATAATACAACAAGGAAACAATATTAATAAAGAATAACACTTTCAGATTTTTCAGATAGAAAACAGAAATAAATATTTACGTCACTTCAGATTATATTAGTTAACATGTGACTTAACCGACGGATCGTAAAGTTACCCACTTCAACTTTCTTTGAGTTAAAGAACCGACATCGACAGCTCGACATTTTCCCGGTGACATCGTCACTATTTAAATTTAAAGGCCATATGTTGTATATTCTCAGTGTCGCGAATTGACATTGACTTGAATTAGCTTCCTGCAGGGTTCCTGCCCTCAACCAATTGGTGACTGAGCCAAAGAGAATTAAATCACTACACTGCCTACGTTGACTGAATTATAGCACCGTCATGCCAAATTATTGGAAAGGGTCAGACAGGGATTATAAGATTAACTTTATTGCTGGACAACGGTCACTTCCTGCATAAAATGAAAAGATACATGTGAAGATTAATTTCGGTACCCAATCTATCAGCCCTAACTTATTAAATTAATTAATTAGTGATCGGTAACGTTTTAATTCCATGGCAGCGTCGTTGAGTTAAAGTAAAGTGCCGAATTTAGTACCTATTGTTTTTTAATTAAATTTTCTATCAGAGGAGCATGAAGTTCTAAACCGTAGAGGTTCTAAACCGAAACGTTGAAGTTTGAAATAATTGAATGATTTTTTGGAATAGATATTCTGCATATTATGTAATAGATACCAATTCTTCTCCGCTTCAATCAACACTCCGTAAAAGTTTACCCTCCTAACTTCTAATAACTTATCGACGGCCCTGTCCAAGTGTCCGTCTACGAACAACAGTTGTAACTTATTGGACGTGTTTCAATTAATTTAATCCATGCCGTTTAAGGGGTTATCTGTCAGGTTTGCAAACCTAATTAAAGAACATGTACCAAAGTGTACCCAACATCGTAGTAAAGTTAGACGTAGGCACATATGTGTATTAGATTTTGGCATTTTGAGGCTTAGCCAGGCGTAGGCAACCCTATAATTTCGCAATATATTTTTTTCATTAGACTTTTTTGACATTTTAATTACCTAATAAGTATGTATGACAAGAGAGTCAAAATATTATTGGAAACCAATAATGACGCACAGTAAAATCCAATAGCCTACAAAACCATGTTTGTGTGATACAGGTCCAAACAATTGCAAAAATACGGTCATTTTTATGCAACTTTTTCTACCTTTACTTAACTATGCACACCAAAACAAATGAACTAAACAGACCAAAACATGTAATGTTTATTAATCCTAAGTATACTATTATCCCCGCAACAATAAAAGTCAGTCTCACGACTCCCGCACAGCGGGGTGCCGATATTGAAATTTCTCTTTTTAACTTTGAAAAGATGACACCTGTCAAATATGCGCCTGAGTGTACTCTTTAGGAGGATCACGAAGGATTTGTAAACAGATCTGTTTAAGCGGAAATGGCTTACCTGTGGTTTACTTAAACTACTATTTGCATTCATTCCATTACAAAAAATAGAACAATTATTTTTACTACATTATAGCTCATAGTTTAAGAGATGATAGAACTGCCGGCCTAGCCAAGGTTACAATCGCTATCGCTTCGACAACGAAAAGCATTATATCTCTCTATCACTCTTCCATATTAGTGCGACAGTGACAGTTGCGTTTCGATCGCTACGGAGCGTAAGCGATCGGCATCTTGGCTACGCGGCCTGTAGGTATTAATAATGTCCACTAGCATCTTTTAGCATTATGTACGAATATTATAAAAGTCTGTTAATCTTGTAAAAATTACCCAGATACCTACCTACTAAAAATTATCGTAACTTGTGTGTGTAGCTGTAATATGGTAACTATAACTACCTAATGGCACCTAATGGTCCTAACCTACCTATACTCGTAGCGATAATCGCCGGTCCGATTAATCGAATCCTGCTCAAAATATCAATTTAACTTATACCAAGCTGATTCGTGATATTCTCGATTCGAGATTACCTATGAAACGAATTTACCCATATTATATTCAGTTCGTCTAACCATTTTATTTCTTTATTTCCAGCGCCAAAGCTGATGATTCCCCCGGCGGAGTTCGTCGCCCAGGGCGTCATGGGCAGCCCCCAAGAAGGCATGCGCACCCCCACCGGCAGCCAGATGCTACCCAACTCCCTGCTCAACCTCAACAACACCGGCCGCACCAACTTCACCAACAAACAACTCACAGAACTAGAAAAAGAATTCCACTTCAATAAGTACCTCACACGAGCGAGGAGGATAGAGATAGCCTCCGCTTTGCAACTGAATGAGACCCAAGTCAAAATATGGTTCCAGAATAGACGCATGAAACAGAAGAAGAGAATCAAGGAAGGGCTAATCGTGGCACCCGAGGTCCAAGCAGCAGTTTCGTCTGATGTTGTTGGCTCTAGTGAGAACAGTCGAGAATCAAGTTAAAACGTGAACTTGAGAGACCATTGCTAGTTTTGTTAGTGTTGAAGTGAAGAAATTTTATCTATTTAAGACTTTGTACAGAGCTTCCTTGTATTTAAATGTAGGTTGTGTAAAATACAAATGTTCATTGCAACGCTTATCAAATATTTTAGAAACAAATATCTTAAACCATAATTCAGCGAGATTCTGAACCCTTCAACTCCCACTCCCACCGCCGATATATCGACACAAAATTACCTCTGCCTTTACCTCTGCACACGCGATTTCATATAATTTATATAAAAAATCAAAGATGTCTGAGAAGTGGAAGTTTGTGATTTTTCTAGGTGTTTGGAGTTGAGGGGTTAAATGCGAATTCCAGCAGTATTAATTTATACCGACAACTCACATTGTGAACGAATTTTCTGCATTACAATCGTTTCTCTGAACTTATTAATTACATAATACCTACCTATTATATTCTACTTAAATACGATCAAGAACAATAAAATCTGATACTTCATCACATTATAAATTCTACAAATTTATTAGGTACCCTTCCGCAAGCCTTTGAGAGTGATGAAAGAATAGGCAGGTATAATAGGTATGTATTTCTGACGCATTTTGACAGTTTTCATACCTAATTTAAATCTGAGGGCTTACCGCGAATACCGAAGCTCGCAAATTTCGAGCATTTTTCTCTTTAATCCAATTAAGGCGTAATTAACTCTAATTACTATTAACCAACTACATATCTCAATTAGCCACAGAGATAGTTGTTCGAAATTTACGAACTCCGATTTTCGCGGTTATAGCCCTGCCATGTTGGTTAGATTATCTCTAAAACAGTACGACGAAAAGATACAGTCACCTGCACTAGTATGTTACTCTCCGAAGGCCGCAAAAATATGTGACACGCTCTTATGGCTCTACAAATAAGATCGTGTCAGATATTTTTGCAGCCTTCGAAGAGTAACATACTATTGCAGGTGACTGTACACCTACACTTCATTTCATAAGTGACGACAAAAATTGAATTTTCATAATTGTTACAGTCAACTGTAAAAATATGGGTGTAGCCAACTTATTCAAAAATATGTCCCATAGTTCTTAATTCGCCGACATAAGAGCTATGGGACATATTTTTGAGATGATTTGTGCACCCATATTTTTACGGGTTTAATAAATCTATAATCATGCCCTTCCTTAGTATCCCCTGTGCCAGTGTCGGATAGACTTAGTCCATATCGTTAATTAATGAAAAACAATGCTTAACTTTACTGTCAGCGTACAAAACGAAGGTTGGTAGTTTTATAATATAATTATTACATATAACCATAACATATATTTTAGAAAAAAAATCTAGCGACAAAATTCCACGATTGTTTCTACTACAGTGCTAATCAGCTAATGAATTAAACCAGAATATTTATGTACCTATAACTACTAATTATCATAGCCAGCATTCGAGGCGGGACAAAATTGGCCTAAGTAATATTTAACTGTAGGTTTTTAACACCTTCAGTGCGGCAATTAATTTAACTCGTAGTTATATCCATACTGAATGTGGTGAATTGTACTTACCATGTAAAAATATATCACGTTTTATGGTGTCATAAAAACTGTTTCGTACAATTTAAAAAAAGTACATTATCAACATTACGTAGGTAGGTACATAGTTACATTTTCGGCCTTGTTTAGCTGAAAAGTTGATTGTTTAATTAAAATTATTCATTTACCTAAATAGATAATTTTATCGTTAGGGCAGCCATTGTTCTGCGGTTATAAGAGATGTGTTTGCATTTACTCCAATGAGTATCTCCAGCAATTAAACAGATGCAAGTCAGAAAAAGTTTTAGACTGTCGAAGTTCGTATCTATTATTAACCCTTTTGGAACCAATCAATACTAATAGAAATATGTCTAAACATATGTCCGCAGGTAATTATAATTAATTATGTAAAAATACAAACATTACAGCCATCTCCACTTACTATAGGGTTAAAGAACGTATTACACTTCGCAGCTAGCGATTTCACAGACTGCTGCAACGCTCAATATCATATATATATATATAAATGAAATATTCTTGAATGTGACCCCTTACTTAGAGATAGATTACCTATATCTAGGGAACATACATTAATATGAACTAATTTATTGCGCAGAAGTTCCTTTTCTATATACTGTACGAGTATGTATGTTAGACATTATTTTTTAAAGATTTTGTGTGATGTTAGTTTTGTTATTGTCGAGTAAGCCTTTTTTGTCTTATTTAAACCATTCTAACCGAAATCCGAACTTTTTGGGCTCAAAGTGTTTAGTTAATTCGTTTTCAGAATGTATTAAGGCCATTAAAAATATATATAGGTAAAGGGATATTAAAAGAAGCTACCCTTAGGTACATACATACAACTCGTCGCGTTTGATACATTTAGGGCCACTTGCACCATCCCATTAACCCTGGGTTAACCGGTTAAACCTGGAGTTACCACGGTTGCCAGTACAATTTGACACTGGGTTAACGGTTTAACCGGTTAACCCCGGGTTGGTGGGATGGTGCAAGTGACGCTTATGGAGTATGGAGTGCATGATAAACGCAGTTAACGCCTGATGTTTCCGAGAGAGATAAAAGGGGCAATATCCGCTCGATAAAAAGACATGCATCTACGCTTTGACCCTCCTGAGTCCCATGACCCCCTCCGCCCTGGGCCCTGGGCTGGGCCTAGGATTTGACCATGCGACTAAAAATAACTAGAATTTGACTAAGTACGTGTAGTGGCGTAGCTAGGAGTGGGCAAATGGGGCTTTCGCCCACGGCCTCGCCACAGAATAATTAATAGTACTAAGTACCGTACAGAAAGGAAACTTCCTACAAAACCGAAGTTTGACAGAGGTTCAGGGTCGAATCAAGCTGTCCCTTTCTAATATATGGCACTATCCCTTTCGGTTATTTAGGGTTGTCAAAAATTAAGTGATTCTCTTATCTGTGGTCGTGCACGCAAAAGGAAGTCAAGTGGTGCCAACCCTAATAATTGCTCGGAGCAATGCTGAGCCAAGCTAGATTGGTTCACGCTACGCCACTGATTGTGACCCCCCCCCCCCGCCCCCCTGACTATAAAGCTGGAACCGCCCTCGATTGATATTGGCATATTGATAAATAACTAGTGAGTGTTCGTTACAATTTAATTTATACCTATTCCTGTCATTTTGATATGATTTTATGGTGGCATACGGTGTCTAGTTGATTGTAGAATACGAATTATAATGGAGTATCTGTCTACATCTACAACACATACTTTCTTTATGTGGTTAAACGAACAATATCATTTATTTATCAAAAATCAAATGTGTCATATTTTTTTATCTATTTTTTATTAAACTTTACATAAGACCAAAGCTCATTTTTTTTGTTATAATTAATTTATTACTTACAGCTTCTATGTAATTAAAGTGTACAGTCAACTTGGTATACTAATATAATAATTGCGTGTTAGGTCGGTTTGTGTGTACATTTGTTAAGCTAGTACCTAATACTTTATCAATAAATTAATTGTAACTATTTTCATATTGAAGTTTTACTATTTTTAAGGTTTTAAAAAACTATTATCCTCCAGAGTAAAGGCATCCCAAGCATCTAACATTTCAATAGGTACGGCCGTATCGGTCGTGCCATACACGAAGTACTAATTTTGTCTACACACTGATTATGGTTGTTGTCAGTGAACGCATATATTTAGTATGGAAACCGCCTTTAGGAACATTACCGTTCAAATTCTCGGGCCAAATTAGCACACATACAAAATTACGCCTACATTTAAATAAGACGACGCGTTTACAAAGCCTGTAATCAAAGCTGGTAAACAAAATAATAGTCATCTTTATTACACTAATGGTACATAGCTAAGTGTAGATGAAATGCATATAATGTCAATAACTACCAATCAGCGACATTAATCCGCTAATAACCTTCTTGCTGTACGTACAGGCCGCTGAGAGTTTGCGGTTCATATTTGATTAGAATATGACTTGGACAGGGATAGGTTTATGCCATACATTGAAGAACCAGTCAAATAATTCACGTATAATAATTTAATGCAGATTAAAAGATAACTAGTTAAAATGTTGTTATGAAATGACAGACTAACTCAACATAAGTAAATATATCATTGTTGTATAAATGTATTCCGCTATAATAAGTATTTTGTATATTTTATTATAAATTTGTATGGCAGTGCGAAGTCACGTTCAGGTATAGTCTGTCCGTTTTTCTAAGATCAAGTACGCCATTGTAAATGTATTATGGTAAACTTGATCTTAGAATTCGGACTGGCTATACAGCCTGCAAAATTTACATGGGTACACGAATCGGGTCAAAAATATTTGAATAGGCGGAGTCACAATAAATCCCCACTTTCAGTTCCAATGGAAATATTTTATATGTATATAGCCGGTCAAGCAAGTTTGTCAGTAGAAAAAGGTGCAAAATTAAAATTTTGTATGGGACCACACCCGTTCGCGCGCTTACATTTTCTAAATTTGCCGCTCTTTTATACTGACGGAAATGGCTTGAGAGAGAACCTACATATATGTGACGGTAGAGGGTAGATTCGCATGATCAACATTTTCAGATAATGTGTGTATTTGTTAAATTAATTCAGTGGAAGTGTATCTACATATAGGAGACCGGGTATGATTATCTCACGAGTTATATCTCATGAATAGAACATATTCTAGATAACTTTCCAGGCATCCACTTAATTTCATGTCTCTCTAATTGGACAGCTTTTTTCCATAGTTCTCTGCGAATAGCATCTTGTGGGAATCTGAATGGAAAGTAATGTAAAATGATAATATCAAATTTGATTATTAATTTGAATGAATGAGGTAGTTTTATTACAGCTCCATCTCATGAAATAAAAAAGGAAAATACAAATCTGTAAGAAAGAATTCATTACCTACTACATTTATAATTATATAGAAAATACCTAAACCAAGCACAAGTTAATAAAATAGTCTACTTCATTTAGCATAACACCATCCCTATTATCCTCGCAATTTAAAAAGTCGTATGTTGTTATGAAAGTCGTATGCAGTTGTTACGATTTAGCTTAGCACGGTAGTATTGAAAACAAATCATCATGTTTATTCCAAATTTTACTGAAGTTATCTGTTTACTACAAGTGAAAAGTGATTCCACTATCCTTGGTATGAACTAAAATAACTTCTGCACCACTTCACGACACATGAAAACATTTTTAATTACAAAAAAACGTTGTTTTTATAAATCAATTTAGCCATCCGTCACTGACTGTCATCTCGGACGAACTGAAGTTGCGAATCGAATAGTTTGTAAGCACCGCCTACAATCGAATAGTTTACGTTGGGTCATAACTAAGCGGACAGAATACTTCCATGTATATCAGTTCGCTGGTTGTTGTATACTTAAGCAAAATGCATGAAACTAATGTGGACAATATTTTAAATAATAGCGCCTGATTAATTGATAGCTGGCGACTGCATAGTTGAAACAGTGAAATTGCTATCAAAATGAAGCAGGCGCCTTTTATATAAGTATTTCGCCGTCTGAATAAATATGATGCGGCAGTAGTGTTTCGTAAGCTCAAAAGTAGGTGGCGTCATTTTGTAAAAAATCTGTGACGTACAAATATAAGACTTGGTGCAGTGCTTGGTACAGATAAGTATAGAAGCAAGAACTCAATACTATTTGTTACTACTGCAATAAAGTGTTGACAACCCGTTTGTTGAACTCCGGATATACAAAATGTCTATAGGTAGGTTTATTATAAAAAAAACTTAATTATTTTAATGTTTATTAAATGCCCTTTACCTTATGCATATGCACGTAGATATCACATTTGATTAGTTACAATTATGACACAAACAATGGTTACTTAAGCGTAAAATAATTATCTTTTATATCTATTAAAAACGATAACTTTGTTTTGGTAAATGCTTGGTTGTACTATCGATAACAATCTGAATAAGCTCTATAAACGATTAAGTTGGTAAGTGCATGTTTGTACTTACTATTTGGTAAATGCTTGGTTGTACAGCGTGGCAAATAAGAGTAGAAATTAAAAAGTGGCAACACTGTAGTGTCGTCCCTTTCAAATCAATTTACATATATAAGAGAACGGGACGACGCTACAGTGTTGCCACTTTTTAAATTCAACTCTTTTTGAGGCTGTACTATCGATAACATTAATCCGAATAAGCTCTATAAACTATTAAGTTGGTAAATGTTTGTACATACTATCGAGTAAAATAGTAATAAACTTATCGTATAATAAAGTTAGTTATACTAGATGAAGTGGCAATGATTGACTTTCTATCGTAATTCGTAATACATGAAGCTAACATCAATATAAAATCTGCAAATACTACAAACAAAAATAAAGGCATATATAGGTAACTATAATTATTAAACGCAATGTTCCATTACACTGGCCAATATGATCATTGACCACTACTGTGATAAAATGATATTTAAAAGGTAACTTAAAAATTAACGGTAACATTAATTTTGAACATACTCAAACGTGAGGTTATTTTCGTTGAGGTTCTTGATGAGATCGGTTTTGGCGAATGCAATTCCCGTAGTCAATACTCCGCCGCTATAAACAAAAAAGAATTTTCTTTTTATGTGATTAACGCTTAGAGAATATAACCAACGGAGACGCCATGTCTATAATTTTCGGTACAAAATAGTCTGCCGTTTTTTGCAGGGGAGGGGCACATCAAATGTATACGTAACGTAATCATAGCCATGTCAGATAAACGTCAGTCCATACATGTGGTTGACCATCGGCCGTCTATTTTCGACAGAGGGGAACGCCTGTGAATGACCACTCCGTTTGGTTATATTCTCTAAGGATTAACGCTTACTTAATATTGAAGTGATTTCGATGAATACAATAGCGATGTTACCGTAACCACAGAATAAATAATAGTACTGGGTTCAAAAGATTCACTTTAACAACGCATCTATTACGACATATTGCTTTCCTTATGCGCACTGCCAAGGAATGGAATTCCTTGCCGGCGTCTATATTTCCGTGTTCTTATAACCCGGCAACCTTCAAATCAAGAGTGAACAGGCACCTTCTGGGCGAGCTCGCTCCATCGTAGGCCACGTCTACGCCTCGGCTAGTCTGTGGCCATGAGTAAGCCCATTCATAATAAAAAAAAAAAAACATATGACCGCAAGGTGGCGTAAGCGCGAGCAAGCGTCCGGTCCGTAGCGGTGCGCGGCAATTACTACTGCTTGACACCAAAATTGGTGTGGACCCTTTGAACGCTTTACGTCATAAACAAAAGCGTCACTCACACGCCAAGGTCACGGGCGCAAGCAAGCTAATGTAAACCTTATTTGAAAGTGTGAAGGTTACTTTGACATCGTAAGCCATAACACTGGTGTGTTTATGGCGCTGTGGGCTTTTAGGTGTTCTTGGCATCCAAAAGATTTAATTTGTTATAAGACGCGTCGTCACACAGATCCTCGAGAATAAAAAATGATCTCCACTATGATCGGTTTACCCAGATTGATGGTAGCAACCTGCCGCATTGTCACATGTCGCGCCAAAGTAATGCAATAGCAAATTAACCCTTAAATGCATGATTTTTTCTTATTGCCCGAAATTTACATATGTATCACATAATTATTTGCCGATTCTAGGAAAAATAGTAAAAATCTTGTGGATTTTTCCAACTTTGCCGGCTTTTCGTCTTAAAACGAATGTAATTTTTATAAATTAAAAATATTGCGTAAATTTAACTCTTAAATCATCACCCTACTACTTGACGTTTGGTATAAAGGTGCGTTCAAGAACGTAAGCCTTTTTATTTTAAAACTATGAGCTGTCTAATGGTTTGTAGACATTTGGCAACACTATGCATTTAAGTGTTAAAAAGGGATTAGGTATTGTTCTACTTCGGGTTTATCGAACTGTTGCCAGTCTAAAGTTTTAAATCGTCTTATTCTAATTATCAGACCACTTCAAAGGAATGCTACGACACGTTAAATAGAGCAATATATTAACTAGGTTGTGAATCATACCGCAAAACGTATAGCGTCGCGTCGCGTCATAGTATTCCTCTGAAATGCAGATTTCCATGTACTTACCTGCCAGGCATCTTGTCATGTTCTTTAAGGCAGGTGATAGCGGAATAGATCAGTGCGGTGACTGTTGCTCCGTAGCCAGGGTTCACGCCTTTTACCTGACGCGAAACATAAATGTAAGTAAACTAATACAAGTTGAAATGAGTTTTTACATGTGTAGCCTCTTTTAAACATGCAATATCCGTATGCCTACACCCAGTGTTGGCCGTAATGGTTAATTCTAATTAACAATTAATCAATTGCATTAACCATTAATTCCGCAATTAATCAATTGCATTACGCATCAATTTAATTAAAGTTAGTTAGAATTGAATCTTGAGACGTTTAATTACATTGATTGTCAATTTAATTGCCTATTTAATGGCATTAAAGTTTCTAAAAATTAATTAGAATTACTCTCAATTGCATTAACGTTTAATGGAATTAAATATTTTTTTCATAAACTAATCATTAATGTTAATTTTGCTTGAAACTATTAAATGGGAATACACTCATTATTGGTGTATTTTTATTTGTCCCTGTCATATGTGAGTTGGAGACAAATGGGAAACGGGGACAAATGGGATTTATTCATTTATATGAAGCGCTTATTCCATCTGCTCCAGGCGGGAACAAATGGGAAAATATCGGATAATGATGTGTTCCTATTTGTCCCCACACCAATAAAGTGGGGAAAAATGGGAATAATTTATATGCAAACTGCACATATATTTCCTATATGTTCCCCGTGAATGGGAATACACCCATTATTGTTATAAATAATGTAATGAATAAAATAAATAAAATAAATAAAATAAATAAAATAAATAAAATAAATAAAATAAATAAAATAAATAAAATAAATAAAATAAATAAAATAAATAAAATAAATAAAATAAATAAAATAAATAAAATAAATAAAATAAATAAAATAAATAAAATAAATAAAATAAATAAAATAAATAAAATAAATAAAATAAATAAAATAAATAAAATAAATAAAATAAATAAAATAAATAAAATAAATAAAATAAATAAAATAAATAAAATAAATAAAATAAATAAAATAAATAAAATAAATAAAATAAATAAAATAAATAAAATAAATAAAATAAATAAAATAAATAAAATAAATAAAATAAATAAAATAAATAAAATAAATAAAATAAATAAAATAAATAAAATAAATAAAATAAATAAAATAAATAAAATAAATAAAATAAATAAAATAAATAAAATAAATAAAATAAATAAAATAAATAAAATAAATAAAATAAATAAAATAAATAAAATAAATAAAATAAATAAAATAAATAAAATAAATAAAATAAATAAAATAAATAAAATAAATAAAATAAATAAAATAAATAAAATAAATAAAATAAATAAAATAAATAAAATAAATAAAATAAATAAAATAAATAAAATAAATAAAATAAATAAAATAAATAAAATAAATAAAATAAATAAAATAAATAAAATAAATAAAATAAATAAAATAAATAAAATAAATAAAATAAATAAAATAAATAAAATAAATAAAATAAATAAAATAAATAAAATAAATAAAATAAATAAAATAAATAAAATAAATAAAATAAATAAAATAAATAAAATAAATAAAATAAATAAAATAAATAAAATAAATAAAATAAATAAAATAAATAAAATAAATAAAATAAATAAAATAAATAAAATAAATAAAATAAATAAAATAAATAAAATAAATAAAATAAATAAAATAAATAAAATAAATAAAATAAATAAAATAAATAAAATAAATAAAATAAATAAAATAATGTAAATAAAGTAAATAAAACAAACAAAATAAATGGTGACGCGGGCCGTACTTTGTTAATATTTTGACTTTATGAGACATTGTCGTTTGTCACTATTACATACAAAATAGCCAAGGCGGCACTCGGGCCGCAAGTGATAGGTTCACGAGCCGCATGCGGCCCGCGGGCCGCAGGTTGCCGACCGCTGCACTAGACCTTTGATCCCTTGGACGTCTTTATAAAATTACGATATTTATTCTTGTTAATTGTTAATTATCAATCACATGTTTAATTTTCATTAAAAATTGTTTTAATTTTTAATGGTTTGTAAAGCAATAACCATTAATTCTTTTTAATTGTTAGTGGTTCGTAATAAATTAACATTAATGCAAATTGATGTTCAATGCAATTGATAATTAATTTTCCTTCAATGGTTAATGGCTAATGGCAATTAACCTTTTCAATGGTTAATTTTTAATGGTCAATTGCATTAACGTTCGGCCAACACTGCCTACACCCTTTAGGCCCACTTGCACCATTCCACTAACCCGGGGTTAACCGGTTAAACCTAAAGTTACCATGGTTACCAGTAATATGACACTAGGTTAACGGTTTAACCGCTTAACCCCGGGTTAGTGGGATGGTGCAAGTGAGCCTTAATCTCTATAGTGTGGGACCGGGATATGTGGCGTACTCAGAGAGAGGCCTATGCTCAGCAGTAGGCGATAAAAGCTGATTTGATGATGATGAGAGATCGAGCTAAGTTAGCAGCGATTTTTGATAGCGCAGACTGTGCAAGTGTTATTTTAAACGTCGAAGTTCTATGAAATTATGACGTTTAAATAGCACTTACATAGTCTGACTGTACATGGAACCCGTGAAATAAACACACATGACAAAACGACAACGAATTTCATACTTTGCTCGTTAGCTTAACGCACCTTCAGAATATAATATAGTTTGGCAAGGGTTGCTTGTCACTAGAGCATTGACAAAGAGAGTCATACTCTGCCCGATTCGAACATTAAGATATGTCAATTAATAGATCTAGAAACGATATGGATTAGATATGTCAGTGTCAAATGTGACGTTTCTTCAAGCAAAAACGTCACTTGACACTGACACATATTGATAGGTTACATTAAGCTAACGAGCCAATTATGAAATTAGTTGCTGTTTTATCACTGAGTCCTTTTATTCCACGGGTTCCATGAATACTTAAAGTTCGAATCGGAATTCGCCGACTGTATTTTTCTAACGCTAGTATCGTCCCCTAGAAAAAGGGATGCATACCCATTGTTTTTTTATACTTCTACTGACAAACTATATAAAAAAATTACCCTGACTACAGCTTTCTTAGTCGGCTTGGTCGCTTCCACATCGGCTCCCTTCTCCCACCCCTCGCCATACAACTCGAACATGAACGTCGTATTATTCATCACGTTCTCCGTCGGACCTTCGCGCGTCACCATGCCCGCCGAGAACAGCCTCGGGTACTTCAGCAGCAGCATCCTGGTCAGCGAGAACTTGGACATGAGGAGCAGGAATGTGGCCACGATGGAGGTGAGTATGGTCGCGCAGAGCGAGGGCAGTTTGATGTAGGGCTTGAATTGGACCGGGCGCTTGTGGTCCACCTCGTACATGTGGCGCTGCGTGCGGTACACGATGGACGCGTCCGAGCCGGGGAACGGGAGGCAGTATGCGCCGTCGTGCTTGTGGACGATGCCACTGAAAACGACAACTGTTATTAAAAGGCATGCCATTTTCGCAGTATGTTCTCGAGTGTTACCGAAAGCTGGCACTTAGAACGCGCAAATATGTAAAACCGGCCAAGTCGGACTCGCGCACGAAGGGTTCCGTACCATTACGCAAAAAATCACGTTTGTTGTATGAGATCCCCACTTAAATATTTATTTTATTCTGTTTTTACAATATTTGTTTTTATAGCAACAACAGAAACTGAGATGATTCTCAGAAAATTTCAACTATCACGGTTCATGAGTTACGAGTACAGCCTGGTGACAGACAGACAGACAGTGAAGTCTTAGTAACAGGTTCCCGTTTTTACCCTTTGGGTACGGAACCCTAAAAACTAATCTGTAATTTAGAGGTCACACTGGTTCACATTAGCGTGTAACTCGTCAGCACTATGGATGTGAAAGAATTAGATCCTATGATTATTACGGCGCCAAATGTGTACTTATTGCGTGTCACATTTTATGGGCCACAGGCCTGAAATAAAGAATTGTTTATTTATTTATTTAATGAGAGTGAGACGCACTGATATTGGACAAAGAAATTGAACAGGTGGAATACCACCCTCAGGTCTACCTAAGGGCCCCCCCACATCTGGCGTCTTTCGAGCGTCGGCGTCTGTCGGCGTCGGTCCAGCGCTATGGAAAATGACGTCGCTGCGCAGTGGCGTCGACGCCGCGTCGACGTTGCGTCGACGTCGGCCATAGAATTTTAGACGCCGACGCTCGAAAGACGCCAGATGTGGGGGGGCCCTAAGCCACTACTACCAAAGTCAGACGACACTAAGTTTTCATGCCAAGTGCCACAGCTAGTATGGAGCTTATAGTGATACATATGTATGTATTGTTCCTGCAATGTTAGCGTGGTCAGAGTCTAAGGGCTCATTTAGACGGCGCACGAACTCGTATGCGATTTCGAATACAGTGAGGACTATTGGTTATATCCACTTTAGCCGAACAATCAAATACCGCAATGTAATGAAACTCGCATGCGAGTTCTCGCACCATGTAAATAGGCCTTAATGAATGAGCAGTTACCGGGGATGCAACTTCGGCTTGAAGCTCGGCAAACGGTCCGGGTACAGCTGTTTCCGTAGTGCGGGTAGCTTATTGCGGCTGCAAATTCTGGAACCAGAGAAATACACTATGAAATATTACGCATTTCCATGACATATTAAAACCTTGAAATATGGGTTTAAAAATATCTCAAACAAAATAGAATAACACATTTTTTTTACTGACACAGCTACGCTGTCCTGCTTATTGTATGTGCAGTACTTGCAAGAAAATCATCGTTTAAATAAAGAACTTATTCAAAGAGAACAATTGCATGACTTTTCAACTGCGATTACTGCATATGTTGTTAGCACGGCAGTACATACACAGGGCAAAACTAATCACGCCATGCCTATTATTACGCATACTTATGTAATTTCTATCATATATGAGTTAGTACTTACTACTAAAGAAAGATCAAGGTTAAAATATTTGTGCTTGTGCAGCCGTCAAAAACTTTACGAAACATAATTATGTAATTATAAGTAAGTACCTAATCTTTAACAAATAACCGACTACACAAAACATTTCAAAATACCGTGGCTGTTTGGCCGTAATGCATCTAACTTTATCTTTTCTTTAATTATTCTTACCAGGATTCAACCTCAGAGGGCCTACTGCGACCCACGTTCGACGTGTTGCCTCCATGTCACACTTACGTACGATTTTACAAGTGCGACAGAGAGGCAACACGTTGTACGTGGTTCGCGGTAAGCCCTTAGGACGACCAGCTCTAAAGAGACATCGATTTTCTAGGCAACACGTTGTATATAAATAATTTGCTTCCTCGCCTTACCCGTTCACAAGGGATTCCCAAGTGCCGTAATGTATGACGCCGTTCTTGGTAACTTCACTGCTGTATTCCGGCGCCACTTTCGTGCTTAGATAAGACTCCACGGAGTTCAGAGTCCCTGAAAAACAGATGAGAACAATGTCAGGACAAGAGTAAACTAATTAACTTTTACCGAGAAGAACGATATTAAGGCCCACTTGCACCATCCCACTAACCCGGGGTTAAACGGTTAAAGAGTTAACTTAATGTCAAATTGTACTGGTATCAATGGCAACTCCTGGTTTAACCGGTTAACCCCGGGTTAGTGGAATGGTGCAAGTGGGCCTAAATAGTATTAGATTACCATAGAAATATCGTATTGTAAAGGATTTTATTTGACATTATTAATTATTTCTTCTTCTGGATGCCCATAGAGCAGCCCGCAAGCTAGGCGCAGCCGAGCTTGTCTGATAGTTTAAAGAAAATGTAATTTGATAATGAGAATATAACATTCAATATCGAAATCTTGCTGTCATAGGCAAATTTTAATATTGAATCGCTACCTGGTGCTTACTGCACCAAATTGACAATTGACTACTGACACTAAAGGGGCCCACTGATTAACAGTCCGCCGAACGGTATCGGCCTGTCAGTTCGAACAAAATGTTGACAGCTCCGAACAACTGACAGGCCGATACCGTTCGGCGGACTGTTAATCAGTGGGCCCCTTTTACAATTTCCTGTACAAGTCTGCATCGGTGAGTAACGACGGTAGAAAGCGCCGTTTCTTCGAGACCACGGTGATAATGCCATCCTCGAAACGTACAAATTATTTGTTTAAGTACTTTAATTTAAATACCTAAAGATACAGACTATAGGTAAAGCTTACCGTCGAACTTCTGCTGCATATAGACGAGTCCCATGTCGTTGGGGATGCTGTCGAAGCCGCAAGCGCTCACGATGTACACGCCTCCCTCCCGCGCAGCCTGGTCGTATTTCAGCTGCATTGATTCGATGAACTGGAAACATAATACGGAGTCTTGTTATTTACTTTTTGACCGAGCAAAGCGTCTCCGTTGCGTCGTAAGCCAACTCGATGGCTCGCGAGCCAGCCCGGTATCCATTGCGCGCGGCTTCCGCGCGAGCCAATGTTCGATGGTTTGCCGCGCGATATGGAGACGAAGCTTTAGGCGGATGCTTTAGTAAATTTCGAAAGTTGAAATTTTGTGAGCATCTAACCCGCTCATATATACCTATCTATATAAAACAATTATCGATTCAGTTTTTTTTTTAATGCCTGAGCCAGGGGATTCAGGAGGTATGATCTACAGCTCACGTAGCCACTAGTTAATCAGCACTGATCAAATCATTAAGCCCGTTGAAGATAGAAATATAGGTATACCTTTTGAATCAACGGTTGTCGCACATTTAATAGTTATTTCTTCTCAATTTACTGATTAAGAAACATTTACGGAGAACGGAAATATACGAGTAGGTAGGTACCTATGTAAGTTTATTTTTCTCTTTCAGGAAACATAAAAAATAGTCTAAGCAAAAACAAAATAACATGACGCAATATACCCAAAACATGACTTTATGATGTTGATTGCGTCATACTAGCAAGGTTACCTACCTACTCATCAGTCTCATCACGTAAGGATGAGAAAATCATAATTTTATTACGACTAGAACAGCATACCTAAATTGCGATTAGTTGCGATTTTTTTTTGCCTTCGGGTAAGGGTATTTGTTTATATGAGTAAATTTAGTTTGGTCTGCCATTTAATTGGTTGTAGTTTCGAATATTAGACTATACAAATATATACCTAGTACGCGCGTTTAAAGTCAATATGATTATTGTTATTAGTTTATTATGGTGTTGTTGTTGTTGTTTTCTTTCATTACTTGAGTAATACCTATTAATCTAATAATAAGATATTTCGTTTGATATTAAATAAAGTCAGCAAATGTAAACAAAATTATCATTCCGATCATAGCCACTACATGACGCATACCCCATAGTCATTGAAGTTGACCTTCGCCTTCGATCACTACCAGACAGAATTACCGAATCAGACCGATATAGAATGGTACATCTATAAAATATATATGCTAAAATATATGTGTAATTTTCTCTTTTTCAATGTACTGGTTGCACTAACATTTTTGTACACTACAATAGTGGCAAAAAGCGCAATGACCACCTAATGGTAAGCAGATCCAGTGGCTATAGGCTACATTCCTACTAGTCAAATCAGATTCTTTTTTAGAACTGTGAAAACGATTTGCTAATATAGAATTTATATGAAAACGAATATAGTGACGTCACGGTAAACTCACCTACTTTTTATATTTCAATCCGATTTATTAAATATAAATTGTGTTTAAAAACAGCTGCTATCTATGTTTTTCTAATAATTATCTGGTGCTTTATTTCCTGCACGGTTTGAAATAATTTATTTTAAGTACAGGAAACATCCTTATACAATTATACATGCATGTCACTTCGATTAGTTGCATACCATTCATGGCCATGGACGCAAGCTGACTAAGCCCAAGCCCTGTTTTTTATAGATAATGAAACGACAATCGGTTCGCCAATTTACAACCCAATTTAGTATACAGATTGGGTTGTACCTTCATTGGCACACAGTTTAGGTATGTAATCAACTAATAATTATGGACAATCGCTATTTACAGTACCTACAGAAAAATATATTA
Source organism: Cydia fagiglandana (assembly GCF_963556715.1). Classification (NCBI taxonomy): domain Eukaryota; kingdom Metazoa; phylum Arthropoda; class Insecta; order Lepidoptera; family Tortricidae; genus Cydia; species Cydia fagiglandana. The sequence goes on from NC_085933.1 coordinate 11,789,257, forward strand.
ACCATAAACAATAAAGGCGTGATCAAATACCTGACACCTGGTTCGTCTGATTCTCATGGAGGTATATTATATCTAATAGCAACGAGGATCAACTAAGCGTAATTACCATTTTTTCTAGGCTTTGAAGATGATAGATTAACGTGAATCTGTCGTCCATCTCACAATTATATTCTTCTACGACTTGATACAATAATTTCTTATCTAGTTACCTACGAACGAGGTAAAGTAGGTAAAATTGTTGACGAAGTACGAAATATTGAAGCTAAGGTATTTTTTTTGCATGACTTGTTTATGCACGCTAGGTTTGTTTGTATACTTTGTATACACAGGTGCAGGATTCCGATTTTATTGTGCACTTTCTGTGGGTGCTTAGAAATATGACATGACACCTAGTACCCAAATACTTACATCGGCGACAATTATGTATAGACGTTGGAAAGTGTGAAACCCAATACTATGACATTACTGACATGTCAGAAGATCGTTGTAAAAGAATGAAAACATGGCCATGAACCAACTCGGAATAATTCCAGTTGCAATTATTCTAAAAGCAGCATCATTATTGCACGAGTACATGTTAATTGTCATTCAACTATCAAACATAGACATCCCAGACATCATAGTGGGAATTGAAACAATTATCGTAGATTCCATAGGTGATTAATGTATGTGAGTTATAAGTAAGTACTACTACCGCAGTTTCCTATAACTTTTTGCATTATAAATAGCATCAATTAAGTTCCACCAGAATATGATTGTCACCATATTATAGAATGTTCTAGATTCTCAATTGGCATTATTAAACTACCTATAAAGAAACGTTTACATTCAGCACACAGTCGGCGGTGAATTATCACATTTAGCTTGCGGTTAGAGACGTGCTATTCCATCCTTAATAAGTACGATCACGCAACTAAACGGGCAAAAATATCTATCATAATAGGATATGATATTATTTGTAGAGCAAAGGAGAGCGTCATATAATTTAGAGCGCTCATTCATACAAGATATTATTGCTGGTGACAGTACTGAACTTATGAGTCGCAAACTACCTATAATTACATATATACGTACCCTTAAACCAAATTGCTAGTCTTTCTACCGCGAGACAGGTCATTTAGGTCACCTATTGTTTCCACAGGTAATACGTTGTACATTTTGTGAAGGTGATACACTGTACGGTCTACGACACAATTATAAGCATCTTTCTTCAACATTATCTCAATGGAGCAAGGGAAAAAATGTGGATGTAGACTGTACCTTTAAAGACAATAATAATTTAAAGGATGTCTAGACCGGGACATTATGTAGAGAGGTCAAGCTTGGTGATAAATTATTTGTAATATTTATTATGCAAAATTTAAACACATTACATTTGAATATTCTTTTGGTGTGGATTTTAATACATGTTATTTGTTAAGGCGTTTATGTTTGCAATTCATTTTATTATTTAAGAGTCCTTACTCCTACAGACGAGCGTATTTTGCAAAATGCTTCCTTTTTCATTCAAGATTACGACGTAACTATTAGTATTTATTCAAAAACTGATAACGTACTTAAATAATCATTTCTTAAACTAGGGGCTGCAAACGTTCTAATTTTCATTTTCTCTTTTTGAACCTAAAATAAATGAGTTTTCTTAGAAGTCTTTTTCAAAATTTGCAGTGAGAAGGGTCGTTTCGGCTCTCAATTTTGCAGTAAACAAGAATCATTTGGTATATGAATGATTACAATTCAACTCATCATATGTTGTACGAGGGGCTTACATGCTTGAAAATCGAACTTTCATTTAAAAAACATGATAAAATACCTTCCGAGTTTTCTTCATTTTTTTGGTGAAAACAGGGTTACATTACATTTTTTTATCGCTAATTGGACTTATATTTTGCCACAAAAAAAATCTTTTAACAAACTGTAACTTTATGTTCACTCATTAAAAAAAAATCATAACTATAGGACCTACCTTGCCGTAAATATATATTTTTTTAAAAGACCTATAAATCACGCTGCAGCGACGCCGCGCGCTCATTCTCCGCCGAGCGCGCTTAGGGAACGGACCTGCGCTCGATCGTCAGGCGCTCATTGCTTCGTAAACATTGAGCGAGTTCCGAGAACTGTTGTATACTATGATTAGAAAATCTTGATCCAAGGGAGAGTACATTTTTCACACCATATTAAATTTTAACAACCGACTCTCGCTTATGTGATAGATTTTCAGTGTTACTTGAATTCTGGTTAGGGTTTGCATTTTAATTATACCCGGACGACCTGGATGATGTCCAGGACGTCCAGGTTCTCTTGATGGAGTCAGGAATTGGCCACCGAACTCCTAATCTACTCATCTTAACTCCATCGTGTTTGGGCTCCATGGATTTGCCTTGACGAACACCACGGATCTAGATGAGGTCCAGGTTCACATGATGGACTCAGGAGTTGGTCACCAGAACTCCTAATCTACTTATTATCACTCCATCGTGTTTGGGTTCATTAGATTTGCCCTGACGAGCATCATCTATCTAGATGAGGTCCAGGGTCATGAGACCCTTCTGGTGACCAACTCCTGACTCCATGATGAGATGGTCACCAGAAGTCCTAATCTACTCATCATAACTCCATCGTGTTTGGGATCAATAGATTTGCCCCGACAAGCACCATCGATCTAGATGAAGCCCAGGTTCTCATGATGGAGTCAGGAGTTGGTCACCAGAACTCCGAATCTACTCATCATAACTCCATCGTATTTGGGCTCAATAGATTTGCCTTGACGAGCACTATCGATCTAGATGCGGTTGATAGATTATTAATATTATTTTATTTTATATACTTACAAATAAAGCTTCATTTGCTTCCTCCCTTTTCACATCCTTAAGGGATAATTTTTGAGATTAAAAGTTTGCTATGTTATTCCCTGGGACTCTAAACTATCTCTGTACCTACCAAATATGAACTAAATTGAATATTTTAAACTTTCGCGTTTTGAACACATATTAACTCACATACCCGCGTTAGACCCGTCTATAATGTGGGTTTAACTAAATTGGCTCAGCAGTTTAAGTGTGAAGAGGAATTAAAAAAAGTATTTTTTTTCCTCATATTTTATGTGTTTTTACTTCGGAATGGTGTCATTATGATGACACCTGATGATGATGATGATGATGACAATGAATTCGGCACCCCCGATTTATACGAAAATGATACTAAACTTGGCCTAGTGGCTTAAATGATACAGATATCAAGATCAAGTTGTGAGCCCCGCCCCCTAAAAATTTACATCAAAAATCTGGGTGGCTCCACTTCTTGAATCCATCCTTGGATCCTAAGGACCAATCCTGCCAAAGGAAATCTCTTGTTCATGCAACGCCGTATGTTAGGCCCAGCACCATCCGCTATTACTTTTGTTTTAGACATAGAATCGAACTTCAGAGAGTTGTTACATTGTTAGTACTAATTTTATTGTTGTTTTTATACAGGGTGGCCAAAAAATAAGTGCTTTTCCGTTGCTAGCAAGAAAATGGTTGCTAAAAAATGTATTCCCATAGAAAATGGACTAGCCAAAATCTATGAAACAGTAATTTTTTTTTGCGATTTCAGTGTAGGTCCCATACTAAAAGTTGCTCAGTATAATCACTAAAGCTCCCTGGCAACGGGAATGCCCTTATATTTGGGTACCCTGTATATGCATACAGGTATATATTAGGGTGTTGCTTATTTCGTCGAAATTGAAATTTTCTATGTCTCACCCCCTTAAATTGTTCTCTTTCACTAAAAAACAATTAGAATTTTTTATTTCGTTTTAGGGGTCGCTACCGAATTTAGAAAATTTGAATCCTTCATACATTATGATTTTTTTTAATTTTTAGTTTTTAATTAGTGAGACAGTGAGTCAAAGTATATGGAAGCTATTTACATGTAATTCAATACTAGGTATAGTCAATATATTTTAATTTTTATTCCTATTTTAGGAGTGCGCACTGCTGAATGAATATTTAGAACGCCTAAAACACGCTAAAAGCTTTAAACCATAAGCAAAACGCATAAGCTTTAAAAAAAATAGTGGTATTATTTTATGTTAAACTGCACATTAATACACCCTGATCCTGACCCGTTGATTCATATAAAAAAAAACAAGAAAAAAGACTAAAAAAATAATCTTGTATGGAGGGTGCAAATTTTCAAAATTCGGTAGCGACCCCTAAAACATAATTGAAAATTCTGAAAAAAATACACATTTGTTTTTTTAGTGAAAGAGAACAATTTAAGGGGTTGAGACATAGAAAATTTCAATTTCGACGAAATAAGCAACACCGTATGTATATATACTATAATTTAGTATAATATTATCTTTCAAACATTTAATTATTCAACTTCCTTGGTGAACTGACTTTAATAGTTCCTTGACTTCATGGATGAACTTGTCGCAATAATTCCATGACATAGGTAAACAATCATTATTATTTATTCGTCGTTGGTTATATATTTTCTCAACACATACACTCTATTCACTACTATCATGCTTATAAAAGAGTGCCAATATAACGTTAAAATAAATTTACTTGCAAATTAAATTGAAAAGTATCAATATTATTCTCGTCTGCGTTGAAACGCGCATAGCTTTGCCGGCGCTCGCGTATCAAGCGCCAGCGCCATCTATCGAGTGTTATTTCGCAAAATCGGCGAACGCTCTAAGGAATAAGGGCTCTTAAGGGCCGCAGCAGTTGACAATCATTGTAGTCATAAAGAGTGGTAGGTACTTACAAACGGTTTCCCACTATCGTCGACCACATGCGTCTTAGTAGCGACCGCTGCTTTGGCCACCGGCTCGCCATACAACTTGTACGGGCCGCAGCAGTTGACAATCATTGTAGTCATAAAGAGTGGTAGGTACTTACAAACGGTTCCCCACTAACGTCGACCACATGCGTCTTAGTAGCGACCGCTGCTTTGGCCACCGGCTCGCCATACAACTTGTACGGGCCGCAGCAGTTGACAATCATTGTAGTCATAAAGAGTCGTAGGTACTTACCAACGGTTCCCCACTAACGTCGACCACATGCGTCTTAGTAGCGACCGCTGCTTTGACCACTGGCTCGCCATACAACTTGTACGGGCCGCAACAGTTGACAATCATTGTAGTCATAAAGAGTCGTAGGTACTTACCAACGGTTCCCCACTAACGTCGACCACATGCGTCTTAGTAGCGACCGCTGCTTTGACCACTGGCTCGCCATACAACTTGTACGGGCCGCAACAGTTGGCGATCACTCGCGCCTGCTCGCACATTCGCTTGATGGACTCTTCGTCGGACACGTCGGCTACTATGATCTTGATGCTGGAGAGGTTTTCACCTGTGAACAATTTACAATTTACCTTTTAAGGTGAAAATAAAAAATAGACTAACTATAGGTACAGACAAGTACAAGTTTAGTTCAACATCATATATATAAAATCGAAAAACCAGAACGGGATAAAAAACGAGGGAAGAAGCGAGATGGCGCCTTACAAATTTCTAAAAAAGTTTTTGACACGTTTCTCAAATACGAAGCACGTAAGATGAGAAAAAACTGTTCCAATCTATTATCTAAATATGGGAATAGAACTAGAGCATAAAAACTATCGCTTTCGATGCGTATTTAATTTACAATAAGCAAAAGAAATTTTCATAACAATCTTTATTTTACGACGATCGACCGTTTCTCGGCAACTCTCGGTTAGTTTCGTTTCGGTGGTGCTACAGACTAGACCAAATTATTCGTAAGTCAAAGTAACCTAAATTATGTTTGTCATGTTGGTATACAGTTATTTCGGCGTTTTTTTACACGAAGTAAAATAAAAAGTGCTGTCAACCAGTGGCCCATTTTATAAAGCTACAAGTTACAATTTACAAGCGGAAGTCTCTTTCTAACTCTATGTTTTAGAACGAGACTTCCGCTTGTAAATTGTAACTTGTAGCTTTATAAAATAGGCCACAGGTCAACCTCAACCTTAGTCTATAGCCTAATATACAAGTGACTTATGCCATATATGACTTATCAATCAAAATAATATTATCATATTATTAATAATTTGTATTTTTTTTTTGTTAGCCTGATTAAGTGTCCCACTGCTGGGCAAAGGCCTCCCCTCGCTTCCTTCACTCAACCCTGTCTTTTGTAGTCTCCCGCCCATCCGGAGAAAATACGTCCAAGTCGTTCCGCCATCTCCTTTTCGGTCTGCCTGCACTCCGGCTAGCACCATCTATGGTGTTCCGTGGGTCCCACTCCGTAACCATTTTGGCCCACCTTTCAGGGTGCATACGACAGACATGTCCAGCCCAGTCCCACTTAAGCTTAGCGGTCTTGACACCTACATCTACAACTCTAGTTCTGGAGCGCAGTTCCGTGTTTCTGATTCTATCAGTCCTGCGAACAACCAGTATACTGCGCTCCATCGCTCGCTGGCAAACCTTGAGTTTGGACTTCAAAGCCTCAGTCAATGACCATGTCTGAGCACCATAGGTTAGGATAGGCAGGATACACATGTCGATGAGTTTGCGCTTGATACACAGGGGAAGGTCACCCTTCAATAGCGCCTTCATGGACCAGAAGCTCTTCCAGGCGTTATCGATACGTCTATTGACTTCTATGGTTTGCCTGTTTTCGAAGGAAGCTATCTGGCCCAAGTAAATGTACTCATCAACATATTGTATATCCTGTATGCCACAATTTGTATTTAGTTGTCTTAAATTTCTTTTTAGGTTATATTATTCAAATTAACTTTCACGGCTTCGGCAAACATTGTCATTCGTCACGTGCTGCCGAGATGGGCCAAAAATACAAATTTGATAGTAAATTATAACGTAGGTAGATAAAGTGCATGTTCAGATATTTTTGAGCGACCTGATGAAAATAAGCAAATGTACAGTCAGCAGTCAGCCAAATATCTTAATATAACTTTGTTGCCATAGAAATAAGGATGTGTTCCGATATAGTGGCGAAATGTAGAGAGACCAAAGCGGCTAAGCTTTAGTGGCTCGGACACTTAGAGAGAATGGGAGAGGATCGTGCCGTGAAGAGAGCCTACTTGGGACAACAAAATGGGACACGCCCGAGTGGTCGTCCTAGGTACTGATGAAACGACGTAGTTGCTCAAGACCTGCTCAACCTCGGCCATGGCGGCTGGCGAGAGCTGTCGCAAGACCGAGAAACATGGCGTGATCTGGTCTCGGCGGTCAGGACTCACTTTGGGTCGTTGCGTCGCCGTAGCCGTCGTAAGTAATGTTAATATCCAGAAAGGGAAATGGAGACTACCTACGTTTGTATGAAAAGGCGATTTATGGGCGGTGGTCGTCCATATTTGTCTTAGGGCGGAAATTAATTTAATGAACGTTTTTGCAACTAGGCTTATAAAAATAAATATTAATTTTATGTTGAAACACGTTTTAAATAAATACCTACGTAGGTAGATGAAAAAATACAATCTTGCCTTTTATCAAATCACATAATTATTTGAATAATTTCATAATTTTTTTTTGAGAAATTTGCGAATTAATCTATCCAAATAACGGCTACAAATAAGAAATCCCTATCACAGTTATACTTAAACCCTGGCAGGGTTAAATACATAATAATGTCGGTATTTAACTAAACATAAGACAAAATTTTTATTTCATTTACGCGAGCGGAGCTGCGGGCCCGTCTAGTTATATTATAAAAATTAAATTAAAAAAGCCAAGTGGGAACAAAATACGCAAGTCATTGTTACGCCACCATAGGCCAGAGATTCTAAGACTGTCAGCGCATAATTATATTAGTCTGTTTTTACATTCAATGCACTATTGCGTCAGCTATGACCAGTATTGAAATAGCGATATACTTAAGAAGTTGTACCCCCACACCTATGATGACAAATAATCTTACGAGTAAGGAATGTAAACAGATCTTTATTTGTATGAAATTTCGGTTAATAACCGGTTATTAAACGGTTTTTCCATACTGGTTTACATTCCCTATACATACGACCCGCTCGTTGGCAAGCGGCTAGTAGCCTAAGGACGCGTATCTTTATCCAAAATATGACAGATATGCGTATATCACCATCATCATTATTCATCATCCACGAAGACGTCCACTGCTGTACAAATGGTCACTGCTGTACGGTCGGTCACATACATGCTGACCTCCTCTAACCTGTCCCTGCAATTTCCACCAAATCATCGGTCCATCTTGTATGGGGCCTTCCCACGCCGCGTCTTCTGGTCCGTGGTCTCCACTCAAGAACTTTTCTGCCCCAACGACCATCAGTTCTCCAAGCAATGAGCACTTAAGGCTTTGCAACCCTCTGAGTTATGTCGACGACTGTGGTTCTCCTGCGGGTCTCATCATTAGGTACGGATTCGGTCCCGCAGAGAAACTCCGAGCATATAGCTATGCGTTGCTATAGAATTTAAATTAATGGCAACCACACCCTAGGTTATTACACCTATAACCCCGTGGTATAACATGGTCACAAAGCTAACCCGTAGCCATATAGACGTTCGGATATTGTGAAACTATAATTGCTCCATTTTGACTTCGGAACCATAAAAAGTAATATTTTGCCCTTGTAGAGGTCAATATCTGCTAAAGCTGTAATCATACTACATGTAACACAAGGCCGATAAAGTCGTCGATTCGGTAGTTAAAGATTTATTTTAAGCGTGTTGCTTTTACAGCTAGGTTTAAAAATAAACTCCCGCGCAATGGAAAACTTCCCTGTATTTAATCCTCTGATATGTAGCAATAACAACTGCATAACTAATGGACTCGTCAAAGTCAACTTTAGAGTGTTATGCCGCCCCGAACGTCAAGATGCAAAACAATCATTATCTCCATAATCATTATGTAGGTATATAGGTTTAAAAACAGTTTCGATAAACATAATTTAAAAAACAAGGTGTAGTGCAGCATTCTGCATTGATCCGGTAATTACTTACCTTCTTTTGGCTGGCCATTTATTGATTTGATTTTGATTGATTTATTGATTTGGCTGGCCACTGATTTAGCCAAAGGTCAAAGTTATTTAGTATATATTAGACAAATAAATGATTATTCATTTAAACTTTTTTATTCCTATAATATTATTACAAGTACCCAGGTATAAACTTGTGTTATTTGAATGACCAGTAGGTATATATGCATATATGTGCCAAAGAGCACCCGATAAAAAGCAACCTACCTTTAAAGATTGACTTAAATTTGCCTTTAAAAGGTAGGTACGAGTAGGTACCTTCCCTTCATCATAATCATCATGCATTCTAATCATTATCAGAAAAAGACGATAAAGCTTGTGCTTATCGGTTAAATTATAGGTTGCCCACATCGTTATAGGTTGCGTTGCGATAATGCGAATCTTGCGACCAAAGGTTATCACAGTCAGTATGCAGTAAATAGGTAATAGGTATACCTCAAGGTTATTAAGATATATATAGATTAGTTTATTTTTATTGTGTGCATGTTTGTCACACGTATAAACACTGACAAACAATAATGTTAAAGTTATTCAAATAATTATGTAAGGCATATGATTTATAGTGATGAGTGATGACAATCCCCTATTAACAAAACTTGAGATTGTCAATCACTGTATTGTTTACCCATCACACTTCAAGGTAAAAAAAAAGAGTATTGTTGATGAATATGACACCTTAATACTTAAGGTTATATGTATTGCTAGTATAAATATGTCTTATAAATTGGTTGTACCTACTGCGAAAAAAGGTTTGAGCTGCTGTCAATACTACTTTTATACATATTAATTACTTTTTTAAACACTCATCGCAATTTCCCTCATACTAGATGACAGTGTTGGCCGAAAGTTAATGCAAATTGAAAATGCTGGCCATTAACCATTATAAATTGAATCGTAAACTGTAATCGTCCGTTACGGTTTAAGGTTCAATTTATAGTGGTTAATGGCCAACATTTTCAATTCGCATTAACTTTCGTCCAACACTGCTAGATGACATTTGTTATTGTTACGTTACTGTTTTACAAAGTAGACTAGCGACCCTGGCTTCACAAATTATACAAACAACAAACAGACAGACGCGGCGGGGATTTTGTTTTATAAGGTGTAGTGAGAACCTATGCCAAGGATTTTTAAGTTCAGGTTAACAAATTATACACCTAAATCTTCCACAAGAATCACTCTATTGATAGGTGATAACCGCATAAAATCCGTTCAGTAGTTTTTGAGTTTATCGTGAACAAAACAAGAAACACACAAACAGACAGATGCGGCGGGGATTTTTGTTTTATAAGGTGTAGTGATAATATGCCAAGGATTGTTAAGTTCAGGTTCTTTTGCAATGGTTTTTATCTGTAACATACGCCCATGCAATGCAACCACACAAGCAATTGTAACAAATCAAATCGTCGGGTGACAAGCAAAACTCACTAAGTACTATCAAAAAATTTAAGTAACAATACACTTCATTACACTTGTAACATGGTTTATTGTCCAATAATTTCAATGATGTGATTTCAATGAATAATTAATGACTTTTGCTTGTCACCCGACGAAATAGATGTAGATATAATGATGATTCATGATTGTGTTAGTAACCAGTGCTATTTATAAGTGGTGGTACAATTTAGTGGTGAAGAAATTGTCACCAACAAATATACACTCATGAATTCATCAAACATGGGGAAGTGTCATGCAGACAAGATGATCATGATGATGATGATGTGATGTTAGTTTAACTGGACTGAGCTATTATTTGTACTTATTTTGCTATTATAATAATATTTTAATATATGGGTGAAAATCTAAGGTGCATTTACTTGATTTCTTAGTTTAACAACAAATACTCAATTAATATACAAATATGATAGCTATTATGTACTAAGGAATCAATTAAATTGTGCACAATGTTTTTTATGATTCATCCATCTGGTGATTAAATTATTGCTTACCAGTCAATTTTCCAATATCAGCCATGAGGGTCTCCAACTTGGACTGTGAGCGGCCAGCCACTCCCCATGTCAGTCCTGGGTACTTCTTCGCAACTCGGACTAACTCTTCAACTGCCTTTTTGCCGGTAAAGCCTGTGGCCCCGAACACCACTATATCTAGACGTGACATCTGTTGAAAACATGTGATTTAAATGACTGTGGTACCCTGTACTCATATTAAATTTGATGATTTTCCTATGCTTACAATGGAATAATCAATTTTTGATCTCCTGGCCTAACATTAAACATTGTTGGTGTCACAAGGGGTATTTTATTAAACTGGTGATTTACTTACTGAAGCAAAAGATGTAATAATTGTCATTTTCATACAGGGAGCAATTTAAAACCACCAACTTACTGTTCATTTGATGTTAATTATCTTTGCAATGTAGGTTAAAGAGTACCTACAGCAATATATTTACATTTTAGCAACCGTAAAGCTAATTTGCCAATATACTCAGAAGTAGTTATAATATTCGGCGTACGGTAGCTTATTTTGTGAATTTCACAGCAGGAAGCGAATTAACTAAAAATTATGGTAGGTAGTGAAATCATTGGGATAGACTGATAGATAGTTACAATAGATTCTTCAAAGTATTTCGCTTCAATTACACTTTTCACTGGGTAAAAAAAATGAAAACACTGGCTCATCTAAGGGCTCATCTAATTAATCAAATTAAACAGAAGGTGACCTCTTACCTTAAACAATAATGGAATCAAAATAAGCACAAGTTTTAACTCTTGGCCAGGTAGAGAAGGCTAATGGTAATAAATAAATTATCTCCCACTGGGACGGCACTCAAAACGAGGAATTAAGCAGCGCTTCGAAACGAGAAATAATAAAATTGATAAAATGACTATGAAGTATGACACTAATTATCAAACTGCGCCGCGCCGGCCGGCCGATGGCTGATTGGACAACTTGACACTCTTGACTTGACATAGAGCATAGAGTTTTTTTTAAGGGCTCTACAGATTCATTCGGTTTCCGTACGGAATCAGGCTGACGCAACTAGGAACAAAAAAAGGTTATGTATGGACTTTAGTGACCTAGCCATAGCCAAAAACACAAAATAAAACGTCAGAGGGGCTACCGCGAAAACCGAAATTCGCAAATTGCGGGGATCTTTCTCTCTTACTCCAATGAAGGCGTAATTAGAATGACAAAAAAAATGCCCGCAATTTGCGAACTTTGATTTTCGTGGTTATAGCCCAGTGCTATTCATCTGTCATGTCAACTGTCAGCCACATTGCTTTGTTGCTTGTCATGGCGGTTCGTAGGTTTTACTTACGTATTTCTTGCAATTTATTTTTAAAAGCCTTCGTTATTTTCCAAAACAGTCAAACGTGATATGAACATACAGTGAGTCAATAGATTTTGTTTTAATGCCACCGAAAACTAAGTTGTTTCAGTGCGAAATATGTGACAACTGATACGTTCGCGAAAATCGCAAAAAAGGAAGTTTATGGCGAAATTTCCATTAGATAAAGACCTGTAAGTATCGCTTTAGATACTTTTAGCCTTATTTTGGTGTAGCAGGCTATAAACACATCGTAAATTCGATATTTCATATCCACTTTCATTATGAACTAGGGATGTACTACCAGTATCGATACGAGGTATCGATATCGACTGCAGCCTAATTTTTTTTAAATGTAAATAGTAAATAAAATAAAATGAGTGAATTTCCTGGTAACTTGCATGCAACATGACGACTATAATTATTTCTCCGAATATTTTTAGTGGAATCATCTGATTTATCTGTGCATTAATGAAATGGAGTTTATATTATATATTTTTGGAATCTAGTAATATGGGATATTACTGCAATGTTCTGCCGCCAGAGTGCAGCACTACCAACTCTAGTAAATTCATAGACTAACTTATACATACTCTGCCTTAAACTGTTTTTGACACGTTTTCACAGACAAGAAATTATGACATTGATGCATCAACATCAAGGTGGTTTCTTAACCAGGTCGCGGTAGACCCCCATATTGTGACAGATAGCGGCAGTGGCGCTACGCAGAGTTTTGCGTAATATTCCCTATTGTTTAAGATTTTAACCTAAAATATAAGAAAATGTATGTGTGTCTGTTTTAATTATTAAATGTTTTCAGATGCAGGCAGTGGGTCAAATAAGTTGTAAAGGAAGACTTAATTATATTATTCAAGAATAAAATACATAGAAAAATAAAACATTTAATCAGGTGAACACACATTTTCCCCTGTTACCTTTGGACCGTCGAACCTTCGGGATAATATTTGAT